>NC_136927.1:4953983-5416978 GCF_949752795.1 Hyperoodon ampullatus
CCTGGGCATCTCTGCAGGGTTCCAGCACTGGCCTCACCTCGATGCCACAACAAAAGCCCGTCCCTTCTCCTGTTCTCCCTTCATCGTCCAGTGTGTGGGTCCTGACTTCTACTTTTCCTGTCCTCAGACCCCCATAATCACTTACAACCAGAGAATGGATAAGGAAAGGGACTTCGGAGTCAGACCCCCTGGTTCTGGGTCTTTCATTCATTGGCCTAATACCCTTGGACGAGTCACTCAACCTCACTAAGTCTGTGAAATGAGTTGATAACACCTGTCTTGTGGTCATTGTGGGGATTACATGGGCTGGCACTTGGTCATTACAGAGAGAATGGTTGATGATTGTGGCAGATTGTATTTCACGAAGATGGCCACAACAACTCCTGTCCCACATGCCCTTCTAGAACCTTGTCACCCCATCAAGAGATGGAGTGCAAATCACTCCCACTCCTTGAGTCTGGGCAAATTTATGACTCACTTGTAACTAATGTGACATGTGACACTAAATGACTTCCAAGGCTGGGTCATAAAAGGCTATGCAGCTCTTGCCTTGTTCACTGGAACACTTGTGTTTGGAGCACTGAGTTGATATCATGTCAAGACATAACATGAGGCCACCATACTGTGAGGAAGCCCAGACCACACATAGGTGTTCTGGCTGTCAGCCCCAGCTGAGGTCCTGGCTGAAAACGGGCGTCAGTTGCCAGACAGTGAGTGAAGATGCCTCCAGATGATTCCAGCCCCCAGCCATCCAGTTGCCCCCCACGCCTCCCAGCCTTTGAATCGTCCCAGCTGAAGCCTCAGACATCAAGCAGGAGGGACAAGCCATCCTTGCTGTGCCCAGTGTTAATTCCACACCCACAAAATCCATCAACATAGCAGAAGGGTTGTTTTATGCCTCTAGGTTTGGGGCTGGCTTGTTACACAGCAGTAGTAACTAGAACAAGGATAAAGATGCTGTCTTGCCAATTCTATCTCTTTTTGTATCTGAATCTGACCACTTCTCCCTGTCCATCTCCACTTCTACCATCATAGCTTGGACCCTTGTCTTTTTTTTTTTTTTTTTTTGGACCCTTGTGTTTGACCTGCATCGAATTCCAAACTTGTCTTTCTGCCTCCTGTCTTGACCCTCTAAACCTCCCTCTCCCACACACATCTTTCTAAAACGCAAATATGTCCCAATTACCTTCCCCAGTCCTTCCCCAAGTAATGACTCCCAGGCATCTCTCATAAAAGTCTGGAGCGATTAATCACAACATTGAAAGATTCAGAGTGTAGTGTACCTCACTATAAAGAGGTACTTTACCTTTATCCCAGCCCACTCTGATCCTGCCTGGAAAAAAAAAGATAAAGAACATGATGGTGCTCAGAGCATTTGATATTTTTGGAAACAGAAAGTAAGTTCTTTACTTGGGAAACATGTAAGTCCTCTGAGTTTACCCATCCTTGAAAAATTATCTTAAAACCCTTCAGGCCCTGAGAATTCCAGATAGACAGGTAAAAAATGATATACTCTTGAGTTAGTTATTTAATTGCATGTGGAAAAATTAAATATAATTTGGTCTTATGTGCTTTTCAACCACACAACGTTTCTTAGGTGGGTCAACAATGAAAACGAGGATCTGGCCAGGGATGCTGGGTGCAGGAGGCCCAGGTGAGCAGACCCAGGCATTCAGGGTCCTTACTGATAAAAAAAACACATCTGCCCCATGGGACTCAACAATCCAACATCTCCCCAAAATTCACCTTTTAAGTGTCGGCAAACAGAGCAGATAAAACTTTGAACTTAAAATGGCATGCTTGCTTTTTGGCAAATACATTTTAAAGGCTGTTGCTCTTCAGAGGTTGTTTTTAACTGACCCTTTGGAATATGAGGCTGCACTAGGTGTACCTTCAACTCATAGCTGTTTCAGAAATTCAAATTGGGAGGACTTCATTCCTGGTTACTTACGTGGTATGTGGTCAAGATCATTTGGGAAATGTAGTAAAATTTCATAGTTAACTGAGCAAATGAAAAAACCCTTTTCAGAGGGGGAAAATGGAAATAACTTTTTAAAATGCCTTTTGTCTTTTAACCATGAAGTTTTGCCTTGACTATGGCTGCTTGCCACTGTCATTTTTAGAGCTAAGGTCTCTCGTATAAAGCCTAAAATTCTTCTGTTGAAAGGCACTTCCTTCTGCTATTTTATCACCTTCCTGGTTTTGTCTAATCTCACCCAGATTACGGTCGTATTTCTTGGCTTTTTAAAATGTGCACATTAAAATTTCAAACACAGAGTCTTTGTTCTGCAGTCTTGACTTTTCGTGCACCCTTAGACGTATTTTGGGTCTCTTACAAAGAAGAATGTTTTGCTTTAAATAATCTTATGTCTTTAAACCTACTTTGTCATGTCCAACTTCTAAAATTTTCATGCATTCTGATGAGGTATTCTATTTAGAGAGTATTTTGTTTCAATTAAGCCCATCTTAAGAGACATTTGGTTTTTGCCAAGAATGTGCTTTCTCCCTTACAAATCAGTTATATTTATAACTTTCATAAACTAAGTCATAGCAAAGGCAAAATTTTAGCTGCACTGTGACTGTGTCTTCTAAGTTCATGGGGAATTAAAAAGAATAAGAACGGGTTAAGACAAAACATGATGGCAAATCAAGACACTGTAAACACACACGGACTTTATCTTCCATAATTTTTTCTTCTGAAATGCTGGGTTTTAAAATTGTTTTATAGAACAATTTCTCATCTCTGAAAAGAATGCAGAGGGTAGGTTGCTATATTTGTGAGCAAATTGTGGGAAAAAGCTACGCTAGAAACTCTTAATTCTTCCTTTGTTCAATTAGGCTGCATTTAAAAATTCAAGTTTATTTTTTCCTGAATATTACAGTATACATCCACATAATAGAATATATAGAAAGTACAGAAAAATAGAGACATGAAAATTAAAGTCATCTGTCTCTCTCCTTTTTTTTAGATATTATTTTTTAAAAATATTTATTTATGTATTTGGTTGCACCAGGTCTTAGTTGCGGCAGGTGAGCTCCTTAGTTGTGGCATGCGAACTCTTAGCTGCAGCATGTGGGATCTAGTTCCCTGACCAGGGATCAATCGCAGGCCCCCTGCATTGGGAGCATGGAGTCTTAGCCACTGCGCCACCAGGGAAGACCCTAAAGTCATTTATCTCTTATCAAGAGGCAAGCAATATTACTATTTTGATCTATTTTGTTGGTAATATTTCGTATATAACTTTTTTTCTTATGTGGTTAGGATCATATCATATATGTATGTTTTTTATCCTGCTTTTTTTATTGTGGTAAAAATGCACATAACAAAATCTACCATTTTTTAACATCTTTATTGGAGTATAATTGCTTTGTAGTGTTGTGTTGGTTTCTGCTGTATAACAAAGTGAATCAACTGTATGCATACATATATCCCCATGTCCCCTCCCTCTTGCGTCTCCCTCCCACCCTCCTTATCCCACCCCTCTAGGTGGTTGCAAAGCACCAAGCTGATCTCCCCATGCTATGCACCTGCTTCCCACTAGCTATCTATTTTACATTTGGTAGTGTATATACGTCCATGCCACTCTCTCACTTTGTCCCAGCTTACCCTTCCCCCTCCCCGTGTCCTCAAGTCCATTCTCTACGTCTGTGTCTTTATTCCTGTCCTGCCCTTAGGTTCATCAGAACCTTTTTTTTTTTTAGACTCCATATATATGTGTTAGCATACGGTATTTGTTTTTCTCTTTCTGACTTACTTCATTCTGTATGACAGACTCTAGGTCCATCCACCTCACTACAAATAACTCAATTTCATCTCTTTTTATGGCTGAGTAATATTCCATTGTATATATGTGCCACATCTTCTTTATCCATTCACCTGTCAATGGACACTTAGGTTGCTTCCATGTCCTGGCTATTTAAATAGTGCTGCAATGAACATTGTTTAACCATTTTTAAACGTACAGTTCAGTAGTGTTAAGTCCATTTACATTTTCGCACAACCGTCACTATCACCCATCTTGAGAACTTTTTCATTTTCCCAAACTGCAACTTGGTGCCCATTAAATAATAACTCACCATTCTCCCTTCCTTTCAGCCCCTGGCAACTACCATTCTACTTTTTGTCTCTATGAATCTGTCTCTATGTTATCCTGCTTTTTTGAACGATATTATATCATAAGTATTTTCCCATATTATTAAGATCGTTTAATGACTGCTTACTCTTCTATTGTATGGATTTGTGTAATGATTTACTGAACTTTAGCCCTACTGTTAGTCTTCTAGGCTTTTTCTACTTTTCCATTATAAATAATACTTTGATTAGCATTGGGGACATAAAACATTATCTGTACTTCTGTGTTTTATAGGATCGAGTCCTAGAAGGGCAAATTATGGAGTGAAAGGGTGTGAGCGTTTGAAAGTCTTTCTAAAATATAAATTTATTTATTTATTTATTTATTTTTGGCTGCATTGGGTCTTTGTTGCTGTGCGCGGGCTTTCTCTAGTTGCAGCGAGCGGGGGCTGCTCTTTTTTTTTTTTTTTTTTTTTTTTGCGTTACATGGGCCTCTCACTGTTGTGGCCTCTCCCGTTGCGGAGCACAGGCTCCGGACGCGCAGGCTCAATGGCCATGGCTCACGGGCCCAGCCGCTCCGCGGCATGTGGGATCTTCCCAGACCGGGGCATGAACCCGTGTCCCCTGCATCGGCAGGCGGACTCTCAACCACTGCGCCACCAGGGAAGCCCGGGGGGCTGCTCTTTGTTGCAGTGTGTGGGCTTCTCATTGCAGTGTCTTCTCTTGTTGCGGAGCTCGGGCTCTAGGCGCATGGGCTTCAGTAGTTGTGGCAGTGGGCTCAGTAGTTGTGGCTCCTGGGCTCTAGAGTGCAGGCTCAGTAGTTGTGGCGCACGGGCTTAGTTGCTCTGTGGCACGTGGGATCTTCCTGGACCAGGGCTTGAACCCATGTCCCCTTCACTAGCAGACGGGTTCTTAACCACCGCGCCACTAGGGAAGCCCCTGAAAGGCTTGTAAAAGATATTGTCAATTTACTCTTCCTACAGGGTTTTACCCATTCACACGTGCCTTCCTCAGCACAGGTAAATCTCTCTCTCTCTCTCTCTTTTGTTTCTTTTTTGCTAATTGAATTGCTGGTAAGGTTCAGTGTATTTATTTATATTTTAAATCATTTATCATCTCTTGCAAATGGCCTGTTTGTACTCAGCTTAATAATCTAGGGTCGAAACTGCAGTGAAAGCTAAGCTTGTTGAGACGTAGCCACTCTTCTGAAAAATTCTGCAGGGATACTGACTTTCGGGGTGTACTGCTGAGTTTCAGGGGTGCACGTCACCTGTCCTTCATGTCAGATTTCAAATCTCATGTAGGATTTTTTTTCTGCTTTCTAGCAAATTTCTGAGCTGCCCTCCAGTGCACCTTGGAGAGGTGGAAAGGGGCCTCCCAAAGGAGCTAGGAAGTGGGTTCTAAGCTGTGTGATGGTGGGCAACGAATCACCTCTCTGGGCCTCCCCGCCCACTGCGAGGGCTCGCCTAGCTCTCAGACCCACAGGAATAATAACACACGCTTAAGGCCTCCAGGGTTGGGCGAGCTCCAACAAGGAAAGCATTTGGCACACAGTAAACGCTGAGTTCCGACCTGGTGATTCCTATTTGATAGTTGTGTAAGCAGAAGGTGATACAATAGTAACGTTTGTTCCTCTCTCTCATAAACCGATTCCCAAGAGGGAGGTGGTATATTCTGACAACTAGACCACCTGTTTTATTGATTGAAGAATGTCAGCGAGGACCCTGGCTCTGCATTCTAGAGCCATTCCATTCCATTCTAGAAATGTTCACATCAGGGTGTCTCCTGTTTTTTTTCATAATAGTTAATACATGCCAGGCACATAATGTAAATGATCTGTAATCTTAGGAACAGCTCTGAAAGGCAGGTATTACTGTCTCTCGTTGATAAACCAAGAAGCTGAGGCACAGAGAGGTCAATCACCTTGCCCTGAGGCACACAGCAGTGAGCTCCAGGGACCTCTCTTCATTCTGGGCTGGGAACCATTCACAGATTTTTAACTGAGGTGAAATTCTCATAACATAAAGTTAACTATTTTAAAAAAAATTTCCCTTCCCCCTCCCCGCTCCCCACTGGTAACCGCTAGTTTGTTCTTTATATCTGTGAGGTCTGCTTCTTTTTTGTTATATTCACTAGTTGGTTGTATTTTTTAACTCTGTGATACATTTCCTTTCTTTTTTTTTTCTAAATTTATTTATTTATTTTATTTTCGGCTGCGTTTGGGCCTTAGTTGCGGCTGGCGGGCTTCTCTCTAGCTGTGGCGCGCAGGCTTAGTTGCCCCGTGGCATGTGGGATCTTAGTTCCCAGACCAGGGATTGAGCCTGCGTCTCCTGCATTGGAAGGCGGATTCTTAACCACTGGACCACCAGAGAAGTCCCATAAAGTTAACTATTTTAAAGTGAACAATTCAGTGGCATTTAATGCATTCACAGTGTTGTGTCACCACCACTGCTACCGAGTTCCAAAATATTTTCATCGTCCCCAAAGGAAACCCAGTACCCGTTAAGTGGTCACTCCCCATTCCTCCCGCCCTCCAGCATCTAGCCACCATCAATCTGCCTCTGTCTCTGTGGCTCTACCTAGTCTACATATTTCATGTAAATGGAATCATACAGCATGGGACCTTCTGTGTCTGGCTTCTTTCACTTAGCTAAGGTTTTCAAGGCTCATCACATAGCATATATCAATACTTCATTCCTTTTTATGGTTGAGAAATATTCCATTATATATAGTATTATATAATATATACATAATTGTGTATATAATAATGTATATTAAAATACTTTATGTATATATAAAAACACAATTTGTTTATTCATTCATCCATTGATGGCCATTTTGGCTGTTTCCGTCTTTTTGCTATTTGCTATTTGAATAATGCTTCTATGAACTATGTATATAAGTTGACCCTTGAACAACATCAGTTTGAACTGTATGGCAGATGTTTTTCAATAGTCAATACTAAGGTACTACATGATCCGTGGTTGGTTGAATCTGGGGACAGGGCACCTCGGATATGGGGGAACTCCATATGTGAAGGGCCGACTGTAAGTTAAATGCAGATTTTCAACTGGGTGGAGGGTTGGTGTCCCTGACCCCCCTCATTGTTCAATGGTCAGCTGTATTTGTTTTAATACCCGTTTTCAATCCTTCTGGGTATACGATACACCTAGGAGTGAAATTGCTGGGTCGCATGGTGATTCTATCTTTAACTTTTTGATGCACTGTCAAACTGTGTTCCACAACGGCTGCACCATTTCACATTCCCACCAGCAAGGCACGAGGGTGCCAGTTTCCCACATCCTCAGACGGGGACCCCACCTTGAAGCTGGGGGGCCCCTCTCTGGTTCACGGTCACAGTGTTGGTCCATCATTAGCTCTGATAACCTCCACCGCTGTTTCCCTCCATGATTCACCAGATGGAATGTTGGCCGGAGAGCAGCTGTTGTGATTTGGGAATGACCTCAATTCTGTTAACCTGAAAATTCACACAGTCTGAGGAGCTGGAAGGGACTTTGGAACAAATGTAGTGCAGACGTATTTTCTCTTATTTCTCCTTGAATGCTTCCTGGGATGGGGAGCTCACTCCACCATGGGGGGGTGGACAATTACATCGTCGGACAACTGTCTTGAGGGCGTTGAGTTGACTGAGGAAAGAAACAGGGAGGTACCTTCCTGGCAGAGGAAAAGTCATAGCAATATTTTCCAACTTGGACCCGTATGCTGCACTGCCCATATCACCAGGGGCCTCGCCGGGGCGGGTCCTCTAGTGGATAACTCTGGAAGAGTTTCAGTCACCATACACAGCCCCTCCCTGCTTCATCATCGGTCCATTTCCTTTTTTTTTCTTTAATATTTTATTTATTTATTTATTTGGCTCTGTCGGGTCTTCGTTGCTGCCTGCGGGATCTGCGTTGCAGCATGTGGGATATAGTTCCCTGACCAGAGATTGAACCCAGGCCCCATGCGTTGGGAACGTGGAGTCTTAGCCACTGTTCCACCAGGGAAGTCCTCATCCATCTTTCTTAAACGTCTGGCAGCATTTCTTTTTTTTTTTTTTTTGTGGTACGTGGACCTCTCACTGTTGTGGCCTCTCCCGTTGCGCGGAGCCCAGGCTCCGGATGTGCAGGCTCAGCGGCCATGGCTCACGGGCCCAGCCGCTCCGCGGCATGTGGGATCCTCCCGGACCGGGGCACGAACCCGTGTCCCCCGCATCGGCAGGCAGACTCTCAACCACTGCGCCACCAGGGAAGCCCCTTGAGTGTTTTAGGAGACACTTTGTTTTCAATCCTTCAGGACAGGCAAATGCAACGTCTATAATTAAGCATCCCTGTTATTAAATTCCACACCTTAATGGATAGTTCTTGCTGAGGTGAGTGGAGTGCCAGGCAGGGAAGTAAAATGTGCCTCGAGAGTCATAGAAACTCAGACTTGAGTTTGCCTGGTGGGATGCAAATGAAAAAATCCTCCAGCAGTTGAGCTACAAATTGTGTCTTTGCCACAGAACTTCTCACCGTTTCCTGATACGCCACTTCTTGCTCCCAAGGAAGAGTACCTGGGATTTAAACTGATAAATAAGTCAACTCCTAGTTGTCAGTGATGGCTGGGGACAAGGGTGATACATAAATAAACAGGTAACTTTCAAATTGCATTTTATCTGCTATCATTATAACTTCTTCCCCTACCAAATTTTCTCTGAGTAGCAAAATGGGACTATTTGGAAGCCTTTTTTCTTTCTATTTTTTTCTTCCTTTCTGAGCTTGCGGGATGTGAATGATCCAAGGGCTGGGTACTCATTGCTCAAGTAAGAAGCAGCTACAAAAACGTTAGCTGAGAAGACCTAAATAGACATTTCTCCAAAGAAGAAATACAAATGGCCAAGAGGCACATGAAAAGACTCTCATCATCGATAATTGTTGGAGAAATGCAAATCAAAACTACAATGAAGTTCCACCTCACACCAGTCAGAATGGCCATCATTAAAAACTCTACAAATAACAAATGCTGGGAGGATGTGGAGAAAAGGGGACCCCCCTACACTGTTGGTGGGAATGTAAGTTGGTGCAGCCACTGTGGAAAACAGTATGGAGGTTCCTCAGAAAACTAAAAATAGAGCTACCATATGATCCAGCAATCCCATTTCTGTGTATATATCCAGACAAAACTCTAATTCAAAAAGATACATGCATCCCTATGTTCACAGCAGCACTCTTCACAATAGCCAAGACACGGAAACAACCTAAATGTCCATCAACAGATGAATGGATAGAGAAGATATGGTACATATATACAATGGACTACTACTCAGCCATAAAAAAGAATGAAATAATGCCATTTGCAGCAACATGGATGCAACTAGAGATGATCATACTAAGCGAAGTAAGTCAGAAAGAGAAAGATAAATACCATATAATATCACTTGTATGTGGAATCTAAAATATGACACAAATGAACCTATCTATGAAACAGAAACAGACTCACAGACATAGAGAACAGACTGGTGGCTGTCAAGGGGGAGGGGGTTGGTGGAGGGATGGACTGGGAGGTTGGGGTGAGCAGATGTAAGCTTTTATATACAGGATGGACAAACAACAAGGTCCTACTGTACTGCACAGGAAACTATATTCAATTTCCTATGATAAACCATAATGGAAAAGAATATTAAAAAAATATATACATATGTATAACTGAATCACTTTTCTATACAGCAGAAATTAACACAACTTTGTAAATCAACTATACTTCAATAAATTTTTTTTTGTAAAGTTAGATGATGCGCTTATAAGAGAAAAATGGCTAGAAATTAAATAGGTGTCACACGTGCTGTTTTTGGAAAATCAAAGTTCAATTTGATTTCATGGTGAAGCCGCCTCTACCTTAGACCCCTGGCTCTGAGATTTCCCAACAGAAGGCAGCCTTATGCTGTTTCATCTTCAGAATCAACAACCGATCTGCTCCACGTCTGGTGTATGACTCTGTGGGCAGCTCCCCTTGGTTTCTGGTTGCAGGAGATTCAGGTGAGGGCTGGGTCGAAACCATCTTTCCTCTGTCGTCCCCTTTTCTTTCCATATTCTGGTTATTAATAATTAATTTTTCTTTTTAGTTCTCAGTAGTCTGTTCTTTTGGACCAGGCCGAAGCACACTTTGCTTTTTTATATTTCCTTTCATTCTAATCACAAAAATCCCTCCAGGCTGAAGCTTCTTCTCAGAAACCTGGCAATTAGAAGAGGCAGCCAGTCTCTTACTAACACTTCCTTTGGAGCCCCGTCATAAATAATTAACTTGAAGTTAGGCTCAGCACACAAATGGATGGGGTGCGATTGGCGATGGTGTGGGCACTTTCTCTCCTGGGTTTTTAGCCCGTTCACGAAATCCAGGAAGCGGATGCAGACCTTTCCATTAGCAGGAATGAGCTGTCCACTCTGGAACACTTAGAGAGGAAACCACAGCCGAGACACTTTTCTCATGCACTTAAACCTGAGAGTTGTTCATGAAGCTGTCATCTGAGGACGGCATTTTCTCCCACCAGCATCTCACAGGCCCCCTAAGGCTGCTACTGCCCCACAAACATTTTATTTTGACCTGTTGCCAATTCAGTCTCATCCCTGGGGATGACAGTGGAGGGTGAAGGGTAGATTCAGAAGGGGCTGCGGTCACCTTGACCCAGATCCAGTCTGTGGCTACAACAGTCTCAGTGAGGAGGGGGCTAAGATGGATTGATTGGTTTCTTCTCCTTTCTTCCACCCTTCCCTCCCTCCCTCTCTCTCTCTCCCTCCCTCCCTCCCTCCCTTTCTTTCTTTTTTTCTTTTTCTTTTTTTTTTTTTTGCGGTACGTGGGCCTCTCACTGCTGTGGCCTCTCCCATTGCAGAGCACAGGCTCCGGACGCGCAGGCTCAGTGGCCATGGCTCACAGGCCCAGCCGCTCCGTGGCATGTGGGATCCTCCCGGACTGGGGCACGAACCTATGTCCCCTGCATCGGCAGGCAGACTCTCAACCACTGCGCCACCAGGGAAGCCCTCTTTCTTTCTCTCTTTCTTTCCCTCCTCCCTCCCTCCCTCCCTCCCTCCCTCCCTTTCTTTCTTTCTTTCTTTCTTTCTCCCTTTCCTTCCCATCCCTTTCCTTCTCCTTCCCCTTCCTTCCTTCCTTTCCTTCTCTCTCTTTCCTTCCAATCAATGTGAAATTCACATGACATAAAATTAACTATTTTAATCACAAAAGGGCAAATATTATATGATTCCACTTATAAGAGGTCCCTAGAATTGAGACAGAAAGTAGAAGGGTGGCTGACAAGGGCTGAAGGAGGAGGATGGGGAATTAGTGTTTAAAGGGGAAAGAGATTCAGTTTGGGCAGATGACAAAGTTCTGGAGGTGGACGGTGGTGGTGATGGTTGCACAGCAATGTGAATGCACTTCACGCCCCTGAACCGGACATTTCAAGATGGCTAAAATGGTAATTTTATGTTATGTAGATTTTCCTACAAACATGTATATAATTTTTTTAATTAACCATTTTAAAGTGTTAGGTCAGTAGCATTTAGTACATTTGCAATGTTGTGTGACCACCACCTCTAACAAGTTCCCCAAACATTTTCATCACCTGCGAAGGGAAACTCATACCATGAAGCATCACTCCTCATCCGCCACGCCCCTCCCTCCCCCATCCCTGGCAACCACCAATTCACTTTCTGTCTCTATGAATTTACTTATTTGAGACAGATCGTAGAAATGGAATCATGCAGACTGTGGTCTTTTTGTGTCTGGCTTCTTTTACAGAGCTTCATGTTTTCAGGGTCCATCCATGTCGTAGTGTGTGTCATTCCTCTCTATGGGTGAGCAATATTTCATCATATGGATTTTCACCTCTTGTTTATCCATCATTCATTGATGGTTGATGGACACTTGGGATGTTTCCACCTTTGGCTATTGTTTTCTTGTTTTTTTTTTTTTTTTTTTTTTTTGCGGTACGCGGGCCTCTCCCGTTGCGGAGCACAGGCTCTGGATGCGCAGGCTCAGCGGCCATGGCTCACGGGCCCAGCCGCTCTGCGGCATGTGGGATCTTCCCGGACTGGGGCACGAACCCGTGTCCTCTGCATCGGCAGGCGGACTCTCAACCACTGCGCCACTAGGGAAGCCCTCTTGTTTTTTTAAAATTACCACTTTGATAATTTATTTTATAAACTTTATTTATTTATTTATTTTAAAATTAATTTTTATTGGAGTATAGTTATTTTACAATGTTGTGTTGTTTTCTGCTGTAAAGCAAAGTCAATCGGTTATACGTATATATATATCCCATCTTTTTTGGATTTCCTTCCCATTTAGGTCACCACAGAGCACGGGGTAGAGTTCCCTGTGCTATACAGTAGGTTCTCATTAGCTATCTATTTCACCGTTGGCTATTGTGAATGTGTGTGGACCAGGATTTGCTTGGGCACCTTTGATGGGATTATTTGGCTGTTTTTTGTTTCAGTTTCTCTCTCTCCTCGTCAGGAAGGCTGGAAACTGCCCTTCCTCACCTGTGGCCAGGTTGGTCCTGCTGGGGCCTCCTGCAGCATCTCTTGGAAGACCTGCCAGGCAACACGTGTCAGAGGGTCACAGCCGTCAGAGGCCACCCAGCAATTAGGCAGCTGCCTTGTCATGCTCCCTGGGGAGGGTGCTCAGCGACATGCGCGGGTCGTTCTGTCTGTCATCAGTTTTCTAGAAGCACCACCAAAGGGGAAATCATAGCCTCGGAGGGGCAGGTACTTGGAGAATCCATCTTCCTGAGTCACCTCTCAGCAAACCCTACTTTCAAGTTCCTGGATATCCTGTCTCACTTCAGCTTTAGTGTGAACAGGATGTGTAAGACATGGGGACACTGAAATGGGAGGGCAGGACAGTGCCACCGAAATCGTGCCCCAGCGCGGCTCACCAAATAACCCGCCAACACCAAGGCTGTCCTGGGGAGCTGGCTGCTGCCGGAACGTGGTTCCCGCAAAGAAAGGTGAGATGGGCTTTTAGGCTGTGACAGCATTAAAAATCCTCAGCCATGGAGTTCCTTTGTCATGCAATTCCCAAACCCTTTTAACTTATTGAGGCAAAATTCACATCACATAAAATCAACCATTTTATTTATTTCTTTTCTTTCTTTCTTCCTTCCTTCTTTTTTTTTTTTTTTTTTTTTTTTTGCATTACGTGGGCGTCTCACCGCTGTGGCCTCTCCCGCTGCGGAGCACAGGCTCCGGACGCGCAGGCCCAGCAACCATGGCTCACGGGCCCAGCCGCTCCGCGGCATGTGGGATCCTCCCAGACCGGGGCACGAACCCGCGTCCCCTGCATCGGCAGGAGGACTCCCAACCACTGCGCCACCAGGGAAGCCCCCCTTTCTTCCTTTCTTTCTTTCTTTCCTTTCTCTTTTTTTTTGGTTGCACCGCACAGCTTGTGGGATCTTAGTTCCTCAACCAGGGATGGAACCTGGACACTTGGTAGTGAAAGAGCAGAGTCCTAACCACTGGACCACCAGGGAATTCCCTCTTAAAAAAAATATATATATATATATATATATACACATATATATATATAGAGAGAGAGTTTAATTTTTATTTTATATTGGAGTATAGTTGATTTACAATGTTGTGTTAGTTTCAGGTGTACAACAAAGTGATTCAGTTATACATATACATATATCTACTCTTTTTCAGATTCTTCTCCCATATAGGTTATTACAGAGTATTGAGTAGAGTTCCCTGTGCTGTACAGTATGTCCTTGTTGATTATCTAAAAGTCAACCATTTAACTAATCAATTAATTTATTTATTTACAATTAATTAATTAATTTTGGCTGTGTTGGGTCTTCGTGGGCTTTCTCTAGTTGCGGCGAGCGGGGGCTACTCTTTGTTTTGGTGCGTGGGCTTCTCATTGTGGTGGCTTTTCTTGTTGCAGAGCATGGGCTGTAGGTGTGTAGGCTTCAGTAGTTGCAGCACATGGGCTTAGTAGTTGTGGCTTGTGGGCTCTAGAGCGCAGGCTCAGTAGTTGTGGTGCACAGGCTTAGTTGCTCTGCGGCATGTGGAATCTTCCCGGACCAGGGCTCGAACCCGTGTACCCTGCATTGGCAGGCAGATTCTTAACCACTGTGCCACCAGGGAAGTCTGTATCATTTTATTTATTAAAAATTAAAAAAAAATAATTTTATTTTATTTGACTGCACCCCACAGCATGCAGGATCTTAGTTCCCTGACCAGGGATTGAACCCGTGTCCCTTGCATTAGGAGCTTGGAGTCTTAACCCCTGGAGTGCCAGGTAAGTCCCTAAAAATCAACCATTTTAAAGTGCACAATTCAGTGGCACGTAGTACATGCACAATGTTGTGCCACCACCACCTCCATCTAGTTCCAAAGCATTTGCCTCACCCCAAAGGGAACCCCCGGACCCACTGAGCACTTACACCCCAACCCAAACCCTCTGACCAGTCACTTGAAAATTCAGTCGTACATGTGATGCCAGGCCCCCTGCTTGCTGTCCATGCCACGTGGTAGGGGCTTAACAAAGATGTGACAGAAGATGGGAAAAGAAAGGGGGGGACAGGTGAGGACATCGGTCTTGTCCAGGCAGCAGGCTGGGGATTCCCTGGACGTGTGGTATTCCAGGAGTGGCTGGAATGTTTTCCTTTTTCTGTGTTTCAGAGGCTGGATGGTGTCTTGAGAGAACAGGGGCAGTGGAGGCAGGATGACTGGCGGGGCCTCCACTTTCTACTTGGGTGGTGTCAGGCACACTTTTTATTTACACAATTTT
Source organism: Hyperoodon ampullatus (assembly GCF_949752795.1). Lineage (NCBI taxonomy): Eukaryota > Metazoa > Chordata > Mammalia > Artiodactyla > Ziphiidae > Hyperoodon > Hyperoodon ampullatus. Next base: position 4,968,826 of record NC_136927.1, read on the forward strand.
AATTTATGTTGCTGAGACTCAGCTTCCTTGCCTCTCCGGGGGCTGAACAATGCCTACCTGGAGGGCAGCTGGGAGGGGACTTCGTATGGAGGCTGACACACAGCAGGCGCTCAGAAGTCGTTCCTGTAATATTGTACTTATTCCACGATGGAGATGGTGATGATGCTGGTGATGGTGGAGAGGATGATGATGCTGGTGGATGGTGGAGAGGATGATGTTGCTGTTGTGGGTGGAGATGCCAGGAAAAGCCACACACCCTGGTTGCCTGCTCTGATCCTGAGTCCAGGGGCATTAATAGAGGCAGAAAGGTAGAGAATGAGGGCGAGACTTAGGAGGAACTTGAAAACCACTCCACTCGGGAGAAGCCAAGAGAACTTGAAAACCTTTGAAGAAATTAGGATACTGTCTCACCCTGACTCACATGTACCAGCAGGGTGTCTCCCTGAGATGGTCCAGAAAGCCTTGTTTCTTTTCTCCTTTAAACTTGGAAGCTACGGAGGAGGGTTTGAAAGGCCGTGACTAAGCTCCCAGCCAGCTGACCCGCGGCCTTCTGCTGAGCAAGCAGGCGCCAGGCGAACGCGCCCCGGGCAGTGCATTCATGTGGCTGTACAAGAATGTGATTTTTGTTTGCTGGTTTTCCTGCTCTTCACAGAAAAATGCTGCGTGCTTGAGGGTGTGTCCCTCATTTTCTTGTGTAGAAGACACTTCTCCGGTTCCCAAATAGGATCTGGGATTCATTCTCCTTGTGAGGAAGCCACACTGATTGCCCGAGGAGCACCCCCCATCCCCCCACCCCCCAGGCCTCCTTAGCACGATGCCACTTATTCTAGATCGTGGGAAAGGCAGAATCGGACTGTATTTGTTTCCTAGCGCAGCAGTGACAAGTGACCACCAACTGGGTGGCTTAAAAACAACAGAAATGTATTCTCTTCCAGTCTTGGAGGCCAGAAGACTGAAATCAGGGTGTCAGTAGGGCCGACCTGTGCCTCTCTCCTAGCTTTGGGTCCTCAGCAGTACTTGGCTTTGCTTAGATGGTAGTTGCTTCCCTCCAGTCTCGGCCTCTGTCACACGGCCATCTCCCCTGTGTGCATCCTCTCTTCTTATAAAGACAGGAGGCCCTGGATTTATGGCCCACCCTAATCCAGTATGGCTTCATCTTAACTGATACATCTGCAAAGACCCAACTTCCAAATAGGGTCATATTCTGACATTCTGTGTGGATATGAATTTTGGGGTGGGGTGACACTATTCAACTTGGTACACAAACAAAAACTACAAATGGCAGCAATGATCCAAAAACCCCATACACAAACCTAATACACAGAAACACAGATTCCAAGCCAGACTCCCTATGTTCCCCTCCTTTTCTTTTAAGCGCGACTGCATTTTGTGTGTGTGTGTGTGTGTGTGTGTGTGTGTTTAGGTTAAACTTCCATAGCTCCTTTTGCCCCTTCCCAGACAACACCACCCTGCCCCAGGTAGCTGCTGTGCAGTTGGCGCCCTCCGGGGAGCAATTAGAGGTACAAGAGATTCTTTGGGGTCAGTGCAGTGAGGGAACTTGCGCGTGTTCGTTGCTGGTATACAGAAATACAATTAATTTTCATATATTGATCTTGCATCCAGTGACCTTACTGAATTCACTTACTTATAAGTCCTAGGAGATTTTTTTATAGATTCTTTGGAATTTTCTATGTGGACAAGCACGTGATCTGTAAATAGGAACACTTTTGCTTTTTCCTTTGTCATTTGTATGCCTTTTCTTGCTTTTCTTGCTTTGTTGCTCTGGCTAGAACTTCCAGGACTGTGTTGAGTGGTAGTGGTGAGAGTGAAATCCCGGCTTTGTTCCCAATCTTAGGGGAACATCCATCCGTCTTTCAAAATTAAGTGTGATGTTAGCTATAGGCTTTTTAAAAAAAATTATTTAATTAATTTTAAATTTGTTGGGTCTTCGTTGCTGTGCGTCGGCTTTCTCTAGTTGTGGTGCGCAGGCTTCTCATTGCGGTGGCTTCTCTTGTTGCAGAGCATGGGATCTAGGTGCACGGGCTTCAGTAGTTGTGGCACACAGGCTCAGTAGTTGTGGCTCGTGGGCTCTAGAGCTCAGGCTCAGTAGTTGTGGTGCACGGGCTTTGTTGCTTCGCAGCTTGTGGGATCTTCCTGGACCAGGGCTCGAACCCGCGTCCCCTGCATTGGCAGGTGGATTCTTAACCACTGCGCCACCAGGGAAGTCCTAGCTATAGGCTTTTGGTAGATTTTTTTTTTTTTTTGGCTGCACCACGTGGCCTGTGGGATCTTAGTTCCCCAACCAGGGATCGAACTCATGCCCCCCCCACCTCCAACAGGGGAAGCGTGGAGTCTTAACCACTGGACCGCCAAGGAAGTCCTGTAGATAGTTTTTTTTTCTTTATCAAATTAAGGAAGTCCCCCTTTATGCCTAGCGTCAAAGAGTTTTAAATCATGAATGGTACTGAATTTTGTGAAATGCTTTTTCCACATCCATTTATATGATCACGTAATTTTTCTTAGCCTGTGAGCATGGTAGATTACATCAGTTGATTTATGACTGTTGAGCCAGGCTTGCATCCCTGGAATAGATCCCACTCAATCCTGGTGTGTAATTCTTTTTATACATTGCTACATTTTTTGGTTAATATTTTGTTAAGGATTTTTGTATCTGTATTCATGAAGGACATTGTAATTTTCCTTGTTTGTACTGTCTTCGTCTGGTTTTGTTAACAGGGTAATACTGGCTTTATAAAATGAATTGGGAAGTGTTTCCTTTGCTTATCTTTTCTGGAAGAAATTGTGTAGAACTGATGTTCATTTAAACATTTGGTAGTCTTCTCCAGTAATACTATCTGGGCCTGAAGATTTCTTTTTTGGAAGTTTTAAAATTATGATTCCAATTTCCTTAATGGTTACAGGTTCTTTAAATTACCTATTTCATTTGGGGTGAGTGGTGACAGTTTTTGCTTTTTGAGAAATCGGCCCATTTCATCTAAGTTGTCATGTATCTATGAGTATATAGGTTTCATAGTATGTTTTTATTGTCCTTTTAATCTCTGCAGGCACTGTTTCATTCCTGATATTGGTAATGCGTGTTTTCCCTCTCATTTTTCTTTTTCAGTCTTGCTAGAAGTTTGTCAATTTTACCTATCTTTTCAAAGTACCAGCTTTTTTTTCTCTTTCACTTTGTACTTTTTTTTCCAGCTTTTAAAAATTAATTAAATAATTAATTTTATTGTGTTAAAAATATAGAACATAAGGTGTTTCTCTCTCATGGCTTTCAAGATTTTTTTCCATTTCTTTATTTTCAATGTTTTCCTATGATGTATCTTGGCATGGACTTCTTTGGATTCATCCTCTTTGGTATTTGCTCAGCTTCTTGAATCTGTAGGTTTAGGATATTTGCCAAATTAGGGAAGTTTCCAGCCATTATTTTTTCTAATACTTTTTCTACTCCACCCTCTTTATCCTCTCTTTCTGCAGAACTCTGATGACAAGAGTGTTAGTTCTTTTGTTATAGTCCCACAGATGCCTGAGGCTCTGTTCATTTTTTTACAGCCTATATTCCTCTGTTGTTCAGATTTCATAATTTCTGTTGCTCTTTCTTCAAGTTCATTGATTCTTTCCTTCATCTCTTCCATTCTGCTGTAAGCCCATAATTGATTTTTTTGGAGGGGGGTTGGTTATTTTTTCAGTTCTAAAATTTCCATTTGGTTCTTCTTTGTTTCTTCCATTTATTTTTAAAAAAATTTATTTATTTATTTATTTATTTATTTATTTATTTATTTATGGCTGCATTTGGTCTTCATTGCTGCATGCAGTCTTTCTCTAGTTGTGGTGAGCAGGGTCTACTCTTCGTTGCAGTGTGCAGACTTCTCATTGTGGTGGCTTCTCTTGTTGCAGAGCATGGGCTCTAGGCGCACGGGCTTCAGTGGTTGTGGCGCACGGGCTTAGTTGCTCTGTGGCATGTGCGATCTTCCTGGACAGGGCTCAAACCCGTGTCCCCTGCATTGGCAGGCAGATTCTTAACCACTATGCCACCAGGGAAGTCCCTCTTCTATTTCTTTGTTGAGATTTTCTATTTCTTTTTAAATTATTTATTTATTTATTTAATTTATTTTTGGCTGGGTTGGGTCTTAGTTGCGGCACACTGGATATTTCGTTGTGGCTCACAGGCTCTTCGTTGTGGTGTGTGGACTTCTCTCTAGTTGTGGTGTGCAGGTTTTCTCTTCTCTAGTTGCAGTGTGCAGGCTCTGGGGTGCGTGAGCTCAGTAGTTGTGGCATGTGGGCTTAGCTGCTCTGCAGCATGTGGGATCCTAGTTCCCTGACCAGGGATCGAACCTGCATCCCCTGCATTGTAAGGCAGATTCTTTACCACTGGACCATCAGGGAAGTCTCAAGATGTTTTCGTTTGTTTCAAGTGTGTACATCATTGCTTGTTGAAAAATTTTCTAATAGCTGCTTCAAAATCTTATTCATATTATTCTGACATCTCTGTCTTCTTGGTATCAGAATCTATCAATTGTCTTTTCTCATTCAACCTGGATTTTCCTGGTTCTTGGTGCGGTGAGTAATTTTCAATTGTTTCCTGGACTTTTTGGTATTGTTATAAGACTTTGGGCCTTTGATAAATACTTTTATTATGTCTGCCTCCACTGACACCTCCAGCAAAGTAAGAGGGGGAATTCCTCCTCATTACTACCAGGTGGGGGGGTGGAAGTCCAGGTTCTCCACTTGGCCTCTGTGGACATCCTGTGTTGGGGGAAAGGGTACCTTGTTACTGCTGAGTGGAGATGGAAGTTCAGGCTCCCCCAGGCTCCTGCTGATACTGCCTTAGCTGGGAGAGGCTGGGGTGCTTTATCACTGCTACCCATGGCCTCCACTGGTACCATGGGTGACAGGGGGCCTTGTCACTGCTGAGGGTGGTCAAAGTCCTGATGCTCTCCAGACCTTCTCTGACACCACGCCAGTGGAGAGGGAGAGGGGCCTCATTACTGCCTGGCTGGAGTGAAAGTCTGGGTCCCCTACTTGACTTTCTCCAGTACCAACCTTGGAGAGGGGGCATTGATTTGGGATACCTCCTTTCCGCTTGAAGAGAGTGGAGAGCTAGGCTCCTCTCTCAGCCTTTTGCTGATTTTGGTGGGAGTGGGTCTGGCTGCAGTGGAGTAGAAACTTAATATCTAAACGTTTTCTGTCTTGTTAGGCTGTACCTTTCCTGATCCTTCGACTAGAGAGAGGAGGCTGTTGTTGTAGCTTTTCCTTCTTTGCACCAGTTGGTGTGTCTGGGTTTCTGGCTTCTCCAACATCGAGTCTGGGATCTCTGAGGTACAAAGAAAACTCAGGGAACTGACCACCATGTTGTTCCTTGGTTCCCGATGTCCCCCGTCCTTCTGCCCTCATCTTTCCAAGTCTTCTTGTGTAATGTTCATGGATTTTAGTTGTACTTAGCGGGAGGAATAGGAAGAACTACATCAACTCCATATTTCTGGAATCAGAAGTCTGTCTAAGCTACATTATTTTTAACAACAAACGTGATCAGGATGGTCAGAATCTGCCCTGTATGTTGTAAGGAGGGGAAAGAGAGATTTAATATTGTGTCATTGGGCAACTTGATGGGAAAACAAGCCATCACTTGCATTGTTTTTATTCCAGTGAATAGGGGTCCTCGATAATGTGTTTATATATTCGAAACCTCAGTGATGAATTTTAATACATTTATGAAATGCTAAAAATTATTGACCAAACAGAAGATCTGTACAGATTAAACTAGTATGATTAATCTATTACTGAGGGAGAAGTATTTGAGTGGGGTGTGCATGCCAGACCCTTCCCCTCTCTCTATTTGGCCTAAGAGAAGGAACCTTGGCAGCTGCAAGGGGGTGTGTGGTGAAGGTTTCTGGGGCTGTTGTTGTCCCTCTGGATGCTGAGGTCTGATGGGGCCATCATTAAACGTCATTGACTGCTGGCTCTTGTCGAATCCCCAGGGCCTGCCTGGTGGGGGAGCTAAGAAGCAGGTTTTGAATGAATAAAGTAACATCAAGGGAGGGGCACAGAGTCCCCAGATTCCCCTGTGGAGCTGCACGCATGTGACCATGGCCCTAAGAACCTAGTTCTTTAGAGGACTAATGAGGTATGAAGTGTGGGACAGTTCACAAGCAGAGGGCGTGGAGTGTGGCAAGGTATGTTCCAGAAGACAGACTTGGAGGAAAACACAGCAGTTAGAAGGAGGCCGTGAAGGCGGGGAGCCTTTACTAAGATTCAGCTTTGCCTCCCGATCGATCGTGTCTCATGCATCCTGTCTGGCTTGTGAAAGAGAGAGTGGAGAAGCTTTCTGCCTCTGTGCATAACAATGATGAGCATTGATTGAGCACTAACTGTGTGCCATACACTGTTGGTGTATGATAGCATCTAGTTCTAGTTTTCAGAGTACCCATATGGGGCAGAGTCGTTGTTGGTTCCATTTCAGCTGCAGAAACTAGGGCACAGAGAGGTGAAGCAATTTGCCCAAGGTCACACAGCCAAGAACTCAAAGTACCTGGGCCGTCTGACTTTAGAGCCTGCAGTATCCAGTTAGCAGAGGTGGTGTGCTGTGATGCATCGTGGCTGGGAACCTAATGACCTTACTGGGCATTATGTGGCCTTTTGGCAAAGTCAGTGAATGACTGGAATTCATGGCTGGCTTTCGCCATCCTACAAGTCAAATTGCAGACTCACCTTTGCTTGGGCACAGTTAGGCTCTCTGGGTCTGTGATGGGTGTTGTTCTGTCACTTGATTGCTGGCTAAGAGCACAGTTTCTATTCAGAGGACAATGATCACGGACAGATGTTCCATGTACTAATGTTTGCCATTTTCACATTTTTTCCCTTTTTAATTGCCTGTCCGATAGTCCACTCTGTACCCGGGGATGGATTCTCCTGATGAGTTTAAGCTGCACACAGCAGACTCTGACCAACATCTGAAGGGGACCTTTTTAAATTAAAAATTTTTTTTCTTTTGTTTTTGTTTTTAGTAGGTCAGGGACGTCCTATAAAAATGAAGAATGAGATAAAAATAACACAGCCTTTTATTACTACAGAAGACACTTTGCATTTGATAACTCTTCATATCCACGCTGCCTTGAGTGGGTATGTGAAACGTCTTTCTTCCAAATAAATAGCTTGAAATGGTGACCAAGTTATTTTTTTCCCAAGTTTACCACTACTGAGAAATTTGACCGCCTTTGTTCTTGCAAAAATGCAAGTGACTAATCAATCTAAAAGGAGTTAAGCTGCCCTTGGTAATCTGAGGCCAGAGAACTGTTGTCAATTGTGTGGATTCCATGGGGGAGAGCATAAGACCAAGGTAGACTGCACTGAACGATTGGAAAGGGAGATGGATGCTGTGAAGGACATGATGTCTGGGCTTTTGAAAATTTAATGAGGATGTGACTTGACACTTGGACCCCCGTTGTTTGCCTGGGCAGAGCGGAGAATGCTAGTCTGCACAAGATCATCTCGATTCCAATGAGACGTTTTCTTTCCTAGATGAAATTAGATTTCGGAAAGCGTTGCTTTCCTTTCGTGACCGTGAGCCAGCAGCGAGCTGGCCGCTGTGTGTGCCTTTCCCAGACTGGACCAGAGACCCCTGAGCAGATGTAACAGATTAGTTGAGGTTTCCATCTCCTGATGGTCACTGCTGTCTCTGCATTTCTTGATCAGTATCAGAGGAGACAGGAACTGCTCTGTGTGGGCTGCGTGGGCAGCCTCTTTCTGACTGAGTGTGAAGAAACTGGCCTTGGCAGGGTTTTGGCTATTGTGACCTTAGTGCTGGACGAGGACACTTCTGTCCAATTTCATAGACTTCCACTTGGAGGATGGAGATGAATATACAAAGGAGAAGTCCTCTGACCTTTCCAGAATGTGTGCCCATTCTTGATTTCTTAAACTATTTCTGCAGCGGTCAAAGGGCTGATAAATGGCTTTCAACATGTTTTCAAGATGTCTCTCACTTTTGCTTGCCCTGTTCCAGCAGCAATACCAAATACGTCCAGTTCAAGCAAAAACTGCTGCCTTCTACTTTTCTTTGATATGGCCAGGCCCTGCAGTGGATCACAGAGACAAAATACATACAGACTACAGTCTTGGTCTGAAGGAGTTTCAAGGCTGCAAAGCCAATAGACAGGAAATAGCAAACACTGTGAGGAAGTCTATAAATAGGATAGGACATCAAATTTTCAATTAAATAATTATTTGAGTAATTATATGCTTAATGGCTGTATTCCTTCTAGGCCATATGTCCCTTGAGGACAGGAACTGAATCTATCTTTTTTTGTTTTTTTTTTTTTTTTTGCGGACGCGCAGGCTCAGCGGCCATGGCTCACGGGCCCCCAGCCGCTCCGCGGCATGTGGGATCTTCCCGGACCGGGGCACAAACCTGTGTCCCCTGCATCGGCAGGCGGACTCTCAACCACTGCGCCACCAGGGAAGCCCCTGAATCTATATTTTTCATCATCGTATTCCCAGCACCTGGGACAGTGCTTGAAACACAGCAGGTCCCTAAATATGTATTGTCTGATGGAATGATTGCAACAAGGTTTTGGGTTTAACACTTGGAGTGGTATCTGCCGCATGAATTGTTTTCCTTACAGATTCACTTATAAAGCTTTCAACATCTGAGTAACACAGATGGGCATAAAGTGAGTGCCTATCTTAGTGGATAATTAGGATACTTAATGTTCCTATGTAGGGCCAACCTGCATGTGAGCAGATTAGATACCTGCTATCTTGGTGGCATTTAAGAGGTACTGGAAAGCAGCTCTTTTCCCCAAAATCTAATTTTTCAATTAGATATTAATTCCTTCACATACTGAAGGTTTTTAAGTCTTCCAATTACGCCATTCAAGGGCAGAAATAAAGGCTTATAATGCGAGCCTTTATTCTCCCAACACTTTTTGCAGGCTTTGTCGAAATGGAGGCCCTGGCTAAGCTGTGGGGATAATATAATACCCTGCTTACAAATAACTGGGCTATGGCTGATTCTGATGGAAATGAGCTTGGGTGGAGATCAGAGAAGCAATTTTCAGACTCAAACTTTGAGAGAAGCATCCATGGATCACACTCTAAGAAACCTAAAGAATTAGGAGTTGACATTTAAAAGCACTTAAAATTGATAGTATCACTGAGTTCAAAGCTCCACATGTCACATTATCAAGTTCAAAGTATGCTGTCATTTTTCTCAGTAACTACGCTGTTATCTCCAAGATAACCAAGCCAACAGGAACAAGACCAGGAAGCCAAGTCTATGGGCTGGGATGCAAACCTACATCTCCTGATGCCTAGACCCCTTTTCTGTTGTATATTTGTCACATAAGCTGCCACAGAGATAAGGTCTTATCTCACCCAGAAGTGTGCCGGGAGGCTTGAGCAGCACCAGAATGCTGGGTGTTTAATTTTTGAGATTATTAGGAGATTGCACTCTTTGGAATCATCCCACAACCTTGAACAAAAAAGTGAAAAATGTCCATTTTGATAAATGACAGCAGAAAGTTCCTTCAACTCAATGGGCCATTTGTAAATATAAAACACTCGCTGGAAAATTATATTAGAGATGAATTATCTCCTCCATTACAATGTTTCCTTTTCTTTAATGCAATTTAGTTCCAGCAAATTGAACAGAAAAGCTTGGGAGGGGCCCCATTCAATGGTTCAGGAGGAGTTACTGGAAGCAAGATGTGGAGTGGGAAAGGAGATCGGGGAAGATATGGAGCAGGGGCGGGCTGAGGCCTTCCGCCCAGGGGGCCTGTGCTGAGGACCCCGGCTGTGCCCACGGGAAATTGAATTCAGAGCTCCTTCTGCATCATAAATCCAGGGCAGCTGGCAGCTTTCCAAGGGAGACGGGAGAGAAAGCACAGGAGCGACTGGGGCCAGACGGGCCAACCCTACAAAGCCCTCTGAGGGTGGGCCCCAGGTGTGCCGGCTGGGGATTCGGTTCCAACCTCATGATAACGTTTATTTACAAGCTTTACACTTTGTTGAAGTGCACTCATCTCCAGGAAAGGAGAGCCTCCATTCTACACCAGAAAGCGGGAACGCTGGAATTACTGTAAAATTTCTCGGGCCGAAGGGCGAAGGCTTGACTTTTAAATACGTTTCTCGATCTTTTTTCCCTGGGTGCACGTGCGAGGAGGACCTCCCGCCGCCGTGTTTTGTAGACTGGGCATTCGCCGGCCCCGGACCCCACGTCCGTCCCAAGGCTGCTCGATGGCGGGGCGGGGCTGGGAGTGCGCGCCCGCCTCGCCCCCAGAGGATCCCCTCTCACCCACGCGGGGCTCCGGGCGGGGCCGAGCGCGTTCACGAGGGGTCCAGGCGGGTTCCCGCAGGCGGGGCCGCGCGGCCTCGGGCCACGCCCATCGCAGCCGGGGGCGGGGCCTGTGCGCCACGTGACGGCGGCGCCGAGCGGCGAGCGCCCCGCCCCGCGGGAGGAGGCCCGGGCAGCGACCGGGTCCGCGCGCTGCTGGAGCTGCACGGCCGCCCGCGCGCTCCGCACCCGCGGCCCCTCGCCCGCTGGCCCCGGGCTCGCCGGCTGCGGGAGCGGCCTCAAGATGGACGAAGACGGCGGCGGCGGCGGCGGCGAGGGCGGCGGCGGTGAGTGTCGGAGGTGTGGCCGGCGCGGCTGGCGGCCTGGGGCGGGGGTCGCGGACGCGCCGGACCGAAGCGCGGACTGCCGGTCCCGGGTCGGGGGTCGGTGGTCCGGGTCCGCCTGAGAAGACCGGGTCTGGGCAGCGCCGGTGCCGGCTGGCGACCGCCGAGGCCCGCGGCGCGCGCCGGGCCCGGGGCCCGAGGCGGGGGTCCGGGGGCCCCGAGGCGGGGGCCGGCGGGGTCGTTGCGGAGCCCGGGCGAGGGTCTGGGACGAGGCCGGGGCTGCCCGCCGGCCGGGGCCTCCCGGAGGCTCGGGTCGGGGTTCGGGGGTCGCTCTCCCCAGGCGGGGGACCTTGGGGGCGACCTTCTCCGCCTCTGGTCGCCAAGGGCGTCCACGCCCTCCGGAGCCCAGCCACCGGTGACGACCCTCCCCGCGTCTTCTCTCAGGTGGTGGGAAGCGGGGAGTCCACGGGAAACCGGGAGGGCAAAGTTTTGAATTGGGGATCCTCCGGGTCCAAGAAGGGCGGCTGGGGGGAGAGTTCAGGTTGAACGTCGTGACAGTTTTCTTGGCTTTAGGTCAGAAGTGGTCAGTGGGATCGTTAAATGAGGAGGGGGCAGCTAGAGCGCACGCATTTTATGAAATAGGGGAACGTTACGGAGTGAGCCAAAAATAAATTTAAAAAAAGTCAGAGGAGCCGAGGGGTCGGAGTCAGGAGCTGCAGCCCGCCCGGAGGTGAGACCAGAAAACCAAGTTGTCCGTCTGACGCTCGGTCACCTCTTGCTAGAAGATTCGCGTTTGTTGTAAATTATTTAGTGGAATACAGATTACCGTTGTGTCACGATGCGAATTACGCCTTTAAAAGCGAATAACGTGTCTGTGTAGTGTCTGTGGATGGAGTGGGTCGTTGGCTTGGGAAGCAAAGGGTTAATACCCCTGTTTTACAGGAACACCCAAAGTTAAGGCTCTCTCTCTGTTTTTGCTAAAGATCTCCTTTATGCTGACAGACGGAATCATCAGAATCCCTTGTAATAAGGGAGCATTTTGGAAAAAAAAATCTTAATTACAGGCTGCGGAGCAGCTGCCTGTAAGAATCAGCAGTGTTGAACGCTTCAGGATGAAGTGGTTAATCAAGGTGCCTTCTGGCATTTAAGTGCTGCTCCGGGGGAAGTGTTTGCGCCCCAAGAAGCGGTGGGGCTGGGATGGGGGGAAGTTCGCCCGAATCCTGGCATTTGTCGAGTTCAGTTCTCATAGTTGAAGCTAGGGGTAGCACTGTGGCACCGAGTGGGTGTGTTGTTTTGACGGAAAGTTCTGTGGAAAGGAGGAGCCCAGGTGCACACCCTCCTCCAGCCAGGCTGCTGCCTGAAGAATATAAGTGATGGATTCTTCGTGGACGCGGTGCTTCCTGCCTGTCAAAACTGGGGTAACAGCACCGGCAGACAAGTGTCTCCTTTTTAGAAAACAAAGACAAACAACTGTAATATTTAAACGTTTGACATTCGAGTCCAGGCAGCTGGCTGGCTTGGCGATTTCATTTGAAGGAGTTTTGGACTCTGTCCGTTAAGGAATGTAGAAAACTTGAAGGTAAGAGCAGGTATAAAGATGAAAAAAGGAAGCCAGTATAGATCTTGAATACTATAGAGAAGGATAGTATTACATCTCCAAAGTATTAAGACTTTCTTTGGGCTAATATAGCTCTTCTGGGAATACAATCCTGAGATTTAAAAAAAAAAAAAAATCTCATGCACAGGAGCTGTGCATTAACGCTATTTATAATAGAAAATTGGAAACTACAGTGCCTAATAGGAGACTGGTGAGGTAAATTATGGGGAGTTTACTGGATGAGATATTTTACAACCATTAAAAATAAGCAGTTTTATATATTATGGTCTAAACAATGTAAAAACTGCTGATATTATGGATGTTTTATTTTCTCGGTTTTTATATTTTCCAAGTTTCTGGAATGATGTATATTACTTTCAAATTTGGAAAAAAAAACTTAAAAAATTTACCCTAATAAGACAATTGATAAAGTTTGAATAGGCAATAGATCAGATAATGGTATTGTATCAATATTAAATTTCTGGGTTTTGATAATAAAAGTAGAGGAAATATTCCTTTTCTTAGGAAATACACACTGAATTAAGGTATAAAGAAGTACAGTGCTTCAGCTTACTCTCATGGTTCAGAAAAAAAAGTTCACACACATGAAAATAATAGAGGGAGACGGAAGGATAAACACATGGGGCAAAACGTAAGTACTTGGTGTATCTGGGTCAAGGGTATATTGGTATTTCTTGTACAATTCTTGGAACTTTTCTGAATGTTTGAAATTATATAAAATCATCTCTTCAAAAAAAAAAATTACCCTGCAGTGGGAAAAAGGGTATGATTGTTTTTAAAGTATCATTTAATTCACTTCACTGGAACAGTCAACAATGAACAGATATTTATTATCTACTAAAATGTCCCTGCCTCATTAAGCTTTATTGATATGGTTTATTAAATTCTTTCTTCCTTGCCTTATGGAAGACACTTTAAAATATGTTTGGCATTCTTAGAGTAAGTGTGTTTTTGAATAGATGGAAATCTTAAGAGTTTTGAAAGAAGAGTCATATAGTGCTTGTCATATAAATTTGGTGTGCTTATATTTAACTCTTGACTGATGGAAGTTTTGAAGTTAACATACCTCTTTATGGTTCATTAGTTTTTATCACCATTTAGACTTCTAAAAATGCTTTGCTTTAAAATTCATGTTTTTAAAAATAAAGTTCAGCCCCTCGAAAGAGAATAGTTTCGCTTGCCAGTCATTTGCAAAACAGAACTTTTTTGGGTATATTTTTAGAGTGTAGTACAGAACTTTGAACTGTATATGGGGAGGTCAGTTTCAGCTTGTTTACCAGAGAGGGTAAATAATCTATTCAAACAGTAGTTATGCCAGGGGCAAAAGAATTAAAATATCTTTTTTGCTAATGTGTTGGTCCGGTTAGAAGACTTCAAAAAATGATTCCTGCTTGCTGTTTTGATACTTGTAAGTTTTTGTCCAGGGTATGACTGTTTGTTCTTTAACTGTAGGATAAGGAGAGAGGGTGGTGGTAGGAATGACTGGAAGGCAGTTCTAAGGAGGAACACATGGGGGCTGCTAGATTACAGGAACACACTGTTATTTATAATGTGTGCTGAGTGTAGTTAAGGTATCTTTCATTCCTTTGGGGCCTTGTTGCCTTTCAGTTTTTCTAGAACAGTTCTTGAGATATGTCTCTACTTGGAAGGTGACGGGCTAGTTTGGTTCATGGCCACCATCCTAATGCTCAGTTTGGGAGTCTGTGTGATTGAACTTCCTGAATGGACCATCTGTGGCAGATGAGGTGAATAACTTTACTGATTTCCCCTCCCTCCTGCACCCCGCTCACCCCTTACCCCAATCAGCATCGCTGAGACGTACGCTTGTGCTTTGCGTGAAAAGCTGCTCCCCCTCGCCCAGTAAAGTTAATATAAATTAAGGCCAGGCTGAGATCCCAGATCTTGCCTGTCAGGCAAACGATAACCCCTACATTTGAAACCATCTGTGGGCGGTGGGAGTGTAAATTAGTTACCACTCTGAAGAAGGCTGCGCCAGCCTGTGCTTGGGTGGCTTGGATCCATTGCTTGCCCTTCGCCTGCAGAGGGACATTTCCCAGAGCCTGGGTCGGCTGGCTTGGGGCTAGGTGTGGCCAGTGGGAGCTGCTGGTGGGTGATTGGATGGCAGGAGGAAGGGAGAGGCCAGGTTATCGTCTTTGCTCGCATGCTGCCTTCAGCCTTGTGTCTGGCGGTCGGTCTCCTTTTGGCTCCAGCTCCTGCCTGTTGACCGAGCCCCCGAGCTTTGGAAGGACCTCCTCCCTGTGACCCTCCAGTTTAGAGGCGGTAGCAGCTTGTTCCTCTTGCTAATCTCTGCATTGTCTTACCATTTCCTGTATGATTCTCAGCTTTTCAATTGTATGTGTAACCAGTGCCTTGTTTTAAATTCCCTCTACTTCAACTCCTTGAGGGCCTTCTGTTTCTCTGGTTGGACCCCGATAGATACAGGTGCCCTGCCTGGGCAGCAGCTTTTAAAATTACAAGCATGTACATCCTTTGACGCAGCAATACCAGTTCTAGGAATTTAACGTGTAGGTATATTTTTACATGCCTGAGATACCGTAGGTACAAGATTATTCACTGCCTTGTTTGTAATAGTAAAAGATGGAGAATAACCCGAGTGTTCACTGCACGTTATGTACCCGCGTGGCGATTGAAGTCGTGAGGCTGTATAAAGGAATGAGGAGGCTCCTTATGAACTAATAGCAGAGGTTTCCAAAATATTTTACTAAGTTACAGAAGCAAAGTGTAGGCAAGTGTGCACTGTTTGTTACCATTTCTGTTAAAAAGAAAAAAAGGAAGTGGTTACATATGCATGAAAATTCTCAGGAAGGCTAAACAAGGAACTAATAACAATGGTTACCTGTTGGGGAGGGTGATGGGAACCAAGCAGATGGGGAACGTCGGTGCCCGGGAAACTTCGCTCTATGCCTTTTTATGTTTTGCAATTCAGAAAAGCTTGTCCATCTCCACTGTTTCCCAAACTGGAAACCAGTTTCACAGAAAAATAGTATGAAAACACCCTTTTTGAGAGAATTTTAAAAATTGAATTATAGTTGCTTTACAATGTTATGTTAGTTTTAGGTGTACAACAAAGTGATTCGATATTTTTTTGGAGTTTTTGTATATTAGCAAAATCAGTGTAACATGTAGAAAGTTATAAAATAAATTACTTATTTTTTCAGTCTGCATAGGAAATTAACTGCTTTCTTTTGAATGTTTAAAAAGTGACATGATAGGTGCTTTTAGGGTATGCTTAGAGCATATTGTTTTCTAGAACATTTATCTATTCAACAAATATTGATAGCATCCCGACCAAATGCCAGGTCCTGTGCTTGGCGGAAGGGTGAATACAGTGAATAAAGCAGATGAATTTCCTGCGTTCCTGGAGCTTTTGTTTAGACGGGAGACTGAAGAAAAATGTAAACAGATGTATAAAGTCATTGCACATTATGCTGATGTGTGAAAGGAAATCAACAAGGGGTTGAGGGGAGAGTTGGGGGCCTGTGGTGGGAGGGGTAGGTAGGGCCCGTAGCCAGGGGAGGCCTCTTGGAGGGAAAACTCTTTCAGGTGTGACCTAAGGGGGTCGAGGCCCAGGCAGAGGCTGGGCCCGGGCCTTGGGGAAGCAGAGCGCCTCCAGAGGGCTGAAAGCTGCTGTGTGTGGTCTGAGCCAGCAGTGAACTGAGACGCTTCAGGCAGTTTGAGTAGGTAAGGAATTTATATTTTTTTCTAAGTGCGTGAAGCCAATGAAGGGTTTTGAACTGCGGGATGACATTTGATTTATGTTTAAGTAATTGTAGCTAACATTTACACAGTGGTCTCGGTCCATTTCTGCCCCGCCTGCTTTACGGATCTTAACCTATTTACTTTTCGCAATAACTCTGTTAGGTGCTTAACATGAGCACCATTTACGGATGACAGTGGACAACGGAGGCACAGGGAAGCCAAGTAACTTACAGCTAGTAAGTGGTGGAGCCGAGCTTTGAACCCAGGCGTCCTGGCTTCAGAGGCCATGTTCTTAAGCATTGGACACCCTGCCTTGTAAGGAGAGTGTCCTCGGCTACCGAGTGGGGAACAGAGTGGAGGAGAGGAAGAGAGGACGTGGGGATAGGCGCCAGTGAGGAGGGGCTCGGGTGGGAGTTACAGGGGCACGGTGGATGGCGGGGGGTGGCAGAAGTGAAGGGAGAGATCGGTGTAGGACAAACCTGTATAAAAACTCACGGAGAAGCACAGAAAGCCGTGAAACAAACACGTTCCCGTTACTCAGAATCCACGTAGTAGCTGTTAATGTCCTGTCCCATCGTTTAAGGTCTTTACAAAACATAATTAAAGCATCTCGGGTAAGTGTCTCCATCCTAGCACCTGGCAGCATCGTTCTCCCCATTGCTCAGGCCCAGACTTTGGTGCGGTCTTCCACTTGCTTTGCCTTAGCTGTCCAGCATTCTCGTTGCCGCTGCCCTTGTCCACGCAGCAGCCAGAGCGGTCTCTCTAAAGCAGGGGTCGTGTCACTCCTCTCCAAGTCGGCACCGTCCTTGGCACACTCAGAGTCCCCTGCTGCCTGCAGTGTCGGGTCCCTGTGCTCTAGGCCAGGGCCCTACACGCTTTTCCTGTCAGAAGGCCCGACAGCAGACGTGCTCAGCTGCGTGGGCCACACTTGGGCTCTCACAAACGCTTCTTCTTGATAACCCTTTAAAAACGTAAAAAAAGTTCTCACCTTGGGGCTGTCCTTGCCCCTGCTCTAGTCCCCTGTGGTCTCTGATATTTTCCGTCACTCATGTCACCACGCTGGTCTCCTTGCTGTTCCGTGAAACTTGCCAAGCGCTGCCCTGACTCCGTGCCTTTGCACTTGCTCTGCCCACGGTGGTTTCCCCTTAGGGATCTGCGTACGTGCTCGCTTGCTCCCTTCAGGTTTCCGCTCGCACGTCTCCCTGCCACAGAGGCCTTCCTCCGCCCGCCTGTCCCCTCTCCCAGCCTCAGTTTCCCTCTCAGCACGCCTCATCCGCTGCACACCTGTTCATCGATCGTCTCTCCTCTCTTAGAATGTAAGTTCTGTGAAAGAAGGAATAGCATCTGCTTTTAACCACTGCTGTGTCTCCAAGACCTGAGACATCGTGGGGAACAGGCCTTCAGTAAATGCTTGTTAATACGTACTGAGTAGAGTGGCGCTCGCTCCTGTCGAGCAGTTCTGGCCCTGTTCCCCTGCCTTTCTTTTGTATTTCCTAAAGGCAACCACTCTGAAGGTGATGTGGGCCCTCTGGAATAGTTTTCATACTGGAATATGTATGTGTGTGTGTCTGTAAGCAATATATGGATCTCTTTTTGGTCTGTTTAAAAAATTATCAAAAAATGGCATCATACTGTGTGTGATGTTCTGCAGCTTGTGTTTGAGGTTATCCGTATTCTAATGTAGAGACCCTGTTTGTTTCTTTTAACTGCCATAACGTTTCATTTTTCTTGTCCTGCCTTGGACTGTTAACGTTGATTTTAAATTGTTGCAAAGAATACCAAGGCTCCTCTCCTTTTACAAACTGCAAGTTTCTCTTGAGTATCTCTCTAGAATCGCAGTTGTGGGTTATAGGTGTGCTTTCTGTTTCGCCAGATGCTGGCAGGTTGCTTTCTCACTAGGTGTATTATCAGCGTCGTAATCAGCTCTTGGCGTTTGTCAGACTTCTAAGTGTCTGCCTATCTCCTGGGTAAGAAATGATGTAGTGTTAAAATTTGCATTGCTTTGCTAGATGTATTTTGGAGGATCAAATGGGCATACTGACAGCTGGGAGGTTAAAGGCGAAGGAACTGCAGGAATCAGAGATGACTCCTAGGTTCTGGCTCACGTGACTGTGGGTGGTGCTGCTTCAGGAGAAGGGGAGTCTTGAGAGAAAACCATTTGGAGGGCTCATTTGTTTTTTGTTGAAGATGTCATTATTTTGTCCTCACTTTTGAAAGACATTTTCCCTCGGTATACAGTTGTAGGTTAGCAGGTTAATTCCTTGCAGTGCTTTGATGTGTCAAGTCATTGCCTTCTGGCTTCCATTGCTTCTGTTGAGAAATCAGCTGTATCAGTCTTGTTCTATTGAAGATAGTGTGTCTTTCTCCTCCCCTTTGGCTGCTTTTAAGATTTTTCTCGGGACTTCCCTGGCGGTCCAGTGGTTAAGACTTCTCCTCCCAATGAAGGGGGTGCGGGTTCGATCCCTGGTTGTGGAGCTAAGATCCCACATGCCTCGCAGCCAAAAAACTAAAACATAAAACAGAAGCAGTATTGTAACAAATTCAATAAAGACTTTAAAAATGGTCTACATCTCTCTCTCTCTCTCTCTCACACACACACACACACACAAAAACCTTAAAAAAAAAAAGATTTTTCTCTTTGCCTTTGGTTTTTAGCTGTGTTATTGTAAAGTGTCCAGATGTGGCTTTCTTTGAATTTATTCTTATTGAGATTGGTGGTTTTTTTTTTTTTTTTTTTTGCCGTACGCGGGCCTCTCACTGTTGTGGCCTCTCCCGTATTGGAGCACAGGCTCCAGACGTGCAGGCTCAGCGGCCATGGCTCACAGGCACAGCTGCTCCGCGGCATGTGGGATCTTCCCGGACCGGGGCACGAACCCGTGTCCCCTGCATCGGCAGGCGGACTCTCAACCACTGCACCACCAGGGAAGCCCCAAGACTTAATCTTAAATTAGATTTGGAGAAGTCTTAGCCACTATCTCTACATTTACTGCTTTGGCTGCATTTCCTGTCACTTCTCCTCTGGGACACTAATTACCTTTTCATTGTGTCCTGTGTATCTCTTCGACTTCTATTCTCATCCTTTTGATCTCTCCATGCTTCACTCTGTATATTTTCTCCTGATCTACATTCCAGTGCATCAATCTTTCTTCATCTCTATCTAATCTGCTTTTTTTTTTTTTTTTTTTTTTTTTTTTTTTTTTTTGCGGTATGCGGGCCTCTCACTGTTGTGGCCTCTCCCATTGCGGAGCACAGGCTCCGGACGCACAGGCCCAGCGGCCATGGCCCACGGGCCCAGCCGCTCCGCGGCATGTGGGATCCTCCCGGACCGGGGCACGAACCCGTGTCTCCTGCATCGGCAGGCGGACTCTCAACCACTGCGCCACCAGGGAAGCCCTCTAATCTGCTTTTAAACCCATCTGTTGAGCTTCCCTGGTGGCGCAGTGGTTGAGAGTCTGCCTGCTGATGTAGGGGACACGGGTTCGGGCCCCAGTCTGGGAAGATCCCACGTGCCGCAGAGCGGCTGGGCCTGTGAGCCATGGCTGCTGAGCCTGCGCGTCCAGAGCCTGTGCTCTGCAATGGGAGAGGCCACAACAGTAAGAGGCCCGTGTACAGCAAAAAAAAAAAAAAAAAAAACAACCAAACAAACCCATCTGTTGAGTTCTTAATTTCACTTATTGCTTTTTTCAGTGTTCTTGATTCTTCTATTAGATTCCAATTTTCTGTTAAAATTTTTCGTCTTGTCCAATGAATTTCTTTATTAGTTATTGGTGTCTGATAACATCAATATTTGGACATCCTGTGACTATATTCTGTTGTCTATTTTACCTTTGGTTTTCAGTCTGTGATCTTGATTCTAGATTGCCTGTTAAGCTTTAATTAAATTCTAGACGATGTGCATGAAAAACTGTAGAGGTAGTTTGAGACTATCTTCTTCAAGAGAGGCTTCTGGCAGGCAGTTAGGGTGGGGAAATAATCACTTTAACATTGTGAGGGTTGGTCTCCCTCTGGTTTACCCTCCTCCCAGGGTACAGCGCTTTGGTGGTCCCAGCTGAAAGCTCAGGGTGTTTACCAGGGCCCCTTCTACTTGGCAGCCCCTGAATTCTAATTTTGTCCCCCCAGTCCCATCAGACTGCTGGAGACGCTGTTGACCTCATATTCTATTCTCAACTACTTGTCTCTGCTTAGCTTCTTGGCCTTTGACTTTCTGCTGTGAATTGGCAAATGTCTCGAGGAGAAAAGTGGCTCAGATGATTGGGCTCACCTCTCTGCACTTTCTCTCTGGGATCCTGGCCGCCTAGGCCCTCACTGCATTGGTAGCTCTCTGATACCTTCAAACGGTTGTTTCTTATAATTTGCTCAGCTTTTTTAGTTGTTCTTGGCAGAAGGGTTGTCTGCAACAAGCTGGTCAGCTTTTACTGGAAACAGAATCTTAGGAATTCAGTTTTGGTGTTTAAAATTGGACTTTTTTGTGAGATGTCCTGGTAGAGATGGTAGGGAGATGCTTAGCTATGTGGTCTGCTGCTTAGAAGAATGGTCTGGATAGGAGATAAACATTGGGAAGATTTAAATTCTTCTAATTTATGGGAGTGGGTGAGAGATCACTTAGGGGAGAGAGTTGAGAGAGAGGAGAAAAATCCCAGGACTGAAGACAGCCCAGAAAAGGAGACCAAGAAAGGGTAGCCAGTGAGGTCGAGGAAACCTTGAAGGTTGCGTGGAATTGCAGGAGGGAGGAGCGCTTTAAGAAGAGGGAGTGCTCAGCTCAGCCGAATGCTCCCGAGAGATGGACTAAAATGAGGATGGACAAGTGTCTATAGAATTTGGTGTCTTTAAAAAAAAAGTTTGGTGAAAGGTGGGGAGCAGGCTAGACTGGAGAGGGCTAAGGAGTGAATGAGATTTTTCCTTGCTGAAGCAGAAGCCTGGGCCATGGCCCTTCCCTAGAAGTTTGCTGTGTGGTGAGGATAGAGGGAAAGCGTGGGGCGTGGTGAGTGGCTGGGAGCTTAGGGAGGGAAATGTGCGTTTGTTTTGCAACTAAGCGTTTCTCAAGTAAGTCCTTCTGATAGAGGACCGACAGTAATTCATCAGGTGAGTTAGAATAGTAGTGCTGTTTGCACGCAGACACTCTTAGTGTAAATAACTTTGGAAGAGAGAAATTATTTTTTTAAAGGTTATTGGCGCGTCCTTCGGGAAGCAGGTTTATCAATTTGTAGTAGAGGATTATTGAAACTTCTGAAGTGAAATGAAATGAAAAAATAGGTTTTACCAAAGTATCCTAAAAGCTGCAAAAAGCATATTAAATATTTTGAATTTGTGGGAAAATAGTAAATCATTTAAATGAGAGTAGAAAATACATGACTCGCTATCCTGGTACTGAAGTTAATCAAACATAAACTTTTCATAGTTAATGTCAGCCCCACAGTCGACATGATAGAATAGACGTGAGATCCCGAAGTGTTTTATAACATGACTGCGACAACTCAGCAAACGTTTATCTTGGGTAAATATCTTTCAGTATTCCGTAAATATTAGAAAAGACTCATCTGAGTCAATTTAGTTGGCTAAGAATATTTTGTGATTTACTTTGATAGAGCAAGTTTACTCTTTTTGCTGACTTAATGTCACCAGGAGCACTGTGCAAATAGGGGGAAATAAGTTCCTTTCTTAAACTTGCAGCAGGGCTATTTTTAATCACTGTACTCTTCTTTGGAACAACTTATTCCTGTAATTAATAAATAAAAATGGCAGTTTGCTATAAAAGCAGACATTTTAATGATGATGGAAAAGTATTTCCCAATATCTAGCTAATTAGTGAATTTTTTTTTCGGTTTTCATCCAGATGTTTGGCAACGTGTAGACACAGCCTTACTGCCGTTTTCTAATTCACTTTCATGGGAACATATAATATTCTCCGTTTATCTTGGACAGCAGAGTTTCCTTTTTCTTTGGACAGATACATATGAAACACATGCTCTTCTAGTAGAGTTTTGTGGTCCTCTGAGAATTCTCTGAAGGAGGAAATGGGTTGACCTATTTGGTTGCTATGAAGTAAAAACAATCTTGTTTTCATTTTTTTTCATGAACATCTGGGTTGCATTTATTTTACATTCTGGAGGTTCTTTAAAACCACAATTTGATAATATGAGGCCTCATTAAAACAGTCACTATTTAGCTATTTCTGTAGTTAATTTAGTGCTAGGGTGGCTGATAGACTTTTTAAAATCTTAAAAGTTTCCCTTTCTATAAAATGTAACTTTTAAATAACAACCCTTGATTTTAAACCATAAAATGGGATCTAGATATTTTGGGGCGGCAGGGGAAAGGTCGGTCAGCTGGTTCATTTCTCTGTTGCGCACTGCCGTGCAGGCTGGCCTTCGGTAGGGCTGACTTCGAGTCTGTAGCAGGCCACTGTGCTCCCCATCACAAACCCGTCCTCCCTCCCTTCCTTGCTTAACAACCCTGTTTGTGCAGATAATCTGTCCATTGTGAAGCGACCGTATCACCACGAGGAAGTGAATCTTAAATGGTCTAAACCAGGTAAGGTTTTCCTTTCCTGACTGTGTAAAGCTAAGTCTGGCCAATGAGCTGTGAAGGGCAGTTAGCAGGGGGACTTCCTGGAAGGGTATCTTCCTTCTTGGAAAAATACACAGGGAAGAACCACTTCCTCTTCTTACAATGGCCTTTGTTGGGCCTGGGTGGGTAGCCAACTCACATTCACAATGTCCCCGAAGTCCGTCCAGTTCCAGGCCCCCACGCTGAGGATGATCTGCTGGACCCTTGGTGGAGTTGCTGGGCTTCACCCACTGGGGAGCGCCCCCCACCCAACCGCGTCTCCACGTGTCCTGTCCTATGTGACTGTAAATACCTGTCTTGTTCCAGGGCTGAGGAGAAGTGGCTGGAACCAGGGCTGCGGGGTTGTCTGATACTGACTGGAGCGGTAGGCGGGTTTCATTCTCTTATTTATTAAGAATAAGGCTCTCATCTTGGCCATTGAGGGCCAAGAGGAAACCTCTTCTCTCTGCCACACGTGTTCACTGGGTGTATATATTTATCCCTTTAAGAACTGAGCTAGGTTACACTTTCTTTTTGAGATGAACACTTTCTGCTACTTTGAATAAAGCAAAATATATTTTCACATGCTTGTAAATCCATTAACAGTTTCATTTGGCACATCCGTATGACCACATTTCTTTATTTTTTATCATTAAAAAAAATTTATTTATATATTTATTTTTGCTGCGTTGGGTCTTCATTGCTGCACCTGGGGTTTCTCTAGTTGCGGTGAGCGGGGGCTACTCTTCGTTGCAGTGCGCGGGCTTCTCATTGCGGTGGCTTCTCATCGCGGAGCACAGGCTCTAGGCACGCGGGCTTCAGTAGTTGCAGCACACAGGCTCAGTAGTTGCGGCACTTGGGCCCTAGAGCTCTCGGGCTTCAGTAGCTGTGGCACATGGGCTCAGTAGTTGTGGCTCATGGGTTCTAGAGCGCAGGCTCAGTAGTTGTGGCTCATGGGCTTAGTTGCTCCACAGCATGTGGGATCTTCCTGGACCAGGGCTTGAACCCATGTCCCCTGCGTTGGCAGGTGGATTCTTAACCACTGAGCCACCAGGGAGGTCCATGACTACATTTATTTTAACACAGAAATATTTAAAAAAATGCAGTAATCGGAAGTGGCAGGCATTGGCCATTTAATATTCTGTTAGAAGACAGGACTTCCTTTTAGCTCTTTTCGGAGAGGAAATAAAATGATCAAGCATGTCCTTTTCCAAGTTTCAGTAATTAGATTAAAATTTTTTTGAATTGAGACAGGCAAATGAATTCATTTTTGTTTGTATTAGAGTATGGGAAAATGGGAGGATTTCAGTGACTTTTAAATGTTTGGCCTGTTCACATGATGAGGCTGTATTTCCCAAGTGTGGGAGGACAAGTGACTGCAGACTTTGATTCAGTATGTGATGCCCTCATGAGAGCAAGAACCATCTTGAGGATAAAATGACGCCTTTCATTGCCTGTGTAACAAGAATCTTAATGCTAGATAATTGTTCTTCTGAAGCATTGCATTTCCCCAGGAATCACAGAGTATCTGCTGTAGATTCCCCAAAGTCACATGTTTCTAAAGCTTAGCCTTTTCATTTAAAATAGTGGGTAAGCTGTGTGCTGGTCAGACGGTTACTATGATGTTTTTATTTTGACAGAAGAACATCACATGCCTTCTTCCCTCCTCCCTGCGGGTCAGACTGGCCTTTAGGTGTTGAGAATCTTGCTCACAAGAGGAGTCCGGGGCGCGTGTCCCACGTCCTCCGGCAGCCCTCGTGGTGCTTCTGCCTCACAGATGCCCAGCAGTTTGGCTGGATGTGCAGAACATGATTATTTTTTTAACCTGGAAAGAACATAAGCCGAGCTATTCCCCCTGGGCTCTGCTGCTGTCGGTACTTAGACATCTGGCTTTAGGATTTAAGTCCCTGGTACCTTCGGGCGGCCTCCATCCTTTTCTCCTCCAGCGGAGGGGCGTCTGAGGCCTTTCTTTTCTCATGTCTTCCTGTCCAGTGTTATGATCCTGACAAAGAGCAGACCCTCCCGCGTGGAGAGACGACAAAGACTTCCAGAAGTCTTCTGGCTACTTCTGCATTTGAAATCTTATCTCCCTTTTCTCTTTGACCCGTGAAAATTCGAGGTAGGGTAAAAAGAATTGCACTCTTGAGAGAAAAGTCTGCACCTGGAAATGTGGTGTAGGCCTGCCTGGCAGTACTGAGTCGGGGGCACACCCTCAGCCCCACTCGGTGGCTGGTCGCTGGCCCCAGCTGTCTCCCTACGTCTGGAAGCTCTCTAGTCACGTGAGCTTGGCTCGGGCGGTTTTATCTTGGTTTTAGCAGTCAAGAGACACATCGGTGACTGGGAATTTCAGGAACAGATTTGACAGGAGAGCCATTTGCTTAAAGAGTTGTAAATTGACAGTCAGGGCCGGTCCAGCTTTCACTAGTTAGAGATGAAAGGCCAAGCTCAGGTGGTAAAACTAACCTGATTATCTTCCCCCAGTGCTAGAGAGGGGAGTCTTTTAGTGTAAACCCTTCATTTTATGAGACTGTTTCTGCATGTTTTATTGAAGCTCTTTTCCCCTGGTGTCCCTAAACATGTCCCTCCTGCCCTCCCCCCTCCATTCAGAGACCATTACTTTCATTCATTTACTGGAGCTGGGAGCCTCGGGATGGTCCAGCGCTGTGGTGGACGGCCTTCCTTGTCCTCGGCTGTGCTTCCTCCTGGCAGGCTGTGCTGGGATGAACCATGCCGGAGAGAACCACGCAGCTACTCCTTCCCAGATAACCTCAGTCCCGTGGGAGTGGAGAGGCCCCCTTCCCCCTTGTGATCTCTGGGAATTAAGATTTCAGAATTTTTGCCTGTTTGCTCTGTCAGGTCAGCCATCGAAGGATGTTTCAGACAGTTTCCTCAGCTCAAGGCAGAAAATAGTCAGCTGTGATGTTAGTGGTTTGTTCTGAGAATCTGAGACTCTTAGAGAGGTTTGCTTAAACATTTGAACTGGTTGTTATCTGTTGTTGACGTATTTTTAAGCAAATATATGCAGCTGTGGTACCTCTAGCCTTGATTGTGTAAATTACTTAATCTCCTAGAGCTTCAATCTTCCCATATGTAAAATGGACATTGAAAAACCCAAGTGGAGTTATTTAATGAAACATTTGTCAAAAATCCCCAATAAACAGCCGGCTTGTAAAACCTTTTGTCGTCAACATAGTCAGCCCCTTGACCACCCTTAGAAGCACAGCAGAGCAAACTGGAAGATGTTTTGTGTTTGGGTTTAGGAACAGCTGATGATTGGCAGTATGATTATTTTTTCTTTTCTCCTCCAACTTGGTATTTTGAAAATTTTCAAATCTACAGGAAAGTTGAAATAGTGCAGTGAATACCCATGTATCTTTAACCTAATTGCTATCATTTTTGCCACATTTGCCTTATGTCTAATATGTACTACTTTTTTTTGGCTAACCCGTTTGAAAGTAAGTTACATATAGTATAACACTTCATCCTTAAATACGAAATAGCATTCATTTCCTAAGGACATTCTCCTACTTAAACACACCATTACCATACTTAAGAGAACTAATAGTAATTTCATACTATCATCTCACATGTAGTCCAAATACTGCTTTCTCCAATTTGTTCTCAAGATGTCTTTTATAACTATTTTTCTTACCTATCTAGGTTCTCATCGGGGTTTACACCTTGTATTTAGTTATGTCTCCTCAGTCTTAAAAAAAATTTTTTTTCCAGTGACTGACTTTTTTAAAGAGTCCAGGCTGGTTGCCTCATACCATTACTTGAATCCTGTAGTCTAGATCACATATATGAACAGAAGAGAGGAGTGCTTTGGTTTCTTTCATGTCATTTTAAAATTATAAATATGTTAAAATTATCTGCTTGATTCAAGGTCAAAGTCCCATTCATTTTTCTTGTTCTTTGGTAAATGTGGATTAGATTGGTGACCAAAAGGAGTTACTCAACAGCTCAGATGTCAGTGGAGTATGTGCGTGGGCGAACTTGGAACAAACATACACAGCGGTTGGTTAGGCCTACCCGCATATGGAGGTGATTAGTTATCTGGCTTAACACAGTAAGGATTTTATTTTAATATTTGGCCATGGGTGTACAAAGAAACGAACTTTTTAGAACTGGAAAACTTAGTAAGACAAACTATATTTACATAATACAGAAGAGATGCCTTTGCTGCCAGAACCTTGGAGAAAGAGCAGACCTTTCAACTCCCAGGAAGGAGGCTTTTTCTTCTCCCTTCCCTCAGTGCCTTGCTATTGGCTTTCAACGTTTTTGAACTTCAGCTGCAGCTGAGACTAATACAGGATCCAGCTGTAACTCCTTTGTTGTTGTTAGTATATCCGGTGATGGTCATAGCAAGCTCATTGTATGAAAATTCAATAAAGGAAAGGGCAGGGTGGGAAAAAAAATGACACCCTACAGAAGTATTCAAGAAGCAGGACCTGATCCAGGAGTCTCCCTTTCAGACCCACCCTGAAGTGTTCGTTCTGTTTGTGACAAGTCCAGTAGGTGTTTTAGTCTCTCCCTTTTCATCGTGTTAGGTGTACAGCCATGTAACCAGAGAACATGCATGAGGCTGACGTGTTGTTTTCGGGACGGGGCGGGGGGGCAGAAAATAGTACCTGTGAGAACCCAGAGGACTGAGCCCTCCCCTTGTACAACGGGGCAGGGACTCCTCAAAGACCCGTCCGCACCCCTGTGGAGGTGGCAGCCGTCTGTGAAAAGAGGCATTCATTCTCTTTGCTTAGATCTGTTCAGCAGAACTCATAGTTATGCGTTAACCAGAGAGCAAGTAAGTACAGAATCAGTAGTTCAATAAAATTAAACGTCAAATTTGCATGTCTGCTTCGAAGTACTTCCTATAAAAGCTTTGTATCTATGATCAACTCTGTCTTACAAGGAACAAGTACATATCATCACCCTGTAGCTGAAGATGGATCGTGTGTTTTGAAACAGTTTTTGTGATAAACGTAATTATCATACGACTAGTAATTTTCACATGCTTGTGTATCTTGAACATTTTGTTTTCCTTTTTTTATGTTAAGGAGGTCACATTTCTCAGATTTCTTCTAATTGTAGCCAGACATCCTGTTTGGGGGCAAATCGAGACCAGCGCTGCCTGTGAAGGAATCACGCGGTTCTGTAGTGATCTTCCGGGTTGTTGTTTTTGGATTTGATTTTATGGACAGGTTTCCTTGAAATTCTGTACTCTAGTTTTAGATGATCTCTTTACATTTCTGTGGTTCAGGACATCAGTAGTAAATATAGTATTTAGCACAGAAATATTGTTGAATGTCTTAAGGCTGTATGAACTTTATAGGAAAAATAAACCAGTGACACTTCAGTGGATATAAGAGATGGGTACCGCTTAACAAATTTAAGGGAGCTTTGTTCTGTTTCTCAGGTCACTGCTGTATCTGTACCGACAGGAACGATATTTTGAAGAATCCTTACCTGTTTTACACTAGGACACTTCAGTCTCCTGGGTCCCCGCAAGTTACTATTTTCTGTCTCCCACTGAAAGGAGCGTTTTCACGGCCCTTCAAGAGACTTCCTACCAGTCTCCTTTACTTCTCTCCTGTCTCAGTTTTACTCATGGTTTTGAGGTTTTTTTTTAAACTTAAGAATAATCTGATATTTAAAAAAGATTTATAAATGATTGGTTTGCTGCTCTATATAGTATCAGAGACCCTGTTCTCCTGAAGTACTGTTTGATCTAATGAAGGTGTTACAGCAGTGAGCCTGATTTGGTAATAAAGTACCTCTTCTTTTTTTTGGGGGGGGGGGAATTGAATTATCATTTACATAACAGTATATTCACCCTTTTATTTATTTATTTTAATTTTTTTAGGTTTTGAAAATTTTTTCAAACTTTTTTTCAAATATCCTGCTGATTTTCCTTTTCCTTTTTCTTTTTAACTTTTCCTTTTTCTTTAATTGAAGTATAGTTGATTTACAGTGTGGTATGTGTTTCTGGTGTACAGCAAAGTGATTCAGTTATACATATATATATTCTTTTTCATATTCTTTTCCATTATGGTTTATTACAGGATATTTCCTGTAATATAGTTTCCTGTGCTATACAGTAGGACCTTGTTGTTTATTTTATATATAGTAGTTTGTATCTGCTAATCCAAAACTCCGGATTTATCCCTCTCCACCCTGACCCCCTTCCCCTTTGGTAACAAGTTTGTTTTCTATGTCTGAATAGTCACCCTTTTAAAGAATACAATTCAGTGGTTTTTAGTATCGTATATTCACAGAGTTGTGCTACCATCACCTAGTTTTAGAACATTTCATCACCTCAAAAAGAACCGCATCTCCATCAGCATAATTCTCCTTACTGTGCCCCTGGTAACCACTCATCTACTTTCTGTCTCCATGGATTTGCCGGTTCTGGACATTTCATGTAAATGGAATCAGGTGCCCTGTGGCCTTTGGTGTCTGGCTTCCTTCGCTGAGCAGGTTCATCCATGTTGTAGCATGATTCCATTTTCCAGGCACATCCACGTCCTGACATGACTCAGTGTAGAGCACCTGTACTTTTCCTGTGAGTGCAGGGGAGACTTGGATTGGTTTTGGTGTTGGGAGAGATTTTACTCACCTCTGTCCCATGGTTGAATCCGTGGTTTGTATGCCGTCTTGAAGGTTTTTAGGTTTGCATGTGTTTCTTCTCATTGAGAAAGTTGAAGTTTATTTTCAACCTTTTTACTTGAAGGACTAAATTGAAGCCTCACTGTCATAATACCTTAGTTTATAATGTCTGTACCGTTGTGCATGGTTGCCTCCAGAGCAGAACCATGTCGTCTGTAGAAAATTTTTACTCTGAAGACCAATATAGGGGTTCAAGAAACCGAATTTCCCAGGGAGCCGTACTGAACTATGTTAATAAAAGCAGGAAGAATCTACTGGTCGGGGATCCAGTGAGGCTTTGCCAGTGTGATCCCAGCGGTGGACACATGAGACCAGACTTCCATCCTCTGTTCACCCTGAAATCCCAGCAAACAATAAAAAAGGAAGCGATAGGAAACTCCGAGCAGCAGAGGGGCTGGGAAAGGGACCTTTAGCAGAGGAGAGGTTTTTTTTTTTTTTTTTTTTTTTTTTTTTTTAAAACAAACCTTCGGAAGAAACAAGAAATTGGAACCTATAAACAGATAAAACAGAATGCAGATTGCGAGTGAGCGGGCAGGGCTCCCGGGCAGTCCCCTGAGCTGAGCGAGCATGGACGTGCACGTAGACTCGGGCTGCCGTCCCTGGGGAACCTCTCCCCTTCTTCTCTCCCTTGTTGTTGTTGTTGTTGTTGTCGTCCTCACCACATGGCTTGTAGGATCTTAGTTCCCTGTCCAGGGATTGAACCCAGGCCCATGGCAGTGAAAGCGCTGAGTCCTAACCACCGGACTGCCAGGAAATTCCCACCTCTCCCTTCTTCTTGTTTTGAGGCAGGCAGGTGATAGCATTTTACCATCAGGCAAATATTTCTTTATGGAGATAGCATTCTCTGGGGGAGAATTGGATCTCCCTGGGTAGGTACCAGCACCCCAAGTGAAGCTTTTTTTCCTTCTGTCTTATGGGGGCTTTTCAACCTAAAGGTTGCGGCCCTGACTTTTCATCCCAAGTGAAACCTGCCAGGGACAGAGCACAGTGAAGCTTCCCATTCAGGACAGAAGTCAGGCGAGAGAAGGCACTTAATCCAGTGCTGGAGGAAGCCACGCAGCTGCATCTCAGTTGTAAGAATGTCCAGACAGCAGCAGCCTCCAGACAGATGGGGGAAGACTGACAACACGGAAGAGAAGATTTAGTACATTCTTATAGCGGGAATAGCTGACCCCCAAAGAAAGAGCGTTCAGAAGATAGAAGAACACCTAAAAGAAGGATCCTTGGAGAGTCGAGGGAAGATGTGACTTGAGCACTAGCGTTTGTCTAACTTCTACCTCCCTTCCTCCCTTGAATCACTAGGTCCTCATGGAAGTGATTGAGGGGAAAAAAAAAGTGTAAAAAATGAATGGGGAGAATCGGGATCAGGGTGAAGAAATACCAAGTGCTGACTCATGACTCTTTCCCTAGAGCTCAGTGCAGGGATAGGAGAAGTGTAAGAGGACATGCTATCGCCTCTGCTAATTTGGGGGAGAAGAGGGTGAGTGAGGCCACATGGCTGCAGGCAGCTGGGGTGGGTTGGCTGCCTCGCAGCAGTGGTATTCGGGCAGCTGTACTCGGAGGCCGGAGGACACAACGCGGCTGCAAAATGCTCAAGACTAGTGGGGTGTCCCCCTCCCCCAGCTCTGCAGCTGTCCTCCCTGGTGCAGTGGGAGCACCCCAACTCTCTGGATCGGAAGCCCTGCCAGATGGAGAATGATGTACAGAAACTAGGTCACAGAACCAACATGATAGATTCACAGAGAAGCTGGACCACTCATGAATGGGTGATGCAACTTTATGTGCATCAGCCCTTCAGCTTATGGACTTAGATCAGGAAAAAAAAGCCCACGAAACTCAGCATCCTAAGGAGTACCAGACATTGTTTTGGGGGCAAACTGCACCTGAATATCACTGTTCAACGATAAATAAAAACACGTTGCCAAAATAAAATAAGGGAGGGGGCTATATGCTTTTTGAGGCAGAGGAAAAGTGTAATTTTGAAGAAGACTAATCATAGCAACTATAAGTAAATTTCAGGTTGAATCTGCTTTGTGTTGTTTTTTAATAAAATTTAAGGCATACTCTGAAATAAATGATTGAAAGAGGAGATAAGGCAACAGGCAGATAAAGTGAAATGAATGAGCTGAGAAGAAGAAACCGTAATGATACTAAATGCATTTGCAGGAAGAGCATCATTTCCGACGTAACAAGTTAAATTAGTGCTGTGATCTAAATAAGTTGTTCCTGAAGAAACTACGAAACAAGTAGAACAGAAACAGTAATCAGAGGTACAATGGAAAAACATATCTTTGAGCTGAAAAAACAACAGCTGCTTCTGTGTGTTGAAAGGGCTCATTCTGCTAAGATGAAATTAGTGGAAAGAGCAACTGTGTGCTGGTGAAATTTTTAAATTTCAAAGATAAAATGCCTTACAGGCAGCCAGTCAGAAGCGAGAGAGAAAAAAAAAAAAGGCTACCTAGAAAGAAGGAAAAATCAGGATGATTTTAGGCTTTACTATAACATTGCCACAAGATAGTAGAGCGGAGGCTGAGAGTTTTGTGGCTAAAAGGTTGTAACCAAAAATAAAATAAAAAAATAAAAGGTTGGGCTTCCCTGGTGGCGCAGTGGTTGAGAGTCCGCCTGCTGATGCAGGGGACACGGGTTTGTGCCCCAGTCTGGGAGGATCCCACATGCCGCGGAGCGGCTGGGCCCGTGAGCCATGGCCGCTGAGCCTGCGCATCCGGAGCCTGTGCTCCGCAAAGGGAGAGGCCACAATAGTGAGAGGCCCGCGTACGCAAAAAAAAAAAAGGTTGTAACCAAGAGTTAAATAATTACACTAATTGCTGTTCATCTGTGAAAGCAACAAACAGATGTTCTCTAAAGGTACAGAAGTCAGGCCTAGCACCCTGCCTGTGGTTGGAGCTCACCCTGCCTTTGCACTTAAGAATTGAGAGCCAGTTTGTTTCCTTAGTCCTTATTCTTTTTCTGCTACCTGTACCTAATATCCTCCTGACAGACCAGCTGTGAATTTTTCTTGAAAAAGAAAAAAAAAACTTTTTCAGGGCTTCCCTGGTGGCGCAGTGGTTGAGAGTCCACCTGCCGACGCAGGGGACGTGGGTTCGTGCCCCGGTCCGGGAAGATCTCACATGCTGTGGAGCGGCTGGGCCTATGAGCCATGGCCGCTGAGCCTGCGCGTCCGGAGCCTGTGCTCCGCAACGGGAGAGGCCACAACAGTGAGAGGCCCGCGAACCGCAAAAAAAAAAAAAAAAAAAAAAACCTTTTCAAAGATAAATTCCAACCCACTAAAAGGTTAATTAAAATAACTCAGGAAGGAGAAAGTTGGGATATAAAATAAAACTGACATTGAATTGAAATCATGTACACATAAATTGAAGTGTATAATTATAAATTTGGTTACAGTTCAAATGTCATAAATCTTGAAAGAGAAGATATGTAATGAAAAGAAAAAACCCCATTAATTCAGTAAAAATGGCAGCAATAATAAAGATGGATCCAAGTAACTAACATAAGCCAAGAAGCAGGCGATGGGGGAGACAGGAAGGTTGGGAGGAAGTAAAAGTCCTGCCTTGTCTTACAAAGGGGGGTCTCAACTGTTTTATGTTTAATCTTGAAGAATAGGAAAATACAGTTAGCGGTGTGGTTTTTTTTTCTTTTTTTTTTTTTCTTGTGGTTCGCGGGCCTCTCACTGCTGTGGCCTCTCCCGTTGCGGAGCACAGGCTCCGGACGCGCAGGCTCAGCGGCCATGGCTCACGGGCCCAGCCGCTCCGCGGCACGTGGGATCTTCCCGGACCGGGGCACGAACCCGCGTCCCCTGCGTCGGCAGGCGGGCTCTCAACCACTGCGCCCCCAGGGAAGCCCTAGCGGTGTGGTTTTTGAAAAAATAACGGTAACCACTAGAAATCTAAAGTAAGTTATATACATTCCACATCACTAGAGGGAGAAAAACATAGGTCAGTTTGATCATGGGATAAGGTCACATCAGGTCAAAGTACCATGGTCCGGTTTCAATTTTGTCATTGGCTTTTTGAATTTATTTAGAGGAGCATTACCTGCTTTTTATTGGCCCACATTTGGGAAAATTTTTTAAAAGGAGGGGGTTGGTGGGAGATTTGTCCATTTTGTGAAATGAATTCTTTTACAAATTTAGATCATCCGTGACTCATCCCCATGCTGTTTCGAGGTGTTTTTGGACAGATCTTTAGGAAGGTCTTGGAGGCAGAAGGGCTTGAGGAAGGGGTGGTGTGGCCGGAGGTGAAGTGAGGAGGGTCTGGCGTGGCGGCCGCTCCCTCTGGACGCAGGTTCCCAAAGGTGCACCTTCGCGGGTGCCGAGCACTGAAAGCCGAGGGCACTGCCCCTTCGGAGCATCCGTGGGCAGCAGGGGAGGAGCTAGCTTTTGTGGGACCTGAAACTTATAATTGGGAACACCCTCTTTAAGAGAAGTAATACAGAATTGAGTATCAAAGCGAAATTGTTTAGAATGAAAACGAAGTCACAACTTAGAAGTTCTGAAGAGCTTATAAAACCACAAGCAGGTGAAAACTCAGAAACGCCACAGCTCTTTCCTATTCTTGCACAACTTTATGCTTCTCCTCCCGTTGTTCGTCGCCTACTCTAGCTAATTGGTAGCCTCTCCACATAGCAGTAATTTCCTATTTTACTGTGAAAGGAATACAAAGATATTTCAGTCTTTCCCCTAGGATGGTTGAATGCAAAACTTAAACTATTGATAATTTAGGAAAGTTTCTTTCAAGATTGTGACCGTGGAGAGTTTTAAGTTTCCATTGTAATACAAGAACTTTTCTTTTTTACATTTTGAAGCTTTCCCCAGTCTTTCTTACAGCTTCTGGTTTTGGATCTTACCAGGATACTTCTTCATATCATATATGAATTTTTGAATGATAAAAATATACAACATTATTCTAAATGTCATGCATGTACAAATGCAATTGAAATGCATTTAAAAATTGCCACTAAGTTGTGTTGAGTTAGATAATTTAATCGTGACTTGTAGATGAGCAGGTGTGGAATTTTGTCTCCCGAAACCATGTTTCTTCAGGCTGTTTTGTCGCTTAGGTGGCAGTTTTGTATGCGATTTTATCTGTAGAATCTGGCACTACCAGACTTCATCAGGACAAGTTGCACCAGATACAGTGTGATTTCACGGGGCTGCATCAAACATGCAAGTTCAACACAGACTTACTTGCTCGTTCTGGACCACAGGTTTAGAACCTATACACATAGGAATTCTCATAAATTCTATTTTTCACAGTAAACACCAAAGAAGAAAAAAATAGGATGTATTTATATTATTGCATGTGGTAATCATCAAGTATATTCCTAACAGGAGAGCATTTCCATTTTGATGAAACTTCAGTGTTAGAATCAGATCTTCTATTTAAAAATGTACATACCCAATGATGGGAACCATTTTCCACAGACTACCTTCTGACCCCATACCGTTCAAACCTCATTTCTCCTCCACTACCCTCACCACCCTTCTGGTGTTGGGCACTTAGAGACCTGTTCACAGTAAAATACCCCCTCTGCCCGTCCACTGTTGATGGTTTCATCAGGTAAGTAGGTGCAGGGCAGGAAGAGCATTCCTCGAGTCATTTGTCTATTATGCCTCTTTCCTATAAGGTGATCCGCAGAAGTGACCAAAAGCCACATGAATATATCCCACTGAACCCGAACTAAATGTATCCTCAACTCAGCCTCCCCTTTAAAAAAAAAAACTTTATTGAAGTACAATTGATTTACAATGTTGTGTTAATTTCTGCTGTACAGCAAAGTGATTCAGTTATACATATACATATATATACATTTTATACACACACACACACACACACACACACACACACACATATACACATTCCTTTTCATCTTCTTTTCCATTCTGGTTTATCACAGGATATTGACCATAGTTCCCTGTGCTCTACAGCAGGACCTTGTCATTTACCCATCCTGTATACAATAGTTTGCATCTGCTAATCCCATAGGCTCCCCTTACGGATCCCCAATTTTTGCAAATTTATCTGAGAGATAAATTTTCAGAAGTGGGATTCCAGACCCAAAAGGAAAATGGATTTGAGATGTTGGTGGACGTCACCAGACTTCCCTCCACACCCATTTACTGTTCTTAACTCCCACCAGCAACGTGGGAGGGCGCATAATCCCCACAGCCTCATCAGCAGAGAATGCTGGCCAACTCGGGGATTTTGACAGCCTGATGGGTCAGAAATGGAATCTTAGTTGAGTTTTCATTTGCTTTCCTCTCATTATGTGCCCATTTATCTTTTGGGTTATTGGCCTTTTCCTTTTCAACTTCTAGAAGATCATTCTTTCATAGGGGGATTTGTTCCCATGAATTGCAAATGTTATCTCCCAATTTGCCATTTCTCTTCTGACTTTGCTTTTATGACTTTCTGTTTGCTTATTTTTTATTTGCTTGTTTTGTTGCCATAAAGAAAATCTTATTTATTTTTTAATACAATAGCTTTTTTTAAATAGTTTTTAAAAAAATTTATTTATTTTATTTATTGATTTTTGGCTGCGTTGGGTCTTTGTTGCTGTGCGCAGGCTTTCTCTAGTTGCGGAGAGCAGGGGCTACTCTTCGTTGCGGTGCGCAGGCTTCTCTTTGTGGTGGCTTCTCTTGTTGCGGAGCACAGGCTCTAGGGTGCAGGCTTAGTAGTTGTGGCGCATGGGCTTAGCTGCTCCGCGGCATGTGGGATCTTCCTGGACCAGGGCTCGAACCTGTGTCCCCTGCATTGGCAGGCGGATTCTTAACCACTGTGCCACCAGGGAAGCCCCAGCTTCTTTTTTTAAAATAAATTTATTTACTGATTTTTTTGGCTGTGTTGGGTCTTCATTGCGGTGTGCGGGCTTCTCATTATGGTGGCTTCTTTTGTTGTGGAGCATGGGCTCTAGGCACGCAGGCTTCACTAGTTGTGGCACATGGGCTCAGTAGCTGTGGGCTTGCGGACTCTAGAGCTCAGACTCAGTAGTTGTGGCGCATGGGCTTAGTTGCTCCGCGGCATGAGGGATCTTCCCGGACCAGGGCTCGAACCCATGTCCCCTGCATTGGCAGGCAGACTCTTGACCACTGCACCACCAGGGAAGTCTCAAATCTTACTTTTTTAATGCAGCCAAATGTATTTTTTTTTCTTTTGCAACACCTAAATTTTGAGTCATACTTAGAAACGACTTCCCCATTCCAGGATTATAAAAGAGTGTTGTCTTTTATTTTGTAGTTTCCCTTGCTGCATGTAAATCTTTGAACTACTTGGCATTGATTTTGGTGTATGGTGTGAGGTATACATACAGCTTTATCTTTTTTTCCCAAAAGACTATTTTGTCCCAACACCATTTATTAAAAAGTTCATCTTTACCTTTCCACCTTGTCATACACTAAATTTCCATCTGATTTGAGTCTTTCTGGACTTGCTATTCTGTTCCATTGATCTGTCTATTACGTCAGTACTACACGATTTTCCTTCTTCATAGGCCGTGGTGTTTTAATACTGTTTAGGGTTAGTTTCCTCGCCCCTTCTCACTTTTCTTCCTTTTCAGAGTTTTCCTGGCCCTTTTTGTTTGCTTGTTTTTCCTCATGATCTTTATTTATTTTTTAAAAAAATTAATTTAAATGTTTTTGGCTGCATTGGATCTTCGTTGCTGCGTGCGGGCTTTCTCTAGTTGTGGTGAGTTGGGGGGCTACTCTTCGTTGCGGTGCGTGGGCTTCTCATTGCTGTGGCTTCTCTTGTTGCAGTGCGCGGGCTCAGTAGTTGTGGCACGCAGGCTTCAGTAGTTGTGGCTCGTGGGCTGTAGAGCACAGGCTCAGTAGTTGTGGCGCACGGGCTTAGTTGCTCCGCGGCATGTGGGATCTTCCCAGGCCAGGGCTCAAACCCGTGTCCCCTGTATTGGCAGGCGGATTCTTAACTGCTGCGCCACCAGGGAAGCCCCCTCATGATCTTTATAATCCGCCTGTCTACAACAGAGAATAAACAGCCGCCGCTTTGAGATGACATTAGATTTATAGATGACCTTGGAGGGTATGACATCTTTCTGATGTTGCATCTTTATATCCAAGTACATGGTGTGTCTTCTCGCTCAAGTCTGTTAGGTCATTCAGGAACGTGTTCAAGTTTTCCTTCCCCTTATGTAAGTTTTATACATTTATTAAATTTATTTCCCATTACTTGATGTTTCATTGCTGTTGTAATTGAGGTGTTCTTTCCACTTCATTTCCATTTTATTATCTAACTAGTTATTGTTTGGATTTATGAAAGCTGTTGATTTCTGTATATTTTGTATCTCACTAGCTTACCAAATTATATTACTGGTTTTAGAAATGTAGCTTTTTGATTGGTTCTCTTGGATTCTCTACTTACCCAGTCATTTCTTTGGCAAGTGATAATTTTATCTCCTCCTTTTCAGTTTTTATTCTTCTGATTTTAGTCTCTTGGCCTTTTGCATTGGCCCTGAGTTCTGTTTTTGAAAAATGTTCATTTTGAGCCGCTAGTGAGCCCTCCATATGGAGGCATAGGTTTGAAGCTTAAGGGAGAGATACTAGGGCTGGGAATCACATTTGCAAGTCATTAACTGACGATGGTAGTTCAAACACTGGGAGCCTGTGTGTTTGCGAAAGGAGAAAGTGCAGTGGGGAAAGGGGACGGAGCTGGAGACAGCAGTGGCAACATGTGGGCGGCGATGGCCAGAGACCACAGAAGCAGAAAGGAAGGGCTGCCTTTCTTCTTTTCGTCCCCCCTCTTAAATAGACTTTATTTCTAGAGCAGTTTTAGGTTCACAGCAAAGTTGAGTAGAAATTTCAGAGGTTTTCCATGTACCTGCTGCCCTCCCCCACCCCACCCTCCTGTGGGCAGCCCCCAGGGGGTGGTACACCTGTTACAGAGATGCCCCTACCAAGAGCTGTCAGTATCACCCAGAGTCCCCAGTTTATGTTAGGGCTCACTCTTGGTGTTGGACATTCTGTGGGTTTGGACAAATGTGTAGGGACATGTATACATCATAGTATCATACAGAACAGTTTCACAAAAGGCGTTCTAAGTTTGCTTTTGCTTACTCAGCATGCTCACCCCTACTGTAGGTTATTTACATCATGCTGTGGTTTGTATTCCTTTACTAAGCACACTGCTTTCTTTAGCCTTTACTGAACTTCATCTTGTTTGTTAGCAGTCATTTCTTTAATCTTTCAATATCGTTTCCTCATTCCTTTTATTCTTTTTAGAAGAGAAGTAAAGAAGTTCCTTTAGTGGAAATTGTTCAAACACTTACCTGCAGGGAGGAATTGTGCTTGAATGGGAGCCTGAGGGTTGTTCCTTTTGGTGACAGATGAAGCAGTTAAATAGATATTAAGATTCACAGTGTTTTTTTCTGATTTTCATGGACCGGAACGTAAAAAGAAATTCTTTAAAAAAAAAAAAAAACTGGCTCTTAAAATATTAATAGTTCATCCTTCTTCTGGTTGGAACACGTTCTGTAGTCATTTTCCTAGGTTTGAATGATAACCAACCGCAGAGGATACTTGATAGAGTAGGAAGGTTGTCTAAGATGTTTAAAATGTATTTCCTCCTATTAGAATGTTTGAATGAGTGAGAACCTTGGTTCTTTGCCCATAGCCGACCCTGTGCTCATTGCTCAGCATCTCAGCCAAGTGGATGTGTGAGCCCGCTTTCTAGCCATACAGGATGAGTACATCCATGTGTGTAGCTAAGTCATGTTCTCTCTTGGGTTTGTTACTCTTGCCATCCCTGGAAGTAGGCTGAGACTTTTTGTAGACAAAATAAAGATACATTTAGAAGTAGCCAAATTCCTGTGTACTGCCTAGACACATAAGTGGAACTTTCTAATTGGTATAAACTCCCGTGGGAATCAAAGTTATGTTTTTTTAAATAGAAATCAGAGAACCAGGTAGGTGAGAGGTGGGTGCTGCTTCTTAGTAACTAATTTCATCGATGTGGTGATTTGTTTTCTGAGCCTTTATGGGTGCAGATAGGTGCCGTCCTCTGAAAAGCAGGATCCCGGGATCCTGTGACACCTGTGCCTCCCGCCCCTAACACGCCACACTGTCCCAGGCTAAACTCACGTGAATTGAGACAGTACGTGTCTGCCCAAGGGTGATGGCTGCCGCTTGTTGGCTGCCAAGTGGTGGCCATTGATCAGCTCCTGTCCTGCAGCCAACTGCTTTGATCTGCAGTATTCTGAGCTGCTTCTCAACAAGGATCCCTCTGCTTAGATATGAGCCTTCTCTGAGCAGTGGAGTGAGGAAATATGCACACCCCCCCCCACAAGAAAAAGTCAGAAGCTGATCCAGGCCTGTTGACTATTGATGTTGAGGCAACTGTTTTGTTGATTTAGCTGTCTTTCCTATGAAGAGTTGTAGCTTTATTCATTTGTATTAAAGAGAAGCAGGCCTTCTGTTCTAGAACATTAATTGGGAAATCTGGGGGCTTCCCTGGTGGTGCAGTGGTTAAGAATCCGCCTGCCAAGGCAGGGGACACGGGTTCGAGCCCTGGTCCGGGAAGATCCCACATGCCGCGGAGCAGCTAAGCCTGTGCTTCACAACTCCTGAGCCTGCGCTCTAGACCCGTGAGCCACAACTACTGAGCCCTCGTGCCACAACTACTGAAGCCTGCGTGCCTAGAGCCCATGCTCCGCAACAAGAGAAGCCACCGCGATGAGAAGCCCGCGCACCACAACTAAGAGTAGACCCCGCTCGCCGCAACTAGAGAGAGCCCACGTGCAGCAATGAAGACCTAACGCAGCCAAAAATAAATAAATAAAATAAATTTTTAAAAAATTTAAAAAAAGTTGGGAAATCTGGAAGTTTCAATAATCTCTTTGAAACTGTGTAGCAGGCGGGTATAAGTACACTTCTGGAGACTGGGGGAGGAAAGTTAATCATAAGAAATGATTATTGGCTGTTAATACGTTCTGCAGGGTTTCTAAACCCCTTCTGTGTCTACGTGGTGCAGTTTGCTCAGATTGCAAAGTTGTCTTCCTGCCTGAGGCTGTAATCCTGGAGTCGTTAGTTACAGAGGAGAACCCAGGTGGCCTGGGAGGGGTGTTCATGTGTGGTTTCCTCGACTGGCGGGGCTGGTCTCATTTTTAAGCGGCAGCCAATCCTGTCTCTACAGACATTCCAGATTTCTTTTAAACAGTGGTGGATTTGTGTCTACTGACTTGTACTGATTTTCCTTAACTATTTTTTTAAATTAATTAAATTTCTAATAATGGGAGGCCCTGCTCTTTCTGTGGAGTCGAGTTGTGGAGCAGAGAACAGGGATCCCCGAACTTGAATGGGGCTTCTCTGCCTGGCGGCTTTACAATGTGCTCGACTTCATAGGTGAGGAACCTGTGCAAGTTGGTGGCGGGACCCTGCCAGCTGTTGTGTGGTGTCCAGTTTCCGTTGGGAGTCATACGTGTTAGGTGAGCATCGTGTATGAGGAGGGGCCTGGTGGGGGGAGGTTGTGGGGGGACGCGGAGTCCAGGACGAGAGCTGGTGGCCTCGCGGGCCAGGCCGCGGAGGGCCTTAGGGAGGAGCAGTTCTGGCCGCAGGGACCGGGGCGGACCTCGTGGAACGAGCGGTGACCGAGCCCCGGAGGATCAGCAGGCGGTCCACGGCTGGGGCGGGCCCTCCTGCAAGGAGCACACGCATGCGCACGGCGGCGGGGAAGCGCGGTGTGCTCCGGGCAGCGAGCCAAGGCTAGGGGCCGGGCGGGAGAAGAGGCTGGAAGCATCTCTGAGGACCAGGGAAGAGGCACTTAGGTGGCGCGAGGGAGGCTCTGGTTCCTGTGCCGAGTAGGTGGGGAAGAACCGTCTGTGACGGAACGACCTTCTCCACCAGCTTGGGCCACGCCCCTTATTTTTCCAACAAAGCACTCCAGCCCTCTCGTTACTGAGGACTGGGAAGTCCACCGTCTCCTTCAGGATGATCCTTCTTGACCTAGGACTTGTCCTGCAGGCCTCCGGGGATTCCTTGGTCAGGCCGTGTGCCCGGAGAGCTGGGGGAGGCACAGCTCTGTTTGCTGGCGCTGAATACGCAGCTGCTCCTGCCCGAGCACAGCTGCTTGGCGGGGTCGCTGGGTCCCCGGGGGCTTCTATCTTAAGTACAAGTTGTGCTGAAACCAGCGCCCTCCTTGAGCATCCGGACCTTGGTTTTGAGGCCGAGTCAACCTTTCATGGTGTCCTCGCCTGCCGGCTGACCTGGGACGCCCAGTGTGTCAGGCTGCCTGGGAGCTTCTCTAACAGGAGGGAACGAGGGCACCTCTCCTTGGCCTCCAAGAGGCTCCTTGGCCCAGATGCAGATTGGACCAGTGGAATTTGAATTACTGCAAAGGAGACCTTGGTGAGGACCCAGAAGGTGCTTTTATTCTTTTTCCAGGGCAGTGGGTGCCTATACTCATCTGATGATGGCATCCTCAGGAGGGCTGACTCACAGACCTCTCCTGTGGTCAGAGCAGCTCTGCAGCGGCCCCACCAGGCTCCTGCAGCACGTGGTCAAAGTTACCGAGTACAGCTCTGCCGGTAGGGTGGTAACTCTGTGATCAGCTCTGTGATTTAGAAAGAGAACGGTGCAGCGTCAAGTTTGGACCAGTGATGAGGTCTTGTGATAGGGTACAGACTGGGACTAGAGGTGAAGAGACAGATTTACTGTCTTAAACAAAACAAAAACTTGTTACTGAGGTAGAGTTGACAGGAATTTGGTGACCTCTTGGATGTAGGTCAAAGATAACTCAAAGCTTGTCTAACACGATTCCTAGTAAAAAGACTTGAATCCAGGCATGGAACAGGACAAACAGAACGTGCAGAGTTCAGCATGATGGGTTAGTTTTTGGACACAGTGCTATTTCTATATGACGTCCTATGAGGCTGTCTGGCAGGCAATTGAATATACTGGAGTAACCGACACCTAGGTGATGTTCGACATTGTGAAAGCACTGAGATATCAAGAGAAGCGTAGGATGTGTAGAGTGAGGAAAGTGGGTGCCTGAG
Source organism: Hyperoodon ampullatus (assembly GCF_949752795.1). Lineage (NCBI taxonomy): Eukaryota > Metazoa > Chordata > Mammalia > Artiodactyla > Ziphiidae > Hyperoodon > Hyperoodon ampullatus. Next base: position 5,011,010 of record NC_136927.1, read on the forward strand.
GGATGAATATTTAGGGAGAAGCCCTACTTAAGGAGCTTGAGAAGGAAAGAATCCTGGGATGCCAGGAAGCTGAGGTAGGAGGCGGGGTAAGAGTGGAGGCAGTGGGAGAGCCCTTTCGAGTGACCGAAGGAAAGCATTGGAAAGACACAGGGGAAGTTACAGAGCCTGTGGGAAGCCTGGAGAGCCCCGCCCAGAAAACTGAGCACTGCCAGAGGAAGCTGGGCCGTCAGAGCCTGGTTAGGGTGCCGTCTGGCTACTGCTGCAGCTGCACCACTGGGCCCTGTTTGCTGCTGGCACTGGCCAGGCCGTTTCCAGATTGTGCGTTTCTTGACCACAGTCTGTGAGTCAGAGCCCCGGCCAGAAGTAGCTTGCTGAGCAGGCTCCCGGCCCCAGGGCTCCATGGACGGCGCAATGGCAGGTGGACCCTCACGTCAGGCCGGGAGGGTCAGCAGGCACTGCACTCTCGGTGGTGGTCTTAGCAGGAGCAGGGGGATGGCAGTTGGGAGAATTAATTGGCAGGCGGGAGGCAAGAGAGCCCCGTGTCCCCAGGCCTGGCAGTCGGAGCCCGAGCGTGCTTGGTCCCTGGAGGCCTCTGGCCTCTCCTGCAGCCACGGCTCCCAGGGCCTGCCTGCGTCTGGCTGGCGTTTTCCCAAGGTGGGAGAACTGATTTGCCTCCTGGTTTGTTTTAATTGTCAGGAATGTGCTTATGTCTGGGTTGGACTAAAGGGTGGTTCAGCTTATCCAGGATTGGGCTTGGCAGTGGGTCTGGTGGAAGGGCTAGAAAGTAAGGAAAACGTTAGAAAGGTGCACCTCTGGGCCGACTGGGAGGAAGTGAAACCTCGAGGGTGTGGAGAGACCAGGAGACAAGGCAAGTTTAAAGACTGGGGTGCAGGTGCGGGCGCAAAAGCGGAGCACCCAGGTTGTCCCGGTTAGGATCAGAGAAGAACTTAGGACGAGAGAGTCTGGAAGAGGGCCTTGTTTTGAGGCTTTTCAGGACAGCAGTGAGGTATCCTCAAAGCGTTTGTGAATGGGGGAAGTTAATTCCTATCCTGGGGTTACAGACTGTAAAATCAATACCATCTGCTGCTCAGAGGGACACAGGTGGCTGCCTGACCAGGAAAACAGAGGCGAGGATGGGATGTGTCCTTGGAGCAGCGGCAGAGCTGGCCTGCTGGCCTCTGGGGGCCCAGCTCGGTGGCGACCCCGTCCTGAACGTGAAGATGCATGCAGCAGGCGCCAGCAGTGGGCTCGGGTGTTCGTGCGGTGTCCCTGTGGAGGCACGGGGGCATCTGGTCAGGATCCTGATGCCCTTAAACAGCCTCCCTTCTGGTTTGATTGCTCGGGCACGCAGCGGTTTTCCATTTCCTCCCCACTTTGGGAATGATGTGGCGATCGTGTTAATATCTAGTATCTGTCCCCTGGGATAGGTTCCTATTTATCTCTGAATTGATCTGTCGGCATTGAAAGCAACGCAGTTGTATTTCTTATTGCACATGGATAATTGGGCATGCTGATTTGAAACATAAATTTCTCAAGTGTGACTAATGTAACTGAGGACCTGAGAGATGGGTCCACTCCTGGCAGGTAATAAACAAATCCAGCTTCTGGGCCTGCAGAGGCCCTCCGGTGGTGAGGCTCCTGGGGAGAGGTGCTGGCCCTCCCTCCCTGCAAAACGCTGTCACGCTGTCACGTGAGCCGTGAGCAAGTTTCTCACTTCCTGCAGAGCCCTTGGGTCCCTGCTCGGACGGAGCCCTCTGCCCGGAGCACTCTTAGCCTTGACCCTGCTCTTCATCTGGTTCCGTCCTACTCAGCTTCCGGGTCACCTCCTCACCCTTCCCTAATCCTCAGTCTAAAGTTCCTATTCTCTCTTTTCCCTCGTAGAACTTACTGTTATTATTATTGTAATAATGATGATGATGATGATGATGGTGATGTGCGTGTGTGGGGTGGGGTATATGCTGCCTTGCCTTACAGGACAGAAAGCAGAAGCCGGGCGGAGGCCTTGTGGTCTCGCTCATGTGCGTGGCCCTGCTGCAGGCACAGTCCCTGCTCCGGGCAGGCGTGGAGTAGTATTTGCTAAATGAATGAAAGCCCTGGGTGTGGTGGGTACAGTTGGGAGGGAAAAGGCCTAGAGAGGACCCCAAGGGGTCAGGGGAAACCCTGCTGAAGGCTGTGAGAGCAGCTGTCTGTGAACCGTGGGCAGCCACGCGCCACCTGCTCAGCCGCGGGGTGATGTCTTATTTTGAGACGCAAATAGCATGATCGATTTTCTTTTTTCTGATTGCAAAAGTACAAACTCCTAAAAAATTTCAGAAAATTACAAAGAGGAGAATGAAAGTCATCTATAATCCTGCCATTTTCACCATTTTGGTTTGTGTAACTTGCCTTTTCTGTGAGTGAGTATATATATTTTTCAAAACACGAGCACAATTGTATGTACTTAGGGTTTCCTGCCCAGCTCTTCTTATTTAATTATGTTGTAGACATCCTTCCATGTCAGCGAGATCCACGTTGTCATTGATTGGCTGTGTGGTATTGTCGTTGGAATGCAAGCCTGTCTCCTGTTGTGAACACTTGGATTACATTGGGGTTTTTTTCCATGTAAATCGCACTGAGATGAACATTCTTCAGATTGTAATTTCAGTCCTCCAAGACAGAACTCTCCTTGAGTCTGGTGGCTGATAGAGTAGAATGCAAATTGGGATTCCAAGTGTTTATTTTTGACTGTTTCTGTCTCCTTGGGGTTTGCATTAGTCATTTGATGCCTTCCACAGGATCCAAAAATCTCCCCCAAAGTTCCTCTTTCCCTGCCTAGTAGAATGGGAATAGATAGGTAGTTTTTAGCTTTAGGTGCCTGAGGCTCTACTTGAAGGAGGAGAAACTCCTTGTAAGTTTCTAGGTGAAGGATGTTAACAGTTATTAATAGAATCGCAGTAACAGCAGCAGCAGCACCTAATGGTCGGTTGTTAATTGTCCACCATGTGCCAGATGTTGCACTCGACGCTTTGTGTTTGGAGTAGTAGCTCCTGGGTGGTTCTCACAGCCGTCCTTGAGATTGGTGCTATCAGCCCCATTGCACAGATGAGGAAACTGAGACCTAACCAGATGAAATAACTTGAACGAGGCTTGTGAGGATGGAGTTGAGCTGTGGACCCCCGGTCGCGTGTTCCTGGGGTCTGATTTGGTGGCCACGCGCTCTCCACTCTGTGTGCCTCTCAGGAAAATGAGCACGCCTGGCGGTAGCGAGATAGTTTCTTTATAAGGTTAAAGAGGCACCATATTTTTAAAAAGAGAAGCAGACATGTTTTAACATTTTGGGGGAACGTATTTAAAGTTAAGACGTGACTGCTTTTGTTTATTTGGCTGCAGGTCGTAGCGGTTGGGAGGGGTGAGCCGGTCAGGGGGTCTGGCGCCCCGGCCGCCTTTCATGACTGCGCGTCTCCTCCGTGGATCTGCACTTTCTTTGGCTCAGTCAAGCTTTACCTCCTGTTCCTCTGGTCTGTGCTCTTACTGGACAGCTGTTAAACATCTGTTGCTCTGTGCTCTGAGGACGCGTGGTGGGTGTGTGCGCACAGTGGCTCTGATCCTGTTGGTGTCGGCGCCGGGAGCCTTCAGAACGAAGGGTCTCTCGCGGCCCTGTGCAGCATCTTCTGTTCTCCTAGTCACCACAGCCTCAGAAGCTGCCAGTTGCCAATAAAGATGTCTAACAAAATTAAGGGACCTTTTCCCATCACAGGAATTAGGGAAAAGAAAAAGATAAGACAAAGTGGAAGGAGGTAGTCTCCTACTAAAAAGGGAGATTTTAAAAAATCATTCTTAAAAATACAGTGTTCTCAAGTGTGAGGGAATCCTCTTGCGGATCTGGGCAGTGGGAGGGGTGTTGGAGTGGGAGGACGCGTCTCAGCGGGGGGAGACGGCCCAGGTTTCCAGAAGCTGAAATGTTAACGTTGAGCATGGCTTGGATGCAGATAAGAAGTTCTTTCGCCTCCTCGACTTGCTTTAAAACCGTTCATTTTTTATTTTTAAGGTCATGTGGGGGGAGTCTCTTTGCTCCCAGCCTGGCTCTTTCAGCGTGGCCTGACCCCTGAATCCTGCCCTCCCACACAACTGGAGAACTGGATTTCTTTGCTTACAAAGACTTCTTTCCAACCGCTCTCTTCCCTGCAAAATACTCCGTATTTGGTGCTGAGTATTCTGCACAGAGCATGGCTAGAGGGCCTGTTAAGTATGTCCTTCTGTGGACATGGAAAAAGTATGAGCTTTAAAGCAAATGTATATAAAAATGGAAATGTTCTCTAAGCCCGGGACACACGGTTTTCCTTTATGAAAGTGCTGAGCTGTGTGGTCTATTCATCATGCCTCTTTGAAACTGGAAAGGAGGTGATCGGCGGCGGTTTGAGACAGTAAAAGGGAATGGAGAATCCAGAACACGGTTCCTTAGACCATTCTTCTGTGAGCCTTGGTTTAGCAGAGTTAAACACTTAAACAAGGATGTAAAATAAGGGAAAGCCTCACATTTTCACATTCACGTTCATTGTTAAATTTTTTTTTTTTAAATAGGAGACTCTGAGTCAGAGTGAGCCTGAGCAATGGTCTGGTTGTTGAAATCTACCCCACCTACCACGTTTCCATGATTAAAGAAACAGACCTGCAGCAAATCAGAGGATCTCATTCTCCAGAAAGTTGAGTTTTTAAATGCTGGTTCAGCTGAGGTCCTGTAAGTTTGCTTGTTCACATTCACGGTGGAATTTTCTGCCGGAGGAATCCTAATAACGTTTTCAGGAACATTTTCAATAAAGTTTATGAGATGAGGTGGTCTTGGAAGATACACAAAGAATCTAACAGCCCATTTGGGTGGAGAACTACAGATTTGCTAATTACTGAAAACTTAGTTGATGTGAATGCTTCTCCCCTTTGGGAGCCCAGTGAATTGGAGGCAGCTGTTTGTGACGGCGGGGCCCGCGCCTTGGCCCGTCTTTCTTGGGAAGACTTCCAGGTCTGATGAGTGTTACAGGTTTCTGCCAGAGATCCTTTGCTGAGGTTGAGAAATCTTCTATTCTTAGTTTACTGCATTTTTTTTTTTTTAATCATGAAGGGCTGTTGAATTTTATCAAATGCTGTTTTTCCGTCTGAGACGGTCGTGTGTTTTTCATTAGGAGCCTTTCTGTACTGTTCAACTTTTTAAAAAAACCATTTGCACATAGTACATCCACTCACCCGAGGCTTAGAATGCCTTTAAAACAGCAGCCATGTTACTGCATGTGTTTTTCCTTGAATTTGATTTCTCCTTCCATCTGTACCTGTCTGCTTTCCATTTTGAGGTGATTTCAGCATTTCTAGGCTATTAGTGATTCCTTCTTTCTTCAGAAGCCTCTCCTGTCATTTCATGGGTTTAGAGGAGGGAGAGCACACACCCCTGTGCCAGGGCTGCCCTTTGACCCAGTCTTGGGGACTTGGAAAAGCCAGCCCTCCTCGCCCAAGTTCTGCTGTGCTGTCAACTTCCTGAAGCCGTTGAGATGTCCTGTCACTTTAGTTTGAGACCCTGACTGTGAATCGGGGCTCGGAATTGCATTACAGAACCTGACAGCTCAGGCTGAAATTTCAAGAGATGATTAGAAGGTTCATAGGACCTTAGCCACAGAGTAGCTGGAAGAATCTCTGGGCTTTTCAGCCCAGACTGCCAACCTCACCTTCCCTCCTGGACTGTGAGATAAAAAAACCACATGGATTCCACCCTGATTTGCGTGCTTTGCCCTAAAACAGCCCTCCCCCACCGCACGTTAAACTCCTCGAGTGTTCTATTATACCTTTTAGTTGTTTGTGAATGGGAAGTGGAGTGCCAGCTGTTGTACAGCTGTGTTCAGTCTGCTCAAGACTGAGCCGTGGTGCAGGCTTCCTGGCAAGGATGAGAAAGTCTCTACACTGCTTTCCAGGGGAGGGTGGTGGGGACTGTTGTTTGAGGGGTGGGTGTGCAGAGGGTATGGAAGGGACCTGTCCGGTCTTCCAGCTGAAAGCGGGAGCCAAGCACGGATACGTTGCTGCCTTTTAAAAAATACACCCTTTCGGGCTTCCCTGGTGGTGTAGTGGTTGAGAATCCGCCTGCCAGTGCAGGGGACACAGGTTTGAGCCCTGGTCCGGGAAGATCCCACGTGCCGTGGAGCAACTAAGCCCGTGCGCCACAACTACTGAGCCTTTGAGCCACAACTACTGAAGCCCGCGCACCTAGAGCCCGTGCTCTGCAACAAGAGAAGCCACCTCAATGAGAAGCCTGCGCACTGCAACAAAGAGTAGCCCCTGCTCGCTGCAACTAGAGAAAGCCCGCGCGCAGCAACAAAGACCCAACACAGCCAAAAATAAATAAATACAATAAATAAATTTATTTAAAAAAACCCCTCTCTACTAACAACATTGTAAAGCAACTATACTCCACCTTTTGGCTGTTGTGCTCCAAGGACATTCATGTACAAGTATATGTTTGAATACCTGTTTTAAGTTCTTCTGGGTATATACCTAGTGGAATTGCTTGGTCATATAGTAATTCTGTGTTCAACTTTTTGAGAAACCTCTAAAATGTTCTCCAGAGTGACTAAACCCTTTTACGTTCCCATCAGAGATGAATGAAGGCTCCAATTTCTCCACGTCCTTGCCAACACTTGTTACTATACTTAAAAAAATTTCTTGGGCTTCCCTTGTGGCGCAGTGGTTAAGAGTCCACCTGCCAATGCAGGGGACATGGGTTTGAGCCCTGGTCCGGGAAGATCCCACATGCTGCAGAGCAGCTAAGCCCATGTGCCACAACTACTGAGCTTGCACTCTAGAGCCCGCGAGCCACAACTACTGAGCCCGTGTGCCACAACTACTGAAGCCTGCGTGCCTAGAGCCCGTGCTCCGCAAGGAGAGAAGCCACTGCAATGAGAAGCCCACGCACTGCAACAAAGAGTAGCCCCTGCTCACCACAACTAGAGAAAGCCCGCGCGCAGCAACAAAGACCCAACGCATCCATAAATAAGTAAATCAATTAATTAAAAAAATTTCTTACAGCCATCCTACTTGATATGAAGTACCATCTCATTGTGGTTTTTGGTTTGCATTTCCTAACGACTAATGATGTTGAGCATCTTTCCATGTGCTTTTTGGGTATTTGTATGTCTTCTTTGGAGAAATGTCTATTCAGGTCCTTTGTATTTCTTAATTGGATTGTTTGTCTTTGAGTTATAAGAGTTCTTTATGTATTCCGGATCCTAGACCCTTATTAGATATATGGTTTACAAATATTTTCTCCCATTCTGTAGGTTGTCTTTTCGCTTTCTTGATAATGTCCTTTGATGCACAAAAGTTTTTATTTGATAAATATTTATCTTTTTTCTTTTAGCTGTGAAAGCTAAAGATATAGTAGTGTAAAACAACATTAACACACTTGGGGTTTTGTGATCTAAGTACGGGGAGCTTGAAAATTGGGTTAAATTTAAGCATTTGAAATTAAGCATTTGAAATTAAGTGGATGTGTGAAAGCTAGTCATTCTTTCTCTATTAGAATTGCTATTAGTTTTTTAAAAAATTTATTTTATTTTATTATTTTTATTTTTGGCTGTGTTGGGTCTTCGTTGCGGTGCGTGGGCTTCCCATTGCGGTGGCTTCTCGTTGCGGAGCATGGGCTCTAGGTGTACGGGCTTCAGTAGTTGCGGCATGCAGGCTCAGTTGTTGTGGCTCGCAGGCTCTAGAGCACAGGCTCAGTAGTTGTGGCGCACGGGCTTAGTTGCTCCACGGCATGTGGGATCTTCCCGGACCGGGGCTTGATCCCATGTCCCCTGCATTGGCAGACGGATTCTTAACCACTGCGCCACCAGGCAAGCCCCTAGATTAGTTTTTGCTTTAATGAGTGCAGTGCAGTCTTTCTCTTTTGGGAGTGAGTTTTGATGTAAAATAAGCTAAGAAAGACTGAGATAAATTGTGACTTAAGAAACTTAGTTTTGATACAAAAGGTATGTCTTGGTCCTGTGATGTAAGATGTAATTTTGCTTTTATTGATTATCATATCTTTACAAAGTTTTTTAAAAAGGGTAGAATGGTGTTTTATAAAGTGCTAGCTTGTGTGGTCAGGAGGAGAAGTGATACAGTGAGGTGCTAATTATTATAAGAAAGTAAGCAGCACTAAAGATGGAGCAAAGCCACACCAGTGTGACCTGGTTCCCAAGCTGCCCGGGCCGTCAAGGTCTGTAATGTTATTATCATCCCATGAAAAATTCTTAAAAGTTCCGTTTCTCTTTCTGTGTCTGTGTGTACGTATGTGTCTGTATCCTGGGAGGATGAATCTGGAATGTTAACTGTGGTTATCTCTGTGTGTGGGGTTGTAGCTGCTTTTTCTTTTGCTTCTCATTTGCTTTTTCTGCATGAACATGTGTCTGCTTTTAGTGTGGTAGAAAGATTTAAAAGATGAGTGAATGGGGGTAGAGTTGTTAATCAGTGAGAATTATTTGTGTGGAAACTGAAAAGACAGTATTTGCCCCATTCACAGGTTTTGATGATTTGACTGCTGTTGTCACACACATTGTCTGTTCTTGAAATCCCGGAGAATTAATTTGTGTATAAATACCTCATCTCCATGTAAGTGGAGAAGTGAAATATCCTTACTCACTTTTTCTTGCTTTCAGTAGAGGCTGCCAGCAAATGTTCAGTCCCTGTTGAATTAATTACTGATTTCACTGACTGTTTTGAACAGGCCAACCAAAGTGTTGTGTAGAACTACTTTATAAAATGTTCTTTTGTCATATTAGCTGTGTTGTCAAACAAAAATTAACCATCACCCAAAAATCTGGAACATTTCTTTGTTATGATGAATTATAATGGTGTACAACGAAATGGTTCAGGTGAAGAACACTGCACAGTACCTTCTGTCTGGGCTGCTGCTTCCCTAGCTGTTAAAATGTTAACGAGTCCTCCAGGTGGGCGGGTATCACCTCTGAAGCAGGTGAGGAAAGCCAGGCTCCTGCCTCTTGTAGCACAGAGACGATGGTTCTGTGTTCCCTGCTCGTTTCCACCTGGTGGCACATCTTTAGAATAAGTGAGCCCTGATATTCAGTCAGTGATGATGGACCTTGACAATTCTATCCTTGAAAGTCTGGCTGCTGTTTCATTAGCGCTCGGATCCCACCCCATTCAGAGACTGTGATGAGCGCCGGCAGGGGGGCTGCCGTTCTGCTCTCGAGCCAAAGGCTCTTCTTGGACCCCCTGCCAGTTTTCCCTGAGATGGCTCGCAGGACCATGTAACTGGAGATCAGGGGTGTAACCAATTCCTTCTGTCCTGTCACAAGGGTATGGAGAAACACCTGTTCTTTTTTTCCCTTAGATGATGTAACTTAAAAAAACGTTTAATTTTGAACTAATTATAAATTCACAGAAAGTTGCAAAGAGAGGTCTTCCTTGCTCTTCACCCACACCCTCTCACTGGTTACGTCTCATGTAACTGTAATATAAAAATCAGGAAGTTGGCATTGGTACGATGTGTGTATAGGTCTGTGTCATCTTAACACTTGTGTGGATTGATGTAACCACTACTGCAGTCAAGATACAGAACCACAAAGATCTTTATCTTTCTCCTGTTACCCCTTTGTAGTCATACCTACTGTTCACTCCCAACCACCCTTAACCCCAGGCAGTGGCTAATCTGTTTTCCATGTCTATAATATTGTTATTTCAAAAGTGTTATATAAATGAAATCATACAGTATGTAACCTTTCGAGATTGCTTTTTTTACCCCACTCAGCATAACGCTCTTAAGATCCATCTGAGTTGTGTGTATCAATAGTTAGTTCATTCATATTTATTGCTAAGTCGTATTCCATGGTATGCATGTACCAAGTTTATCTCTTTACCTATTGTAGGACACTGGTTGTTTCTAGTTTTTAGATATTATAAGTAAAACTGCGGTGAACATTTGTGTACAGGTTTTTGTGTGGCCATAGCTTTCATTTCTTGGGGTAAATGTCCAGGAGTGATATTGCTGGGTCATATGGTAAGTGTGGATCATTTGTAAGAAACTGGCAAACTGTTTTCCAGAGGGCTGTAATAATTTACATTCCCACCAGATTCTCTGCATCCTGACTGGCCTTTGGTGTTGTCACTATTTTAAATTATAGCTGTTTTAATAGGTGTGGTGCATTATTCTAATGACTAATGATGTTGAGTATCTTTTCCTGTGCTTATTTGCTGTTTATCCTCTTCAGTGAAATGTTTCTTCTTGTGTTTTGCCTATTTTCTAATTGGATTGTTTGCTTTTTACTGTTGAGTTTTGGGAGTCCTTTGTAAATTCTAGATAAGAGTCCCTTATCAGACATGTGGCTTATTTTCTCCCAGTCTGTAGCTTACTTTTTATCCTCTTATCAGAGCAAAAGTTTTTAGTTATGATGAAGTTCAGTTTATTGATTTTTTTTTCCTTTATGGTTATTGCTTTTGTTGTCATGTCTAAGAACTCTTTTTTAAGCCCTAGCTCCCAAAGCTTTTCTCTTACGTTGTCTTCTAAAAGTTTTATAGTTTTATACTTGATAGTTAAACCTGTGATCCGTTTTGAGTTAATTTTTATATAAAGTGTAAAGTGTAGGTTGTTTCCTTATTTTGCCTATGAATATCCAGTTACTCCAGCACCGTTTATCGAAAAGACTATTATCCTCTATTGAATTGCTGTTGTACCTTTGTCAAAAATCAGTTGGCCCGGCCTTCCCTGGTGGTGTAGTGGTTAAGAATCCACCAGCCAGTGCAGGGGACACGGGTTCGATCCCTGGTCCGGGAAGATCCCACATGCCATGGAGCAACTAAGCCTGTGTGCCACAACTACTGAGCCTGCACTCTAGAGCCTGCGAGCCATAACAACTGAGCCTGTGTGCCACAACTACTGAAGCCCATGCACCTAGAGCCCGTGCCCCAAAACAGGAGAAGCCACTGCAATGAGGAGTCCGTGCACCGCAACAAAGAGTAGCCCCGCTTGCTGCAACTAGAGAAAGCCTGCATGCAGCAACGAAGACCCAAAAAATAAATGAATAAAATAAATAAATTTATTAAAAAAAAAAAATCAGTTGGCTGCATGGAGTGTGGGCTCTTTGGAGTTTTCTATTCTGAGTGATTCCTCCAACTTAAGCCTTTTTCAGAATAGTTCTAGTTATTCTAATATTCCTTTGATTTGCCATATAAATTTTAGAATAATCTTTGCTATATACATACATTTACAAAAATTTTGCTGGGATTTTGATAGGAATTACATTAAACTGGTTTATCAATTTGAGGAGAAATGGCATCTTTACTGTGGTGAGTCTTCCATGAACATGGTATATCTCTCCATTTATTTAAATTTTTCATTTCATTAGTTTTTTTGTAGCTTTCAGCATACAAGGTCCTGTACATGTTTTGTTAGATTTACACCCAAGTGTTTTGTTTTGAGTGCTGGTGTTACATTTTAAACTTTGGTTTCTACGTGTTCACTGCTAGTACATAGAAACATGATTTTTATATGTTCTTGTATCCTGCAGTTTTGCTGAACTCACGTTAACGTTTTAGGAGGTTTTTTAGGATTTTCTTTGTAGGTTATCTTGTAATCTGCAAATAAGGACACTTATTTCTTCCTTGAGATCTCTGTATAACAATTTTTAGATCAATATTCATGAGAGATATTGGTTAGTAATTTACTCTTTTTGTATTGTCTTTGTCTCATCTTGGTATTAGGATAATACTAACTGCATAAAATGAAATGAGAAGTGGTCCCTCTTCTTTTTTCTGGGAGAGATTATGTAGAATTGGTGTTAATTCTTCTTTAAACGTTTGGTAGAATTCTCCAGTGAAACAATGTGTACCTGGCCATTTCTTTTTGGGGGAGTTTTAAGTTACAAATTCAGTTTCCTTAATTGTTTTATGTTCTTCAAATTATCTATTTCATTTCGGTGAGTGGTAGTAGTTTTTGCTCTTTAGGGAATTGGTGCGTGTTATCTTAGTTGTTTGCAGTATTTATCCTATATATCTATATCTATATCTATATCTATCTATATATATATCACTATCCTATATATATTCTATCCTGTATGTCACTATAGTCTGCAAGGGCTGATATCCTGTTTCATTCCTCATATTGGTAATTTGTCTTTTCTCTTTTTATCTTGTTAGAGGATAGTTGGTTTTCTTTTTAAAGAACCAACTTTTTGTTTCATTGATATTTCTCTATTGTCTTTCTGAAATTCTGGTGGAAGCTACAAATGTTTGGACTATTCATCATTGTTTTCAATTTCATTGATTCTGCTCTTTATTTTTTCCTTCGTTCTGCTTGCTTTAGGTTTATTTTACTCTTTTTAAAAGTTTTTTGAGATGGGAACTTAGATTGTTGATTTGATACATTTCCCCTTCTAATGTAAACATTTTAGTGCTATAAATTTCCCTCTCAGAACTGCTTTAGTGATGCCCCACGAATTTTGATGCGTTGTATTTTTATTTTCACGCAGTTCAATGTACGTTTTTGAATTTCCCTTGGGATTTTGCATTTATCCCATGGATTAATTGGAAGTGTGTTTAGTTTTTTGGTATTGGGAGACTTTCCAGCTTTATTTCTGTTACTGACTTCTAATTTGACTCCCCTGTGGTCAGAGAACACACTGTGTGTGATTTCACATCTTTTAAATTTATTGAGGTTTATTTCATGCACCAAGGTATGGTCTATCATAGTATTTGTCTGTGTTAACTTAATTTTTGGTAGATTAGGTGCTAGATTTCTTTTGCGGGAGGGCATCATTCAGCCTATCAAAGATTCATATCTATCTCACATGCAAAATATGTTCATCACGTCCCCAAATCCCCTGAAGTCTCAACCTATTACATCATCAAATCAAAGTAAGGAAGTCTCATCTAAATATCATCAGCTCAGAAATCCCATATCTCAACCAGGTGTGGGTGAGACTCTGGGTATGATCCATCCTGAGGTAAAATTCTTCTCCATCTGTGGCTCTGTCAAGTTAGAAAACAAGTTATCTGTTCCCCAAATCCCGTGGTGGGACAGGCAAAGGATAGCAGTTACAGACATTCCCATTCCAAAAAGGAGGGGAGAGAGAGAAGGCAAGGGAAGGGAAGAAGTAGTCACTGCTCCCAAGCAATTTCAAAACCCAACCAAGCAAGGTCATTGGGTGTCAGGACCTGCGAATAATCCTCTGTGGCTCAAGGCTCTGTCCTCACAGCGATCTTTCCTTTTTCTTGAGGTTAGTTAGCATGTTTGCAACTGAGTAGGTTTACCAGCCAGTTTTCCTGTCTGTAGAATTTTGGGCATCTGACAGCTTTATTTCATTTCATCCTCTCTGTCTTTTTCATACCAAGCAGGCCGTGTTTCTGCTGGTGTAACATTCTCAGAAACCTGTGGGTCTCTATCTATTTCATGGGATTCACTCCATTAGACAAGAGGGTCCCCCATAGATCTTGCCTGTATAACCCCATTTCTATCCCTGGCTTCTGCCAAGATGGTTGGAGGCGTTACTGAGTGGCAGGCTTGTCAGAGAATTTTCTGTGTGAGGGAATATTGTGTTCTTTAATTTCTCCCAGAGCATTTGCAAGGCATTAGCCAGGCACACCTGGCTTTCTCTTTAGAGCACGTGTCCCTTACAGCGAGCGTCCTCATTTTATTATCTTCTACAATCTGGATGAGATGAGATTTTTCTCACATCATCACGTCTTGGTTCCTTTTTGTGTAACAGTTTTTCCTTCAACTTATCTCTTTCCTCTTGCATTTTACTGTAAGCAACAAGAAACCAGGCTGAACCTTTTACTCGAGTTAAAAGTCCAACACTGAGACAAGACCCTCCACCAGCAAAAAGGTTATGACTCACCGAAGGCTCAGATGATGTTAGCGTTTTTTAGCAATAAAGTGCTTTTTGATGAAGGTATGTACATTTTTAAAAGACATAATGCTATTGCACACTTAATAAACTGCAGTGTAGCGATAAACATAACTTTTATATGAACTGAGAAAACAATTCGTGTGACTCGCTTTATTGTGATACTGGCTTTATTGCAGTGGTCTGGAACTGAACCTGCAGTATATCTCCGAGGTCTGCCTGTATTCCAAGATTCCTTTGTTTATCTTCTTTTTTTCTTTTTCCCAGCTGCGCCACTCTGCTTGTGAGATCTTAGTTTCCCGACCAGGGATTGAACCGGCGCCCTCACAGTGAAAGCACCAAGTCCTAACCACTGGACTGCCAGGGAACGCCCTGTTTATCATTTGTTTTTAAAGAACTTCATTTAGCCATTCTTTTAGGGTAGGTTTGCTGGTAACAAATTCTTAGTTTTACTTCATCTTAGAATGTCTTAATTTTTCTTTTGTTCTTGAAGGATAATTTCACCAGATACAGAATTCAGGGTTGATATAATAGTTAAAAAATTTTTTTCCCCCTTCATTTGAAAAATGTTGGGTTTCTTCCTCTGGCTACTGTGGTTTCTATGAGGAATCCAGTCATTTGAATTGTTTCTCTCCTGTAGGTAAGGTGTCATCTTCTCTGGCTGATATCAAACCTTTTTTCTCTTTCAAAAGCATATGATGGCAACTATACGCAAATAAAAATAAAAAAAGATAGCAACAGAAAAACAAAAGCATACGATGTGTTTTGGCACAGGTCTCTGGGTTTATCCTTTAGAGTGTGCTCAGCTTCTTGAATTTTATAGGTTTGTTTTTTGACAGATGGGGGAAGTTTTCAGTCATTCCAAAAACAGTTTTGCAGCCCGCCCTCTTTGTCCTCATTTGTTTCAGGGGAATTCTCTGTGTCCTTTGACTATCGAATGCCCCTGTCACCTGTGGAACAGCTTCTCCTCTTGGCCTGTTGGGGCTCAGGCAACAATTGAGAACAACTTGCTGGTCACACATGTCTCTCTGGGACTTTTTTGACTCCGGTGCCCCCTGTTGGGAAGTGATGTCTAAAATCCTGTCATTAAGCTTTCAAAATACTCAAAAGTAACAGGCATAATTCCCCTCAAAGGGATAAGGGGTGTCCCATCCCATCCTCTTCACACACAAAATAACTCTGTAATTTTGTGTAGGGTGGGTTTTGTTTAAATTCTTGTCCGTTTTTATTTACCACGAGAACCTTACTCCTTTGTCCAAAGCTGATTAAAATCAGGCTAAGAACGTAGTATCGTCTCTGTACTAACAGTGTGACCTGGCAGCCCCTCGCCTGGGGTGGTGAAGAGACTCGCACAGCCTTTCACAGGGAGACTGTCAGCATTGGCCCTTAAATCATTTTGTTTTATGAGTGGTAATTTTATGTTACTGTAGGAAATCTTACAAACCTCATGCATCCTACAGAAAAGAGGGAAACAATAGATCTTACAGGTTCTACTTGTTGCTTAAACTAGCAACTTATCCTTGCTCCATATTTGTTAATCTTTTAATTTTTTTCTTATGATTTTTGTCGGGCGTGCTCAGTTTTTTTAGCTTTTAAGGTCACACCCAGGCCATGGAGGGCTGTGGCCCTGTTAGGTGCCAGCTGCCAAGGGAATTCCAGGGCTGAAAATACATGCTTGTTTTTGAGATTACACCAGTTTGTGTGGTTTTGAAGAGCCAGATATCATGTAGGTTATTTGGGAATACTTAGTAATATTTGAGGAGAAAATAAGAGTTCTTCTTTTTTTGTAAAGCATTCCTTATACAGGAAATTAAAGAGAGTTTAAAATGGTTTAGAAATCTGTAGAGTTCTCTAATGAGGCTTCTAAAGTTTTTTTTTTTAATGTTTCAGATTTTCAAAAAAATTTCAACATTTTATTATGAAAAATGTCAAACATACAGAAAGTTAAAGAATTAATTATACAGTGGCTATGCATAAGCCCACGTCCTAGATTCTACCATTAACCTTTGGCTGTGTGCTTTACCCCAGGTGTATCCATTTATCCATCTCTCATCCATCAGTCCATCTTATTTTATAGGCATTTCAGAGTTGTAGGTATCACAACACTTCACTCCTTCGGCAGGTTTTTTTCTTATTTATATGGTCCAAGGTGGGCCCTCCAGGAACCTGGAATCGACCCACCTGTCTTCTGGAAGTTCTGGTTCCTGCCACAGGGTGAGGGGCGTGTGCCCTCTGTCCCGTCTGCCACGAAGAGCTCCCCCCAGATTCGTGTCTGTGCAGCTCAGGTTTACCTCTCCTCAGTGCTGGGCCATCCTGATAAGCTCTTGCTTTGCTGGCTTCTAAGGAACAGTGTTTATCTTCTACTGGGCGTGATCCTGAATTAACTAAGGAATCTGGGAAGAGGGGACAAGACTGTGGACTCAGGGACCCAAGAAGAGAACAGGTAACACTTAGGAGAGTACCTCGTAGCTTGTGGGCTTCCAGGCCCCCGGGTTGAGGGCCAAGGAGGTTAATTTTTTTTTTTTTTGATTGAGTAATTAAAGACAATGGCAGAAAAAGGTATGGACATTGTACCAGGATTGAGGCTATAATGAAAAGAGTGGGATCAGGCTGCCTCATTGTATAGAATGCTGGCAGGAGTGTCATTAAAGTCCTCGGTGTGAACATTACTTGACACAAAATCATGGAAATCTTATTAAAATGCTCTGGGAGGCTTTTTTCCCCCCTCCTCCCCGAACTTTTCTGCACCGCATGACAGTGGATGATGCTGGAACATATTTTCAGGAATCCACCAAGACCATGAAAGTGTACAAACTACTTTTTTTAATTGCAAAGAATTAACAAATAAGCGAACAACTCTCATCCCTGGAGTAACTTTTGTGAAAAACCTGTGTTCTGAATACTAAGATAATTCAAATATTTTTGAGCACCTACTGTGTGCTAGTCATAGTTCTTGGTGCTGGGAATTCAGTGGTGAACAAGATAGGCAAGAAACCTATCCCTGGGAGTTGACATTCTTGTAGGAGGAGACAAACTAACAATAAATCAGTGAGACGATAATATTAGCACACAGTGCTTGTATGTACGACAGTCTGCTGAAGTGCTTAATATTCTCCCTATCAAAGAGGAGAAAAGCGTGCAGAGAAATTGCAACCCCTGTGCACCGTTAGTGGGAACGTAAAGTGGTACAGCTGCTGTGGACAACAGTATGGAGGTTCTTAAAAAAAAAAATTATATGATCCAGCAGTTCCATTTCTGGGTGTATATCCAAAAGAGTAGAAAACAGGACTCAGACACATGTTTGTAGACTTATGTTCACTGCAGTATTATTCACGATAGTCAAGGAGTAGAAGCAACCCAAATGTCCACCGACAGAAGACTGGATAAAGAAAATACAGTCTATTCATACGTAAAACTGTCACATGCTACGACATGGATGGACCTTGAGGACAAGTGGAATGAACCAGTCACAGAAAGGACAAACATTGTATGATTCTTTTTGTAAGCAGTATCTAAAGTAGTCGAATTCATAGAAACAGAAACTCGAGTGGTGGTTACCCGGGGCTGGAGGAGGGGAAGGTAGGGAGTTAGGGCTCAGCGGGTCCAGAGTTCTGGTTTTACAAGAGGAAAAAGTTCTGGAATGTGAATATACTTAATACCCCTGAACTGTACATTTTAAAATGGTGAAGATGGTAAATTTTATGTTTTTCAGCCACAATTAAAAATTAAAAATTCTTAGGGCTTCCCTGGTGGCACAGTGGTGGAGAGTCCGCCTGCCGATGCAGAGGACGCGGGTTCGTGCCCCGGTCCGGGAAGATCCCACATGCGGCTGGGCCCGTGAGCCATGGCCGCTGAGCCTGCGCGTCCGGAGCCTGTGCTCCGCAACTGGAGAGGCCACAACAGTGAGAGGCCTGCGTACCGCAAAAAAAAAAAAAAAATTACAAATTTTTAGAAGAGTGAAGCGCAGGAGTCCAGAATCACGAGGTAATGCTGCAGAGCAGCTGCGTCCAGTCACTGTGCTGACTGCTTCCTACACCCTGATGCTGCTGGGTGCTTAGGAAAACTGAGACAGTGGAGTCTTACAGAAAATGTGCAGGGAGCCCGGGGTCCTTCAGGCCACGGGGAAGGCCGCGTTTGCACTGAGGTCCAAAAGCGAGACAAGGAGCCAGCAGAGGAGCTGTACCGGTGGCGTCCACTGGGGAGGGCGCTGCACCCCGGGCCTGGGTGAGGAGGCTGCATTCTGTGCTGGGGGCCATGGGGAGCTCTCTGTGTTTTGAGCAGGGATGGGCTTTGTTTAGTGCGCACTTCCAAAACTGCAGCTGGAAAGGAAGTTGAGAAGAAATTCTAGGCTATTTGGCCATTTTGTAATCAATCATCAGACTGAAGACTTGCCTGAAGATAGTCTGACTTCAAGATCTATAAGATTAAATCATTGTCCTCCACTTTTTTTTTTGGGGGGGGGGGTGCTGTTCAAACATTTAAGTGTGATGAATCTACCAAGCAAGGCAGTCTACCAAGGAAAGCACTGATGCCCATCCATTTCTTTTTGAAATATACATAGTTAAAGATATACCTTGGAAGGAGAAAGGCTGCATTCCTTTTAAGCCTGGGGGCAGCTACTCAAGGTGATGTCAGTTATTCATCAGAACTAGCGAAATGAATTGGAAAGAAGATGGACATATGCATTGAGGATTTCTTTTGGGGACATGCTTACTGATGCAGATTTTATGCATTTTTAGCCAGAACTCACCTATGGCTTCAGCAAACTGGGTATAAAAACGTTCTTATCTCCCCAACTTAATGAAGCTTTCAAAGGCAAAGTTTTTGACAGTAATTTAAATGAAAAGAATCAAATCTGATCTTAAATTTTAGGTGACGTTTTTCTGACATTGTGGTTGAAAAATCTCATTTGAAATCTGATAAGGAGCCTCTTTCATCTTCTCTCTGATCTTCAGAAGAACTTGTTGGAAGTCAGGGCTGATTAAATTGCCAGAGTTGACTTTCATAAAATTGTTTAAGAAAATTATTTAGAAGCTTTGGATATCATTATCTCTTTTTAGAAACATTATTAATAGATTTATTTTTTTAGAGTTTTAGATTTACATTAAAAAAAACTGAGCAGACAGTACAGAGTTCCCATATGGTCCCCTCCACATCTGGTTTCCCTGTTACTAACATCTTACTTTGGTGTGGTATGTTTGTTACAATTGATGAACCAGTGTTGATAAATTGCTGTTACCTAAAGTCCATAGTTTACAGTAGGGTCCACTCTTTGTGCTGTATAGTTCTATGAGTTTTGACAAATGCATGATGACATGTATCCACTGTTAGGGTATCATACAGAATAGATTCGCTGCCCTAAAAACCCCCTGTGTTCACCCATTCATCCCTCCCCTCGTTCCCCTGAACCCCTGGCAACCACTAATCCTTTGACTATCTCCACAGTTTCAGAAGTGACGTGTGGCTGGAATTACAGTGTGTGGCCTTTTCAGACTGGCTGCTGTCACTTAGTAACGTGCATTTCAGGTTCCTCCATGTCTTTTCACGGCTTGATCCTCGTTTCTTTTTAACACTGAGTAATATTCCATTGTCTGTTGTGTCACAATTTATGTTCACCTGCTGAAGGACATCTTAGTTGCTTCCAGTTTGGGGCAGTTGTTTTGTTTTGTTTTGTTTTTGGCCGTGCCCCGCGGCTTGCGGGATCCTAGTTCCCCAACCAGGGATTGAACCTTCCCCCCAAGCACTGAAAGTGCAGGGCCCTAACCACTGGACCGCCAGGCTATTCCCTGGAGCAATTATGAATAAAGGTGCTGTAAGCATTCGTGTGCAAGTTTTCATGTGGACAGAGGTTTTCAACTCAGTTGGGTGAATTCCTGGGAGTGTGATTGCTGGATCGTATATTGCAAGGTGATGTTTAGCTTTATCAGGAACTGCCGACCTGTCTTCACGCGATTTTTATGCCTGTGTATTTGTGAAGCTGTTCCCACTCTATCCTCCACCCCCTGTCACAACTTCTGCCTGGGAAAAAAATCAGTTAAACAGGCTTGATGTCAAAAGTTGTTTTGCTTTTTCAGTTATGGTAGAAATAGGAAGTCTCATTGTTCATTATTAGTTGTTTATGATTGAGGTAAAAACATGTGTCTTTCAAGATCTTTAAATGTTTCTTGCTTTGATTTAAGGTGTAATATTTATCTTTAAATTTCAAGCAACATTCAAGAAGAGCATTAAATTTTGATTAGCTTTTCGTAGTCATGCAGACATAGATAATATCCTATTACAGGTGAGGAAACTGAGGCACAGAGAGATTAGGTAAGTTGCTTAAGGTCACACAGCTAGTAACTGGCAGAGACAAGCTTTGAGACAAGCAGTCTGACTGCAGGGCTTAGGCTTCTAACCACCGTGTCATGTTGCCTCTCTAATATATTGCGTTCATGATTGGTGTGAAGGACTTAGCCGTGCATAGCTGCGTTTTAGCAACGTTCAACAAAATCATTTGGGAAGCTTGTTAAAGTTCAGAGTCCTTGGCCTCCTACCCAGAGGTTCTGATTTGATAGGCATGGGCTAGGGCCTTGGAACCCTATTTTAGACAAGTACCTTCAGGTGATGCTGATGGAGAAGTCCTGTGGACGGTGCTGTGTAAGAACAGGTGTAGATAATGAGCTGGAGTCATTGATTCAGATCATTGCCAACACTGTTGATGAGGCGTCCAGAGAGCTGGTTGAGTTCCTGGCTCTCCCGTGCGCTTTTGCTGGACGGATCCAGGGGATAATTGCCCTTCACCACTGCTTTCAGTAAGACATCTACACGCCACCGCAGAAGTCCTCCTGCTGCTTGGTGGTGGTTGGCTGCATCACCCACCAGGAAAAGCGACAGTTGTGGGTTGGCAAGTTGGTCATCAAGAGGATGTTTATATACGAGTGCAGACTCACTTGGGGAGGGGATGTGGCCCCGTGTTGAGTGTAAAGACAAAGTGGTTACTTAAGAAACTTGCAGTGACTGCTTTCACTCTTAGTTTATTGCTGACTTTATCATCTCTCTGTCGTGCGATGATTCTTAACTCCTACCCAGGGATAGATGCGAACACTGGAGGGTGAGGGAGACTTTGGAGTAACAGCAGTCATTACAAAGGTTTCGTCTTCTAGAGCAGTTAGCAATGATTTTTATCTACTCTGAAAACAATTTTGAATTAAGAGATGTTATTCCATTATAAAGTAAGCATGCTTCATAGGTCTTCTGTCATTGATTCCAAGATGCACATTTTAACCTCTCTAAAACTGGAATGTGTCTTACAGTTTGGCATCATAAAATTAAATTTGGTAGTCTTAGTGCTTTTTCTTAACAGGACACAAAATAATGGCATACTTAATAATTGATGGATTTTCAATTTTCTGAAATAAGTTATTCTGTATGGGCAAACCTTGGAGACGTCACAGATTCAGCTCCGGACCACTGCAGTAAAGCGAGTCACATTGTGTGTATTGGTTTCCCAGTGCATATAAGTTACGTTTACACTGTACTGCAATCTATTAAGTGTGCAGTAGCGTTATTACGTCTAAAAAAACAATGTGCGGGCTTCCCTGGTGGCGCAGTGGTTAAGAATCCACCTGCCAATGCAGGGGACATGGGTTCAAGCCCTGTTCCAGGAAGATCCCACATGCCGCGGAGCTGCTAAGCCTGCGAGCCACAGCTACTGAGCCCACGTGCCACAACTACTGAAGCCTGCGCGCCTAGAGCCCGTGCTCCGCAACGAGAAGCCACTGCAATGAGAAGCATATGCTCCGCAAGGAAGAGTAGCCCCCGCTCGCTGCAACTAGAGAAGGCCTGCGCGCAGCAACGAAGACCCAACGCAGCCAAAAATAAAATAAATAAATTTATAAAGAAACAAAAAAACCCAATGTGCATACCTCAATGAAAAAGTACTTCATTGCTAAAAAATAACATCTGACAATTCAGGGTTGCCACAAACCTTTAATTTGTTTTTTTTTTTTTTTTTTTTTTAAAAAGGCAATATCTGTGAAGCACAATGGAGTAAAGTGCCATAAAGATGAGGTCTGCTCTAAAAAGAAAAAAAAAAATTCCCCTTCCCCCGTGTCCCTTATAATGCCACAGTGGCTTCTTGCCCTTTACTTGGTGTTGTGCGTTTTAGAGGTGGTGGTGAGGCCGTCTGACTCATCTTTTTGTACCTCAGACCAGTCTGTCCTGAAGTCCTCCTAGGGGGGCGAGCCTCGGTTTCTGTTAGTGTGTGGCAGGCTCTTAGAATGCTCTTTTAGTGTCTTTTCAAGGAAGTTCTTCCTTCTCTCTGTGGAGGGTTATAAGGGATCACTTACCCAGAAGTAGACATGCAGGGGCGGTAAATACGATGCCCCGACATTAGTGCACACAGAACTCAGGCTGTTTTACTTGGATAAGCACACATACTTGTGTAACTACCACCCAGATCAAAATACAGAACATTTGCCGTCCCCCAGAAGGCCCTCTTGTCTGACTTCTCATTCAGCACCTTTCCCCCACCCCAGATTAACCCCTCTTCTGGTTTCTGTTACCACAGATTTGTTTTGTCTGTTCTTGGCCTGTTCTGAACATTTCCTATAAATGGAACCATACAGTATGTGGTCTTCTGTGGCTGGATGAGCATAACATGTCCAAATATCAGTGCTTCATTCCTTTTTATGGTTGAGTAATATTCCATTGTGTGGGTATATCACACTTCGTTTAATCATTCATCACTCGGTGGACATTTGGGTTGTTTCTGCTTCTTGACTGTTGTGACTGATGCTGCTGTGAACACCCATGCACCAGTTTTTGTGTGGACATATGTATTCAGTTTTCTTGGGTAAACACCTGGGAGGAGGGGACTCACTGGATTACATGCAGACTTAGTGTTGAACCTTTTGAGGAACTGCCAGACTTTTGCCAGAGGGGCTGCACTTCATTGCATTTTTAAAATGAATTTCTTTTCTGTTATTTTCTCCTTTGGGTTTTAAACTATTATTTTTCTAATTTTTTAAAGGTGAATGCTTTGCTTATTTTCAGCTTAATTCTTTCCTAAAATAAGCATTTTAGGTTGTGAGTTTCTAAGGATTGTTTTAGCTGGAGCATACAAGTATTGATACGCAGTTTTTCATCATCATTGTCTTCTCAAAATTTTCACATTTACATTGTATCTTCTTTGACCAAGGAGTAATTTAGAATTGTGTTCCTTAATTTCCAAACAAATGGGTTTTTCTAATGACTGTTTTGTTATTGATTTCTAACGTAATTATCCTGTGCTCAGAGAATGTGGTCTTCATGATAGCATTGTTTCCATAAGAGTTCCACGGGAGACACAGGAAGCTGGCTGTGTCTGGGGCAGGAAGGGATAAAGTAATAGGGAATTGGGGTGCTGGACACAGCCCTGGAATGACTAGGGCACTGGGCTCTGGCCTGGTCTCCAGAATTGAGTCACTGATGGAGCTCCTCATAGGCGACCCCTGGAATCATTGAGATCCACGTGGATCTCCAGCGAGGAAAGGGAGTCCACAAGCCTGGATCCAGAAGGCACTCTGCTGCAGCACCGTCTGGATTCCTAGGAGCCTGGAGAATGAGCGCAAGAAGGCTGTTGAAGGATATCCTCTGCTTCCACATCCTCGCTGGCCAGCCAAGAAGCATTCTCTAAGAAAAGGCAGGACGAGGACCCCTGCTTCACTTCCCTCTGTGGAATCCTGGGTGGTGCATCCCATGGGTAGAGCCTAATTCATCTTCACAAGTCTAAACGTAAGAGAGTCTGGTGATATAATTTTGAGCTTTCGGTGGAGCAAAGCCAATTCATTATATCCACCACACTGGTCCCGTGAGAGTTAGTAAGACTTTGTTGATGGACTGTATACAGTTGGTTTGCATAAATGTCCCCCATGCCCCTGAAAAGAATGCATATTGCACAGCTGCTGGGGGCAGTGATCTGATTGAATCTGTCTCCATCAGTTGTAAGATGCGTCATTCTTTTATGTTCCATTAAGGGAAAAAAAAGCTGTCAATTAAACCAGACTTAATGATTTCTTCTCACTTAGAACTTTTTTACTCATACTGATGGGAAGAGTTCTTTAAACTTCTTTAAGCATTGATTTCTAAACAACGTTTACTAATTGTCCATACATATAGAAGGTAAAATATGAGCAAAATAAGTTGGTTAAGGTACCCCTAAAGCTTAGGACCAGAGCCTCATTCTCTGCACAGAGCAGGTGTTTGCGTTTTTGACAGGAGCAGTACAAACAGCAGTGTTGTCCTCTCTGCTGCTCAAGGCCCAGGCGCACAGCACTTCTAAAGGGCCCTCCTGTATCGTCTGGGAGGGGCGGGGTTCGAATTCTGCAGGTGTTCACGCTGAGACTTTATTGATCTTACTAGAGGGTACCAATGCAAGGTTCGAAGCAATAGTCAGCCTCATATTTCTTTATGAAATGGTTCTTAAATTGTGTTTTTAGCAGAACCATCAAGGAGTAGCACGTTAGTAGTGCCCCTGGCAGTCATAAACGTATTCACAGATGTGAAGGCATTGACCTCTGAGACGTAAAGACGCACCTCTTAAAATTGATGAAGCATATTATGTCTACTAGTTCAGCTTGTTAATTGTATTAGTCAAATCTATAGCTTTTTTTTTTTTTTGCCTTTAGGAAGAGTCCCATTTTTATGTGTACCCTGTCAATTTTTGCTTTATATGTTTTGAAGCTATTGTGTTAGATGCATGTATGTTCAGACTTGTTAATTTTGTGATTAATGGAACAATGTCAGTATCTAGTGACTTTATCTTTAGTCTGTTTTGCCTGTGTTCATGTCACGGGACCAGTTTTCCTTTGGTATATCACTCCCTACCCTTCTGCCTTCAATTGTTATGTTCTTATATTTTAAATAAGCCTTGGGACTTCCCTGCTGGCACAGTGGTTAAGAATCCACCTCCCAGGGGGCTTCCCTGGTGGCACAGTGGTTGGGAGTCCGCCTGCCGATGCAGGAGGCACAGGTTCGTGTCCTGGTCCGGGAGGATCCTGCGTGCCGCGGGGCGGCTAGGCCCGTGGGCCATGGCCTCTGGGCCTGTGTGTCCGGAGCCTGTGCTCCGCGGTGGGAGAGGCCACAGCGGTGAGAGGCCCGTGTACCTCAAAAAAAAAAAAAAAAAAGAACCCACCTCCCAATGCAGGAGAGACGGATTCGAGTCCTGGTCTGGGAAGATCCCACATGCCGCGGAGCAACTAAGCCCGTGCGCCACAACTACTGAGCCTGCACTCTAGAGCCCGCGAGCCACAGCTACCGAGCCTGTGCACCACAACTGTTGAAGCCCGCGCACCTAGAGCCTGTGCTCTGCAACAAGAGAAGCCACTGCAATGAGAAGCCCATGCACCGCAACAAAGAGTAGCCCCCGCTCGCCACAGCTAGAGAAAGCCCGCGTGCAGCAATGAAGACCCAGCGCACCCAAAAATAAATAAATAAATAAGCCTCTTGTATCTAGAAAAATGGTACAGATGAACTTTTTTTGCAAAGCAGAAATAGAGTCACAGATGTAGAAAACAAAATTATGGTTACCAAGGTGGGTGGGATGAATTTGGAGATTGGGATTGACATATATACACTACTATATATAAGATAGATAACTAATGAGAACTTACTGTAGAGCACAGGGAACTCTACTCAGTGCTCTGTGGTGACCTAAACGGGAAGGGAATCTAAAAAAGGTGGGATATATGTATATGTATAACTGATTCACTTTGCTGTACAGCAGAAACTAACGCAACATTGTAAAGCAACTATACTCCAATAAAAATTAATTAAAAAAAACAAACCTAGGCCTGTTTGTCCTTAATTATGTTCATCAGGCTACACAGCATAGAGATGTTCTATTTTTTAAAAGATGAGTCCATGGTCAAGTCAGTTAAGAATCCTCTTAGTTTAATACAATTAGTGTTGTTGGTGCTTCTTTTTTTGGTTACAGATTTCATGGAATCTTTAACATATTAACATGTTTCATGATGTACTAAGAGGGGTGATATATAGTATGATATTTGATTGTGGACCAAATCCATGTTTGTGGATTTAAACTTCAAAAATTGTACACTCACGTTTATAACAGCATTGTTCACAGTAGCCGAAATTTAGAAACAACCCAAATAATCCATCAGCAGATGAATGGATAAGCAAAATGGTGGCTAAACATTACGGAATGTTATTCAGCCACAAAAAGGAATAAAATTCTGATACATCCTACAGTGTGGATGAACTTTGAAAACATTATGCTAAGTAAAATCAGCCAGACACAGAAGGACAAATATTGTATGATTCTACTTACATGATATACCTAGAACAGGCAAATTCAGAGAGCTGTAAAGTATAAAAGAGGTTACTAGCCAGCGGTTAGGGCTTGGGGGTTGAGAATGGGAAATTACTGTTTAATGGTTACAAAGCTTCTGTTTGGGATGATGAGAAATTATGGAAATAGGCAGTGGTGATGGTTGCACAACATTGTGAATGTACTTAGTGCCACTGAACTGTACACTTAAGAATGATTAAAATGGTAAATTTTATGTTGTGTATATTTGGCTCAATAAAAAAGGTAAAAAAAAAATAAACCTCTTTTAAAGAGCATTTAGTTGGGTGTTTTTTCATTGTGCATTTTTTTTATGTCCGGGTTTTTAAACTTGGTCCTTTTTCCTGTTCATGTTCATTGTAAATGTATCAGTTACTTATGACTTCATAACAAAGTATTCCAAAGTAATTGGCTTAAAACAACAGTGGTTATTATTGCTCACATTTCTGGGAGTTGGCTGGCAGTTCATGGACCGCTCTTGTCTGGGTCCACCCACTCCTGTGGCTGCATGGAGATGGCAGGTCAGCCGGGGCTGAGTTGCCTCCCTGAGGTCCGGGGCCTCAGCCGAGGTGGCTGCAACAGCTGCGATGTCTTGGACTCTCCCTGCCAGTGGTCTCTTTCCACAGTAGGTTTCATTCAGAAGCTTGCTGACCCGGGCTTCTCCGGAGCACGGTTGGTCTTGGGGTTCCCAGACAGGAGGGGTGCGAGGCCTGTGTTCCGGGTCCTGCATGGTGTCCTCTGTGTCACCCTCTCTTGGGCAAAGGAAGTCCCCGAGCCTCCCACCTTCCTGATCGGAGGAATTGTGCCATATCACAGACTCTTTCTTCAGTCTTCCACAGTAAAAATCAATGTTTGGATTTTTTTTTCCTCCGACTCCCATATTTTGCATTTTGTATTTCTAATGGTTTTTCTTTTTAAAATTTCAGCTGTATTGAGATAGAATTGACATATCTAACAGTTTTTCTCTGTTTCTCTTTGTTGTTTTGGATTTTTTTCTCATTCCAGTTTTTCTTCCTCTTTCTCAGTTTGGGCATTTTGAACTCCATTTCCATTCCTTTGCTGCTTAGCCTAGACATTTTAATATGGATTCTTAGCTTGCCAGGTCAAAGTTAATTATGCAGGCCCTCCTCCTCAGAACTCTAAGAACTTCAGAGCAAGTTATTTCTCTTCCCATTTCCATGCTCGTGTTGCTGGCTACTTTTTATTCTATGCGACATTATCATCCTGTGTAGTCACTTTTTCTTTAGGTTTCCTTCTGTAAATCTGTGCCCATGATTCCCTCTGGTGTCCCGCCCCTCCCATCTTGGGTCTTTTCTCGTGATTGAAGTTCATTCTTTCAGAATTTCCCTTAATGATGGTGTGCTGGTGGCCAACTCTTGAGTTTTTGTTTGTCTAAAGGGGTATTTCACCTAATCCAGAGAAGGCTGGGAAAAGCATGCGTGTCCCCGGACAAAGAAAGATCACGAAGGAGGATGAGGGGAAGTGACAGGAGGTGACTGCTGAGTGGTCCACGGGGGCCAGGACCTCCCTGTCCCGTAGAAAGCCAGCCTCTCAGAGCGCCTCTCTCCCCGGACAGGGGACAGGCACACTCTGTCCTTCCTTGTCCCTGGTAGAAAGGCTGCCGCTGCAGTTTGGTCGCAGTGCTTTAGCGATCTGGAGCCTCCACTGACCTGGCCCCCAGTGTGGTTGACATACTGCTGGCCCTGTTAGCCATTTGGACTCAGCTTTATCACCTCACTGAAGGCATACAGTCCTTGGGTGGTGACCAGACCCAGAGGCACAGCTGCCGACGGCCACAGCCTGCCCTTATGTTCTTGGTATAACCATACTGCTTCGTAGTAGCTGGGAACTCATCCTGCTTTAACAGTTTAAGTCACCGGTTTTTGTAGTGTGCCAGGTGGGCATTATTTGTTTGGGTTAAACCACACTCCAGTACAGAGTTCCCATTTAGTGAATTAACGGGACCAGAGGCCAAGCCCATGCTTTCCCAGCATTCTTAGTGTCCTATGGCATTGACCAAGACTCTGAAAAATACCATACAATAACAAAAAAGTTAGTATTGATTAGTAATCAAGGTAAAATTAAGGTTAAGTGACATCAGTTTCCATTAGGACTAGGTACCAAAAATATGCAGTTGTGAATCACGTGCATGTGATTGTTTGAAACCCTGTTTTATCACCTATTGTCAAATTTGTTAAATTATCACATTTGACATTTAGTGACTAAAACAAGGTGAAGGTTTCTGGCCACAGTTCACATCTGTGGAACATTATCTTCCCTTAGGAGAACTGCTGATTAACTTTATAGAAGATCGTGTGTGTGTGCGCGCGTGTGTGTAAAATTTGTAAGGGAGTCATTTGATATTTATAGCAGTGAACCAAATTACAGCTTCTTGGTGGATTGGAATCTGTTAGGTAAATAGATTATTAATATAATTTGAAAATTAGAAAACACTTTGAGATAACATACCATTTGCTTATGCTTTGATGTCAGTATGTATGATAATCTCCCTTTTTCCATTGATTCTGATTTGCAAAATTTTCTGCATTTTGAAATCACTGAAGGGGAGGATTCATCTTATATTTGATGGGATCTTACATTTCATTAAACATCATAAAGTAATGATTATCAGTTTCTTATTAATATATTTTTTGCATGCTTTATCTTAGTGGTTTATTTTAGTTTTTAAGTAGTAGTGCTTTTTAGATATTATATACCTTTAATTTATCAGTCTACTATCAAATAATATCACACCACTTCACATCCAGGGTAAGAACCTTGTAACAGTGTACTTTCATTTCTCCCCTCCCAGCCTTTGTGCTCTTTTACTTTTATGTGTGTTATCAACCCAACACACTTTTTGTTATTTTTGCTTTGAACAGTAGCAGTAAATCTTCTAAAGAGATTCACATCATGAGGGGAAAATGTTTACTCACATAGTTACCATTTACAGTATTCTCCATTCTTCCGTGTAGATACAGACTTTCATCTGGTATCTCTCCACCCCCCCACCCCACCCCAGGGCTTTTAAAAAAATATATAAATTTATTTATTTATTTATTTATTTATTTTCGGCTGCACTGGGTCTTTGTTGCTGCGTGCAGGCTTTCTCTAGTTGCGGCGAGCGGGGGCTACTCTTGGTTGTGGTGCATGGGCTTCTCATTGCAGTGGCTTCTCTTGTTGCGGAGCACGGGCTCTTGGCACGGGGTCTCAGTAGTCATGGTTTGAAGGCTCTAGAGCACAGGCTCAGTAGTTGTGGCGCATGGGCTTAATTGCTTCACGGCATGTGGGATCTTCCTGGACCAGGGCTCGAACCCGTGTCCCCTGCATTGGCAGGTGGATTGCTAACCACTGCGCCACCAGGGAAGTCCCCACCCCAGGACTTTTAAACGTTTCTTATAGTACAGATCAACTAGTGATGAATTCTTTCAAGTTTTTAATGTCTGAAAATGATTTTGTTTCACCTTCCTTTTTGAAAGATACCTGGCAGGGTGTAGAACTGTGTCCATTGTTTTAGTCATTTCAGACAGGAGGGTAAATCTATCCGTGTTACTTTGTCTTGGCTGAAAGCAGAACTTCCCACCTAAGTACTTTAATTAAATTCATACAAATCGTGAACCCCAAACAGACCTCCCACCCACAAGCCTCCATTTGTGGGAAACCAGTGCCTTCTCGAGAAAGGCAGGGGCCTGGGCTAAATTACACAAATTGCTTCTGATTCTGAATCTAAAACCTCTCTGGCAACACCTTTGTACTAAAATGGGGAATTTCTTGACATCTTTCCACATTGCTTTTCCCCTGTGAAAACATTTATATTTGTAGAAACCACACCTGCTGTGTTGTGGCTAACCCTCTCCTGTCATTCTGCAGATGAGAAACGTGCCCCAAGTGGTGAGACTTAAGCAAGGCCCTTATCTCTGGAGAATCAGGAAGACCATGATCAGCTGCAGTGATTGCACTGAATTTCACCAGCAGGTTCCAGTTAACTTGCTTTTTTAAAAAAAGCTTTTATTGAGGTTGGAAGGAAATTTCTCATTGTATGCCCTTTTGTATGTTTTCAGAGAGAGAGTATGTATATGTGTAATAACCATATCCATATAACTTTTTCAATTAAGAAAAATAAACCACTGGATTTCTTAGGAGAAAAAATAAATCAGCTGTAGACTTTCGTTTCATCTTACCTAACAGTGTCAAGGTGACAAAATGTAGATGATAAAGTGAACCAAACCTTATTTTTGCCTTCATTGGGAGAAGACTGCTGAGTTGTGGGAAAGGTCTTGATAATTAAGAACACCTTCTCTGAACATGGCTTATCTTCCCTTTTTTTTTTCCTATGGCACTTGCATGCGTGAAATTATCTGTGTGTGAGAGGATTATGTGGCTGCAAAGTTATTTTGAAGGCAGAGAGATGCTGATAGAATTTCACTGAATACCAGCAAAATGCTGGTATTCACCGTACATTCAGGGTGTTAAAAGAAATAGTAGGACATCAAGATATTTAAGTGACAGCTGTATAGAGATTGGTCCTGAGTATTTCATTGTATACTTGTATTCTTTTTATTTATTCTTTTAAATGTGCCAGGAAACATTCCATTACTTTTCATTAATACTTTAGCC
The DNA here is from genome assembly GCF_949752795.1 of Hyperoodon ampullatus. Classification (NCBI taxonomy): domain Eukaryota; kingdom Metazoa; phylum Chordata; class Mammalia; order Artiodactyla; family Ziphiidae; genus Hyperoodon; species Hyperoodon ampullatus. The sequence goes on from NC_136927.1 coordinate 5,041,808, forward strand.
AAATACCCTGAAAAAGTGCTACTGGCCATTTATACTTGAAACTTTTTTTTTAACTTATGAAAAATTCCAGGACTTCCCTGGTGGCGCAGTGGTTAAGAATCTGCCTGCCAATGCAGGGGACATGGGTTTGAGCCCTGGTCCGGGAAGATTCCACATGCCGTGGAGCAACTAAGCCAGAGCGCCACAACTACTGAAGCCCATGCGCCTAGAGCCCGTGCTCCACAACAAGAGAAGCCACTGCAATGAGAAGCCCCAGCACAACAACGAAGACTTTTTTTTAAACATAATCACAATATCGTTATCCCACCTTACAGAATTTGTCTTTCTTTTAGACATGCAAATTCTGGTCAGAATTACAGGTAAAGTAAATGGTCAGTACTTTAACTCTTTAGGGCCTTAAAGGGATAGGAGAAGATGGGCATTACTGAGAGAAAATCAAGGAAATCCATTAAAGATCATGATTCTTGAGTTGAATCATTCTGGTGTTTAGATTCACTTAAAATGTACCTTCACTGTTATCAGCCAACCCTACTCATCATCAGGGTTGGAGGGGAGAAAACTGGAGGGGGGTTTTCTTTTTTTTTTTTTGCGATACACGGGCCTCGCACTGTTGTGGCCTCTCCCGTTGCGGAGCACAGGCTCCGGACGCGCAGGCTCAGCGGCCATGGCTCACGGGCCCAGCCGCTCCGCGGCATATGGGACCTTCCCGGACCGGGGCACAAACCTGGAACCCCTGCATCGGCAGGCGGACTCTCAACCACTGCGCCACCAGGGAAGCCTTGGAGGTGGGTTTTCTTAAACCAAAGTCTATTGATGATTGAACTAGAGTGGCACCCTTTCAGACTCTTGTTTTCATATAGCTACATAGGAGAACTCAGCAGAACATTTTTTTTTTTTTAAATGAGGCCCCTTTTGGGAGCCCAGTCCACACTGGACAGACTCGGTTTGACTCTTTGGGTGCATTTATTTTTTTCGTAACAGGATAGTGTCAACCAACTGGTTAGTTTTTGATTTCTCTCTATATTACGGTAAGGTGCTTGCTTGCTGGTAAGAGTAATTCCTTGGGAGGTTCAAGAATTGCACACCTGCTTCTTTATTTTACTGTGGCATTTGACGTTGTTGGGTTTTTCCCTCTTGAAATTCTCTCCGCTCTTGGTTTTGGATGCATGATTCTCTGCTGGTTCTCACATTTTCTCTTGATCTGGGTCTCCCCACCCCACCCCACCCCATGCATGAATAAGAAGCCTCTGGAAGCCGCTAGCAGCAGCTTTACGATGAAGCTGACACTTTGGACTGTAGAATGGAAAGAGCGGGTCCGTGATGACACTCTGGAGCTGCTGGGCCCGCCCGTAGCATACTCTGGGACCTTGTGGATCTTTGGGTTTATCCTACTTGGAGTTCAAGCACCTGGGATGTGTATATTCATGTCTTTTATCAAATATGGAACATTTTAGCCAGTACTTCTTCAAATACTTTTTCTCTGTCACCAGGGAAAATCATTAGACGTCTCTTGGCTTCAGTTTCCTCAGTTATAAAATTAAGATAATAATGACTGCTCTCAAAGTTATTTGGCAGTGGCAGGGGTGGGTGTTTGGTGGTGTGGTATAATTTCCTACTCTGAATTTATAAACACATTTTCTATTTTTCTTCCTAAGAAATTGTGTAATATTTATTGCCTTTTGAATTTAAGCCTTTATTCTACTTGGAACCGATTAAAAATACGATGATAACCAGGAACTCAATTTCATTTTTTTACATGGAGATAACTGATACAGCACGTAACATACATAGAAGAGTCTGCCCTCTCTCTCTGAGCTGCAATGTCAGTTGTGTTGTAAATCAGGTTTCTGTGAGTCTGTGTGTATTTTTCTGGCTACTGTCTTCTGGTTCATCAGTCCGTTTGTCTGTCCCTGCACCACGATCACGTTATCTTAATTTGTTTGTAGAAGCTCTACATGTTCTCTTGCTATTTACTCAGATTCTTAATCTTTTGTTTCTTTAAACAGATTAATGAAATAGAAATTAAACACACGGTAGAGGATTATTAAAAGCTGTTTCTCTGAAAAGCTTAATGAGATAAAAGCCAATTCTAGCACAAGGGAAAGAGAATATAGACATAGTAGGAATGGAAAATACTGCAGAGGTTAATCATTAATGCAAGGATATTATGAACAACCCTGTCAATTAAAATTAAATGTCCGTGTACAGCCAACCTTTCCCCACTGCATTGACGTTCCCTAATAGCATTCTGAAATGTATTTCCTCACAAGCCAACCTTCTCAGAAAGAACCACTATCAAGAATGTGGTGTTGAGGGACTTCCCTGGTGGTGCAGTGGTTGAGAGTCCGCCTGCCGATGCAGGGGACACGGGTTCGTGCCCCGGTCCGGGAAGATCCCACATGCCGCGGAGCGGCTAGGCCCGTGAGCCATGGCCGCTGAGCCTGCACGTCCTGGAGCCGGTGCTCCGCAACGGGAGAGGCCACAGCAGTGACAGGCCCGCATACCGCAAAAAAAAAAAACAACAACAAAAAAAACAAAAACAAAAACAAAAACGAATGTGGTGTTGAGGGACTTCCCTGGTGACGCAGTGGTTAAGGATCCGCCTGCCAATGCAGGGGACGTGGGTTCGATCCCTGGTCGGGGAACTAAGATCCCACATGCCGCAGAGCAACTAAGCCTGTGTGCCACAACTAGCGAGCCCGTATGCCACAACTACAGAGCCCACATGCTCTGGAGCCCGCACGCCACAACTAAGATCCAACTCAGCCAAAAGTAAATAGATATTAAAAAAAAAAACCTGCCATTAAAAAAAAAGGAATGTGGTGTTGATCATTTCTGTGCATTTATTTATGCTCTGCGTATGTATGTGTCACCCCTCTGTGGAATATGTCATGTACAGTGTATGTCTTCAGCCAGCTTTTATCTTCTTTTCATTTGTGGGTTTCATCTGTGTTGGAAGACTGAGTTCAGCCATTGTTAATTGTGTGGGATTCTGTTTCATAAATATACCACAGTTTATTCATTTTCTTATTAGTGGAAACTTAGGTTGTTTTTCTATTAAAACAATGCTGCTACAAATATCTTACATGTGGTCTGTAAGCGAGGGTTCCTTGGGATAATACCTACACACAGAATTGCTGGCTTGTACATATACCCATCTTCAGCCTCACCAGAAGTTGGCAAATTGTTCTTTGGAGTAGCTGTTGTTTACTTGTTTAACTTGATTTTTTTTTTCTTTCAGTGCCTGAAGACCTCTCATTAGAAGAGAGAGAAGAACTTTTAGACATTCGTCGAAGAAAAAAGGAACTTATTGATGACATTGAGGTAAAAAAATGTCTTTTAGTTTTTGCTCTTAGGTAAAATTGTAAATCAGGTCATTTGCAGAGACGTGGATGGACCTAGATACCGTCATACAGAGTGAAGTAAGTCAGAAAGAGAAAAACAAATATCGTATATTAACGCATGTATGTGGAATCTAGAAAAATGGTACAGATGATCTTATGGGCAAAGCAGAAATAGAGACATAGACGTAGAGAACAAACATATGGATACCAAGGGGGAAAGGGCGGGGGGTTGAATGAACTGGGAAACTGGGATTGACATATATACACTACTATAAAACAGATAGCCTACTGTATAGCACAGGGAGCTCTACTTGGTGCTCTGTGGTGACCTAAATGGGAAGGAAGTCCAAAAAAGAGGGGATATATGTATATGTATGGCTGACTCACTTTGATGTACAGCAGAAGCTGACATAGCAGTATAAAGCAACTATACTCCAATTAACAAAAAAAATGGATAAACAACAAGGTCCTACTGTAGAGCACAGGGAGCTATATTCAATATCCTGTGATAAACCAGAATGGAAAAGAAAATGAAAAAGAATATATGTGTGTGTGTGTGTGTGTAGCTGAATCACTTTGCTGTACAGCAGAAATTAACACAACATTGTAAATCGACTATACTTCAACAAAATAAATTTTTTTAAACATTGTAAATCAAGTAGCTTCATGAAAATGTAAACCAGTGGGTATTTCGTATGCGTTTATCCGAACCATACGGAGAGGCGGAGTGTAAGAGTCACCCAGGCTGGTGAAGCAGAGCCCGTGCTCACGGGGCGCCGTGGACGCACTGGAAGAGAAGTCACGCCTGGAGTCACGGGCGAGCGACGTGTGACTCCGCAGTCACGAAGGGTGTCTTCACACGGCAGTGGCGCCTGTACACGTGCTGCTCCCGGAAGTCTGTGGCGAGGCCCCGCTTCGTCTGCCAGGGTCCCTGGCATGCTGCCTGGCACATTGTTGGCACTCAGGTGTCTTTTGAATAATGGACTAAACATGTATTGAGTTCTAGCTGTGCACTGAGCACCTACTAGCGGGTGGGAGTGGAGTGACGGACAGAACACAGGTAGCCACCCGTGCACCTTCCACACTTGTGTGCTCTGAGGACAGGGTGGAGGGGTCCTGTGGGAGACCCAGAGGAGTCAAGCCACCGTCTCCGAGTCGGAGCGTCCGTAATAGCTGCAGGAACGATGCAGAGCGGCAGCGCTCGCGGCTCCCGTCCGGGGCTTCCTCGGGAAATCGGCTGCACGTGTGGCTGCTCCCTGGGAAGCTTCCTAACCGCTGTCCCGCCGAAGTCAGTGTGGCCTCCCCGGCCACTTGCTGCGGAACCGAGCCGTGTCCAGACAGTAGCTCCTTTCTAGGGGCTCACCGTTTGAGCCCAAAGTTTCTTGGCACCTGAGATCATAGGTTCTGAATAAAAATCTCTTTGTATTTGAGAGATAATTCATGAAACTTTTTCTTCTAAAGTTACCTGTCATTCTCAGAAAAATCGGATAACCCAGAACGCATGCTTTGGTTGAAGAATAAGAACATATTGTAAGGCTAACGTTCCGATTTGGGTGTTAGTAATAATAGTGCCCATGGAGCCCTGTGTAGCTCCAACGACCTCACTTCTGAGTTGAGGACGCTGAGGCCCAGGAGGTCAGAGCTGTCTCAGCCAGTACTGGTGGGGAGTCCATCCCTGCTGGGGTCCTTGGCCTGTCTGAGGGCCCCAGGCAAGATCGTTGTCACCTCCTGGGCTCTGTCCACGGTGCCTCGTCTCATGTAAAGTGAGACGGTGGTTGGAGGCCCGATACCGACCTGAGTTTAAGCCTCGCCCCAGGTCTTCCCAAGAAGTCGTGCCGGCGAAGGCAGGTGGGCGTGTGTGGGTGACGTATAACGGGACTCATTGCTTTCCTTTTGCTGTTTGTATCTTTTTACACCTGTGATGTTCTCCCCAGGGTCCCTTCTTGATTTTACACACAAACACTCCAGGATCTGCCCACGGGACCCCTCTGCTCTCGTTCTGATGGGAGGTGGACAAACAGTAATTTTGTTTGCTCATGAGTCAGGGTGGCTCTGACTACGAGACTCTCTGTGTCCGTAAGCAGTGCTGGTTTCTCCATACCTGTGACGTCCCGATGAGACCTGAGGGGACCTTGCACCTGGGGGGCTAAAAGGCCTCTGAAGGTGGAGACCCCTTCTCTCACCCCCACAACGCTTTCTTTCTTTCTCGACAGAGGCTGAAATATGAAATCGCGGAAGTGATGACGGAGATCGACAACCTCACGTCCGTGGAGGAGAGGTGAGCAGCTGTGGCTGCACCTTCAGGTCACCCTCCAGCCGAGCTCGTGACGCTGTGGTGGCCACGGCGGAGCGGGCTTTGGGGCTGGGCCGGGGGGGAGCCTGTCGGGGCCTCTGGTCCTCCTTCTCCGCCCCCTCACCTTCCCTGCGTCTCCCCTCCCCACGTGGTCCAGTTCACCATCAGGCCTTGTAGCTGAGCAAGCCGCACAGGCCCCTCAGAACACCCTGCCCAGACATGACCTTTCTGTGTAACAAGAAGCTCTCCTTTTGCTGAACAAGTTAGCAACTGTGAAACAAAAGAGCTGCAGTGGCCGTACCTCTGCTGCTTCCACCTGGGCAGGGGGGCCTGGGGGCCTGTGCCCTTTCCTTTCCCGAGTTGTCCTCTTGGGAGGGGACGTGAGCTCCCGGTGCTTTGTGCAAACGTCCAGTAACGACTTCTTAATTCATTCAAACGCACAGCAAAACTACTCAGAGGAACAAGCAGATAGCCATGGGAAGGAAGAAATTCAACATGGATCCCAAAAAGGTAAGAGGACATCTTCAGTTTTCTGGCCTGTGAGAGACGGATGGATGGATGGATTCATCGATTTTAAAGACGTGCTCCCTCGTGGACAAGGGTGGGCGGATACCTCGTAAAGACACTGCGTTGATGTTCAGTTTTACCACAAAGGGGGCTGCTGATGAGCGGGGGCAGCAGAAGTCCCTGGACCAGAAGGCCTTTCTTTGGGAAGTTCCGAGTCGGGGCTGGCCTCACAGGAGCTGCCCGACGCTCAGTCAGGCCCCTTGGTTCCTCCAGGCCGAGCTTTTTGCTGGCCCTCAGGAGCCCCAGGCCAGGGAGTCACATGGCCCATCGGGGCAGAGATGGTAGATTTTATGGTCTAGGGGGTTAAAAGGTTCAAGGGAGAGGTCTTCCTTCCTTTCATTTACCTTAAAAAGAAGACATCTGTCTGAAAGACCAAGTGACTCCAGATTTAAGCCAATATCTTGGTCTTTCCTCAAGTTGGATTTTCTAGGAAAGCACCCCCCAAGAAATGAAACCTGCAACATGTAGCATCTTGTTTTTGAGATCTGAGCTAAAGGACCTATTAGCTGAACCTATAAAGCTTTGTGGAACACATGGCTCAGCGTAACATCATTTTGGTTTTGAGAAGAGTGGACCTGATCAGCCGCTAAGGTTATGGTCTAGGACAGGAGAGGAGAGACGTGTCCACAGAGAGGTGGCCTCAGGCCCTCCCTGCCGGTGACTTCATTCCTCACTGGTCTTTTGTTGTTGTTGTTTGGTTGGTTGGTTGCACCAGATCTTAGTTGCGGCAGGTGGGCTCCTTAGTTGTGGCATGCGAACTCTTAGTTGCGGCATGCATGTGGGATCTAGTTCCCTGATCAGGGATCGAACCCTGGTTCGATCGGGCCTCCTGCATTGGGAGCGTGGAGTCTTATCCACTGCCCCACCAGGGAAGTCCCCTCACTGGTCTTTAATTGGCGTTCACTTCTAACGTCTTCCTTGTTTTTCCTGGCATCTCTGTACTAATGACTTAATTATTTGTTCATTCGGCAAATGTTTGCTGATGGCTGGAATTACACTGCACAAGATCTCAGATCTGTAAATTTACATCTGTAGGTACAAGCACGGTTGCAGATGTTATTTAAAGATATAGGGCTTCCCTGGTGGCGCAGTGGTTGAGAGTCCGCCTGCCGATGCAGGGGACACGGGTTCGTGCCCCGGTCCGGGAAGATCCCACATGCCGCGGAGCGGCTAGGCCTGTGAGCCATGGCCGCTGAGCCTGTGCGTCCGGAGCCTGTGCTCCGCAACGGGAGAGGCCACAACAGTGAGAGGCCCGCATACCGCAAAAAAAAAAAAAATAATAATAAAAAAATAAAAAAAATAAAGATATACGTACCACTTTCCCTATTCAAGGTTTGCACATTTGGGTTTTGTCAAGATATTAGCAGGGCTGCAGCACAAGAGGGTCTCTGTTTAACTCGGGTACTCTGGCCACTGTGCAAGTTTTCCTGTTGCTTCCTAATTCTCTGCTTACAGGGTATAAATCAACCCCAGATTGTCAGTGAGAACAATTCAAATTGTGAACTTGGTAATGATTTGATGCTTGGGATTAGTAACGGTCTTTTTTTTTTTTTTTTTTTTTTTTTTAAGAAGTTGAGTTTATAGAGTAGAATTATCAGCAGATGTAATAAGCATTGGAAGCATCTCAGGAGAGAGACGGTCTAACAAGAAGAAGTTTTAAAAATTGGGCCTTAAATTTTCAAGTGCAGCGCAGGGTAGCACGCCGTTCAGTTCGCGGAGAGATTCAGATCTTCTCTCGAAACAGACAAATAAGTACTTGCGTTGAGTGGTGCCTGAAGTCCCCACCGTCAGGGTCTTGCCTCTTGTCTTATTTTACATACACTGTGCGTCAGATTTACAATAGTAACGGCTACCGTTTATTGAGAAGTAACTCTGTCAGGAGCTGTGCTAAGGAAGCACATGGCCTGGCAGACTTTAGTCCCTACGACGACCTCCTGAGGTTGGTTCCTGTGTTACCTCCTGTGTCACACTTGGGGAGCGGCCAAGGAGCACAGAACCCGACGCTGAGACTCATGCCTGTAACTTTGGTGCTTCCTGGGCTCTGGCAGACTCTGGGGTTGGTTTGTAGGTGGCCTTGAGCCCAGCCTAGGCGGCCCTGTGGTATCTGCTGACCCGTCTTGGACATGGGTGTTTCATCTGCTGTGCCTGGGCTGCGGCGCATTGCACCACAGGCTTCGTCTTGTGTTACTATTCACCTAAAAGAGTTTTTGAAATATTAATCCTTGGTTCCATTTGACAACTTACTTGTAATTACGTTGTGCGATAAAAGCACTTGACACATTTAGTCTGCATGTTTGCTTTTTCTGGGAATAATTATCAAAATTCTCTGGTTTTGTAGACTTGGTTTTCAGCACTTGCAGTCAACGCCAGCCGCCATAACAAAATACTGTACACTGGGTGCCTTAAGCCACAGATTAATTTTGCTCACAGTTCTGGAGGCTGGACGTCCAAGATTATGGTGAGGTTCTGGTGAGGACCCTCTCCCTGGCTTGCAGACGGCTGTCCAGGAGCTGTGTCCTCACATGGCAGGGAGGGGGCAGGCTCGCCGGCATCTCTGCTTATAAGGACACTGATCCCATCAGCCCAGGGCTCTGCCCAGATGACCTCATCGAACTCAGATCACCTCCCAGAGGGCCCACCTCCTGATACCATCACATCGGGGATTAGGACTTCAGTGTAGGCATTTTCAGGGGACACATGCGTTCAGTCTGTAACAGCACTGGATGATCTCACAATTCAAACTTGTATCTCCGCTGTGGCCCAGGCCCCTATTAGACCACGTGATGTTGTGAAACGCGAGGCTCTCGTCACAGTGGATTTGTTCTTTCAGGCCAGGAGGAGGATTTAAGTCCCAGAGCGCTAACACACTGAGCAAGAAGCTTTGGCTTGTTCGGGTACGTGGATACCCAGGAGTAGCACTTGGGTTTATAAATACAGAAGAGAGACGGTTGATGAGATCAAGGAAGCTGAAAACACTCGGCAGACTCTCGCTTTTATTCCCAACTTCCTAGAAGTGCCTTTAAAAACATAATACATAAATGTGCAACAAGCAGGAGTGGACTCGGTGGCCTAGCAGTTGAGGAATCCCTTAAAGACACAAGAAGAATTGCCCAAAGCACAAGGAAGGGAGAGGAGGCTGTAGGAAAGGGAGCAGCATCAGGGCTACTGCCTGCTCAGAGGCAGGTGTGGGTGTCGGGCCATCGCGGGGGTGGGCATCAGACCCTTCCCCTCGTGTCGAGCAGTGGAGTGTGCCCCCAGGTGGGAGAAGCCGGGGGGGCGCTTAGTCCGTGAAAAGGGGGCCACATCTTTGGGGGCTGCCATCACTAAGGGGGAAACACCCACTGACGGAGACCAGCTGCCGAGCCCTCACCCCCACCCCGCCTGCGTAACCCGCCCCTCTGCTAAATCCCTGGAGGCAGCCGCCACGAAAGTGGGAAACAGACTGCGTTCCAGCTCCCAGAGCATCCTCCATGCGAATTTGAACAGCCAACCAGGAACCAGCGAAGTGGGAGGAAACGGACACCACGAAAGAGACGTGGACTCAACCAACAGAAATGAACTGGCTCTGGAGGAAGTAGACCTCATAGAAACAACAGAAGGAAACATTAAAAGTAAGATATTCGTATGCATGTGTTTGTATTTTATATAAATCTCATCAAAGAGACGTGATAGGGACGTTGCTTATTCATGATACAGAAGTGGGGAGTTGGGGGAAAGATCCTTGGAAGTGAAAACAGCATCAGGTAAAAACCTAAGGGCTGGGCTGGAACCCACAGAGGACCCGGCTGCAGATTGATTCGTGAGCCGAAGGTGGAGTTGGGTGATTCTCGCCATAGCTGTGTGCGCGGAACTGCAAGGGGACGTGGATGACAGGCCCGGCAGCTCAAAGGTTGCTTAATAGAAGTCCCCAAAGGAGAGAAAAGAAAATGGAGTGGGGACTTCCCTGGTGGCACAGTGGTTAGGAATCCGCCTGCCAGGGCTTCCCTGGTGGCGCAGTGGTTGAGAATCTGCCTGCCAATTCAGGGGACACGGGTTCGATCCCTGGCCCGGGAAGATCCCACATGCCGTGGAGCAACTAAGCTCGTGTGCCACAACTACTGAGCCTGTGCTCTAGAGCCCGTGAGCCACAACTACTGAGCCCGCATGCTGCAACTACTGAAGCCCGCGCGCCTAGAGCCCGTGCTCCACAACGAGAGAAGCCACTGCAATGAGAAGCCCGCACACCGCAATGAAGAGTAGCCCCCGCTCGCCGCAACTAGAGAAAGCCCGCGGGCAGCAATGAAGACCCAACATAGCCAAAAATAAATTAAAAAAAAAAAAGAATCCGCCTGCCAGTGCAGGGGACATGGGTTCGAGCCCTGGTCCGGGAAGATCCCACATGCTGCGAAGCAACTAAGCCTGTGAGCCACAACTATTGAGCCTGCGCTCTAGAGCCCCTGAGCCACAACTACTGAGCCTGTGAGCCACAACTACTGAGCCCGTGTGCCACAACTACTGAGGCCCGTGTGCCTAGAGCCCGTGCTCTGCAACAAGAGCAGCCCCCGCAATGAGAAGCCCGCGCACCGCAACCAAGAGTAGCCCCCGCTCGCCGCAACTAGAGAAAGCCCGTGTGCAGCAACAAAGGCCCAAGGCAGCCAAATAAATAAATTATAAAAATAATAGTAAAAATTTTAAAAACCTTAAAAAAAAAAAAGAAACTGGAGTGGAGGAAATATTTCAAAAAAATATTGGAATATTTCAGAACTAGATTAAGATCAAGTCCTCAAATTCAAAGGGTTCACCAAATGCTAAGCAGGATACATTTCTTAAAAGACCTATATGCATAGATATATTGAGTAAGATATCAGGAAACCTGTGGATTAGAAGTGTACGAAATTTCCAGGAAGGAAAGAGCAGATTCTCTAAGAAGAAACAAAATCACAGCAAGCTCGTCATCAGCAGCACCGAGTCAAGGGAAATCATGTTTTCTGAAGTCTGGGGAAAAGTGATTTAAATTAACCACTCAGACCTTCTCTGAGTGCCAGACATGGAGTAGTTGGCGTAGTACGTCTCTGATCCAGAGGTGAGCCCGAGGGCGAGATGCGGGGTTGAAAAGAAGAGGAGCAGAGAGACCAGAAGAACTGACAGTTAAGTCTACAGTGATCGTTGTAAGAATACTTTTAAAAGTTAGGTCCCAGGTTATCTCAATATGTAAGTAGCAAGAAGGAAAGGAAGGAAATTAAAAGCTGGCTAAGGTTTTCTGGATGTTGGTAGGTGAATATAAGTTTAAAAATTTGTTAAAATTAAGAGTCGCGGGCTTCCCTGGTGGCGCAGTGGTTGAGAGTCCGCCTGCCGATGCAGGGGACACGGGTTCGTGCCCCGGTCTGGGAAGATCCCACATGCCGCGGAGCGGCTGGGCCCGTGAGCCATGGCCGCTGAGCCTGCGCGTCCGGAGCCTGTGCTCCGCAACGGGAGAGGCCACAACAGTGAGAAGCCCGCGTACCGCAAAAACAAACAAACAAACAAAAAATAAATAAATAAAATTAAGAGTCGCCACTAAAAATAGCAATAAAATAGGACTTCTGAATTCTTAGTGTTTACCTAATGTATTCGTTTTCTAGGGCTGCCGTAACAAACTGCCACAACCTTGGTGGCTTCAGTCAACGGAAACTCATTCTCTCGCAGTTCGGGAGCCCGGAAGCCCGAAATCCAGGTGTGGGTGGGGCCTGTTCCTTCCGGAGGCTCCAAGGGAGCCTCTGCTGCAGCCTCTCTCGCAGCTCCCGGGGCTGCCAGCATCCTTGCCCGTGGCTGCATCCCTCCCGGAGTGTGACGTCTCCTCCCCTCTGGACAGGGGTGCGTGTCCTCAGGCCGAGAGCAGGCCTCTTCCTCTGCTCTATTTCCTCACCCCCTCCCGGGTGCAGCCGGCCCCTTTCTCCTTCGCAGCTGCGCTCTCTGCCTGTGGCCTGGGCTCACGCCAGTGGCTCTGTGTTTTCCATGACCAGGGAGGGCCTCCGTCTGTTGCACAGGGAGCTCAGGCTTCCCTCGGGGCCTCCTCTGCCTGCCTTATGTGACGTTTAAGCACAGAAGGGATCCCCTCGTGCTGAGCCCGTCTGCCTTCCCAGATCCTGGGAGGTGGTTAGATGGCACTTCCTCTTGGAGAAGTTTCCGAGTGACTGGGGAGCGTTGGGTTTTAGAGCAGGTCGTGTGCACCTGGAAGAATCCAGGAAAGCCTCATCCGCAGCCCGTTCAATTCTGGGGGGCATAGGCTGACGGGGTTGCCGGGGTCCCTTGGCCGCAGAGATTGCCGGTCGGATGACTCTGCAGACAGCCGGCAGGGTGGGGAGAGAGCAGGGTCGGAAGGATGCAAGACCCTCTCGCAGCCTCGGCCCCACTGAGGACACACAGCCAAGTAGCATCCGCAGAAGGGAGGCTGGCCGCTGGGCCACCGCCCTCACTGGTATCACAGCCGAAGTGGTCACGAAAGAGCAGGCCAGAACTGTCACCCCGATGTGAGCCTCGATCCCCCAGGGAGCCTCTGCTTCTGCTGGTACCTTTGTCCCCGACCTCGGGCTCCTAGGAGGCCCTCTCCCCTGCCCCTACGGTGTTGGGAGCGGCAGTCTCCTGTCTGCACCCACAGCCAGCCCGGGACTCCTCACGACAAGGACTCCAAGGGCTCCAGCGAGGCAGCTGGGGGCAGCTCTGCCTCTGGCCTCTTGGCAGGGCTTTTAGGTCAGACTCGGAACCTCTGCCCAGCCCCACAGAGCTCCCCTCCCTCACAGAGCCCTGAGGGCATCCCCAGCCCTGCAGTCTCCCCTCGCCTTGCTCCATGGGCACCTGAGCGTGGCATCGTGTCCCCTGAGTAAGTAGCGCCAGCACCGCCCTTGTCCAAGGCCTTGTTTTCCGGAATTTGGGTGAGGACAGTTGCACACCTAGGATCAGAATGCTTTGTTCCAGTGTGTGTGTGTCTTCAGATTTGGAAGATGATACCCAGGTGGCTGTACCCACTTAAGCTCCCACCAGAAATATAGGGCAGTTAATTTAAGATTGTCAGACTTACTGGGTTTTTTTGGTAAACTTTTTTTTTTTTTGAAGAATAACATGGTGCACAAAATTTAAATGTACAGCTTGAAGAATTTTAACAAATTTAAATACTCATGTAACCACAACCCAGAACAAGACGCAGCTGTGGAACATTACAGGGCACCTTCCTGGCATCTCCTCCTAGGGAATGAATTCTGCGCTATCAGCATAGATGAGTGTTGCCTTCTTAAAAATTTACGTAGGTGGAATTAAAATATGCTGAGTCCTTTTATCCATGTCACGTCTGTAGATTCATCTGTGCTATTGTTTATTCCATCTCGTGCTGTAGTCTTCCATCATGTGAATGTGCTACAATGTACTTGTCGGTTCTCTTACTGACCCACTGTTGGGTTGTTTCCAGTTTTTAGAAATTCTGAATGAGGCTGCTGTGGACATTCATGTGTTTAAAAAAATGAATAGACTCTTCAGATGGATTCATGGGGCATGAGAGATCCCTGGTCTTGGGCCTTTAGGCTGTTAGCTGCATTTGTAGAAACAGCTTCTGGGCAGAATTCCCTCTTCCCTTACAAGCTTTCCAACATGTATTTTGAAACCAGCTCAGAAGCTCTGCCCGAGGTAAATTTTTGCTATTATTAGGGCTTCCCGTGAGACAGAGAACCGATACTTCGGGCCCAGCAGCCCCTCTGCAGCCGCTCATAGAGACTGTTGGGCTGGTCTCCGTAGGTCCTTCCATGGGTGTGGATTTGACTGCTGTGAGCTTAGTGGCATGGTGACTGGTTACCTGTTCAGCCACAGGTGGCAGCACATCCGTGAAGACAGCTTATGCAGCGGGCTGTCTTCTCACGGCAGAGGTGGCCGCAGGGCGTCGAGTGGTTCCCAGGTGGCAGGACTGGGGTCCTGTGTTCTTCCCAGCCTTTCCCTGTATGCCGGCTGCCAGGGCTCCTGCCATCACATCTGCATTCAGGGCAGGAAGGAGGAGGAAAGAGCTGTCAGGTCCCCTTTTATCAGGGAAGGAGCAGCTTTCCTGGGTCCTCCTCACAGGCTTCATCTCTGTCTGTTTAACCAGATCTGTTCACAAGGTCATTTCTGGTTGCAGGGGAGTCTGGGAAGCGGGGCTTGGGATGGGTGTTGGGTCGGTCAACCATGTACGATGTGTTCCTGTCGCACACGGCACAGATCATTTTCCTGAGCCGGGGAAGTTCGGTGTCATTGTTCCTTCTGCTTTTATGATCTCTAATAACACTTAGAACTGTAACTTGTTTGTTACTTGTTTGTCTTGTTACTTGTTTGTTACTTGTCAGTAACTTGTTCATCTCTTAGCCTGTGCATTTGCCAGGAGGTGTGGAAGTGCTTTTCTCTGATGGGTAAAATGTGTTATGGTGATGTGAGAATCCCATCGTGCTCTTGTATTAGTTTTGCCGTGTCCAAACCAGTAAGGTCATGACACTAAATGTATTTATCTTTGAAATACGAGTCTGGTGACCCTCCTAACCGGTGCTTCCTTTTTACGCTCCTATTCAGGGAATTCAGTTTCTAATAGAGAACGACCTGCTGCAGTGCTCCCCGGAGGATGTGGCCCAGTTCTTGTATAAAGGGGAAGGCCTGAATAAGACTGTGATCGGGGACTACCTGGGTGAAAGGTGAGTTCAAGGGCAGGGGGCAGCCTGCCCACCCGGGCCGACCCTTGCATCAGGGTCTATCACGTGGGCTCTGGGAGTGGCTGTGCTGGCCGAGCGAGTCCAGCGCAGCCACATCCTCCCCTGTGCCCTTGTGAGCAGAGAGAGGTGGGTGTCCTGGGGCTGGGCGGGGTCGCCGTTCCTCTGGAATCCTCTGCTCATCCAGGAAACCAGGACAGAACCAAGAATGCCACTGCCTCTCGCTCCTTGCCTCAGAAAGCGTCTTTGGTTGTTTTGCACAGAAATACCCGGATCTCTCAGCTGTCGCCTTTCCCCTGTTAGTTGGGGGTATGAGTAAAGGTAGAAGGTTGTTATTTTTTAAATGGAGAGCGGCCAGTCAGGCTTACTTTCTCGACCTTCTCCACCTAAAAGTCCACTGACTCTGCTTAGCAGAGGGCAGGGCAGGAGTCCTCAGGCAGCGCATCCCCTGAATGTGTCAGAATAGACTTGGGCAAGGAGCAGACAGCAGTGTTTTTAAACAGAAGGCCAGTAGTCGCTCAGCCAGCGTGGTTTCTGTTTCGAGCTTTTCATTAAAAATACTTGATCAAAAGTGAAAAGAAGAACACTTCCCAGCTCACTCTGTGAGGCCAGTGCTACCTGATACCAAAATCAAAGACATCACAATAGAAGAAGTCTACAGACCAATATCATTTATGACTGTAGAAGCAAAAATCCTCAGCTAAATACTAGCAAATCAAATCCAGCAATATCGAAGAAGGATTATGCACCAGAACCCTTGAACAACACGGGTTTGAACTGTGCAGGTTGACTTGTATGTGGATTTTTTTCAGTAGTAAATACCACAGAACTGCGTGATCCACGATTGGTTGAATCTGCAGATGCAGAGCCGTGGAGATGGAGGAGCCCCGTCTGTAGAGGGCTGTGTAAGTTCACACACATCTTCAACTGAGTGGAGGGTCGCTGCCCCTAACCCCCATGTTGTTCAAGGGTCAACTGTATTCATTATCTTACGAGTGCCAGGTTAGTTCAACATACGCAGATCAGTTATCAATAGATGCCATGTCAATAGAATAAAGAGCCAAACCCACACGATCATCCCAGTAGATTTAGGAAGAGCGTTTGACAACATTTACTGCTTCATAATAAAAACACTCAAACTAGGAAAAGAAGGGAACTTCCTCAACATTATAGGGGGCACCTGTGAAAACCCACAGCTTCGTGCTTTCCCCTTAAGTTCAAGACTGTTCTCAGCACTTCCATTCAGCTTGGCACTGGCAGTTCGAGCCAAGGCAGTTAGGCAGGAAAATGAAAGTAAAGGCATCTAATTTGTAAAGGAAGAATTAAAACCGTTTCTATTTGCAGATAACATAATCTGGCATATAGAAAATCCTGGGGAATCACTAACAAACTATTAGAACTAATAATTTCAGTAATGTTGCAAGATATCAGATCAATATACAGTTTCACTCATATGTCTACACAGTAGCAATGAAAATGCTAAAAAGGATATTATAAGAAAACAGCTCCATTTACAGTAGCATTAAAAAGAATAAGACACTTAGGAATAAATTTTAACAAAAGAACGAAATTTTTACTCTGAAAACTGTAACGTATTATTGAAAAAAAATTAAAAGATCCAAATAAGTGGAAAGACATCCATGTTCATGGATTAGAAGACTTAAATATCGCAAAAATGGCAGTACCTTCCACATTGATAAACAAATTTAACATGGGACTTCTCTGGTGGCGCAGTGGTTGGGAATCCGCCTGCCAATGCAGGGGACACAGGTTCGAGCCCTGGTCCGGGAAGATCCCACATGCCACGGAGCAACTAAGCCTGTGCACCACAACTACTGAGCCTGTGCTCTAGAGCCCGTGAGCCACAACTGCTGAGCCCGCGTGCCACAACTACTGAAGCCCGCACGCCTAGAGCCCGTGCTCCACAAGAGAAGCCTCCACAATGAGAAGCCCGTGCACTGCAATGAGGAGTGGCCTCTGCTCGCTGCAACGAGAGAAAGCCTGTGCGCAGCAACAAAGACCCAACGCAGTGAAAAAATAATTAACTAAAAAAATTTTTTTTAATTAAAAACAAACAAAACAAATTTAATGTACTCCCTAGCAAAATCTGAGCTAACTTCTTTGTAGAAGTTGACAAGCTCATCCCATAATTCATGTAGAAATTCAGGGGACCCAGAATAGCCACAACTGTCTTGGAAAAAAAAGAACAAAGTTGGAGAACTTACACTTCCCAATTACAAAACAGACTAAGGCTACACTAATCAAGACAGTGTGGCATTGGCATAAGAGTAGAAGGAAAGGCCATGGAATAGAATTTGAGAATCCAGAAATAAACCCTCATATATACATCAGCTGAGGGGCCAACATAATTCAGCGGGGGAATGAATGGTCCTTTCAGCAAGTGGTGTGGGGACCGTTGGACAGCCACCTGCAAAAGAGTGTCAGTGGGTCACTCACCATATACAGAAATTAAAGTGGGTCAAAGACCTAAGTATAAGCACTAAAACTATAAAACACTGAGAAGAAAACACAGGGGTAAATCTCTGTGACCTTGGATTAGGCAAGGGTTTCTTAGATATGACAGCAAAAGAAAAAAGTAGAATCATCAAATTTCAAAACATCTGTGCTTCAGAGGACGTCCTCAAGAAAGGAAGAAGACACCCCAGAGAATAGAAAATATTTGCAAGTCATATATAAATGTGATGAAGACTTGTATCTAGTATATAAAAAATTCTTACAACTCAGTAATAAAAAGACAAATAATTATAAAATGGGCCAAGGATCTGAATAGACATTCATCCAAAGAGGATATATACATAGGCATATGATAAGGCCAATAAGCGTATGATGAGATGCTCAACATCATTAGTCATCAGGGAAATGCAGCTCAAAACCACAGTGAGACGGCACTTCATATCCACTAGGATGGCTGTAATTAAAGAAGATGATAAATGTTGGTGAGGATGTGGAGAAACTGGAACCCTCATACACCGCTATATAAAAAATGGTGCAGCCACTTTGGAAAGTAGTTGGCAGTTCTTCAAAATGGTAAACTTACCATGTGGTCCAGTAATTCTACTCTAGTTACAAACCCAAGGGGGAAAAAAAAACTTGTATGCACAGAAACTTGTGCACCAGTGTTCACAGCCACATTGCAGCCCCAAAGTGGAAACAACTCAAATGTCCAGCAACTGACGAATGGATAAAGAAAATGTGGTCTCTCCATACGATGCAATGTTATTGGGCATGAAGAAGAAAGGAAGTATTGATACACATGCTACAGCGTGGATTTAAAACATTGAAAACATTGTGATAGGAAAAGAAGTCAGTCACAAAAGGCCATGATGTTGTGCACTGCAATGAGGAATATATTTTATATGAAATGCTCAGAACTGGCAGATTTATAGAGACAGGAAACAGAGGGGTTGCCTGGCGCTGGGGCACTGTGAGGATGGGGAGGCGATGGCTGAGGTGTGGGCGTTCTTTCTGGGGAATGAAAATGTGCCAGGATTGCTCGTGGCGATGGTTGCACAGATCTGTGATATACTAAGTATGCTAAAAACTGTTGAATGATACACTTGAAATGGGTGAACTATACAGATTGTGAATTATGTTTCGACAAAGCTGTTTTTTAAAGAAATGGAAGGGTCTTCTAGGAGTTCAGGCACCGAGTCTAACGGGCACCTAGCACAGGACGGCGTGATAGGAGGGCCAGAGTCTGAGTGACTCCCCGGCGTCCTCTGGCAGGTGTGCGACTACGGAGATTGAATTAACTATGACGTTAGTATAGTGCACGGTCTGGCAGTGCCTGCAGATTTTTAGTCCAAAAATATGGGGACTTCCCTGCTGGCACAGTAGTTAAGAATCTGCCTGCCGATGCAGGGGACACGGGTTCGAGCCCCAGTCTGGGAAGATCTCACATGCCACAGAGCAACTAAGCCCGTGCGCCAGAACTACTGAGCCTGTGCTCTAGAGCCCGCGAGCCACAACTACTGAAGCCTGCCTGCTGCAACTACTGAAGCCCACGTGCCTAGAGCTCGTGCTCTGCCACAAGAGAAGCCACCGCAATGAAGAGTAGCACCCATTCGCTGCAACTGCAGAAAGGCCGTGCACAGCAATGAAGACCCAACACAGCCAAAAAAAAAGAAAGAAATGAAGTCCTGGCTCTGTGCCAGGTGCTGTTCTAGGCACTTGGGTGGCGTTGGTACCTCCTCTGTGGAACTGCGTTGGCTGCAGTAATACAGACAGTACATAACAAGCAAACTAAATAAGAAAACATGTGATGTCAGAGGTGACCAGGGCAAAGGGACCGCGGAAGAGCTGGCGGAGTGGGTAGCAGTGTGAGAGGCTGGTCAGGGCGTCCGACTGGGGCGGGGGCACCTGTGTGGGGATGCGGGGAGGGGCGGATGTGCTCAGGGTGATGGGAAGTGGGGGTGTGGAAGGCTCCCAGTGGGGGAGGGGCGGGGCTGTGTGTTCCCTCTGGAGCAGATGGTCCCCGTGCCCCGTGCGGAGCGAGCGGCGGAGCGGAGGCGGGAGCGGGCAGGGTGGCTCTGGCCAGGCTGGTGGCTGCTCAGGAGGTGAGAGGCGCTCAGGCTCTGGCTCTGAGGTCCAGGGACAGCCGGGGGGGAAGGTCTGGCAGGGGTGATGCGGTGGTGAGAGGCTCCAGGCCGTGGGCCGAGCCGCCTGGGAGGTGGGGCATCGGGGCCGAGGAGCTTGCGAGGCCTGGGGGACGGTCAGGTGGAGAGCTCTGGAGAGCGGCCCGGCCTGCAGGCAGTCCCTGGAGGACTGGCGCGGAGGTAGAATTTAATTCTCAGGACTGAGGCCCCCGACACCGCCCTCCAGCGGGGGGATGGGTGGAGCCCCCCGGCCTTGGGGGGCTTCACACTAGCTGCAAGCTGAGCACTGAACACCTGTGAGCCCGGACCCCCCGCTCCTTCTCTCCGGTGGAGGTGGCGGCCTCACGGCGGGGCTGCGTGCGCTCCGGGACCCTGCTGTGTGCCGTCTTGCCTTTAACACGGACTTTAGAACAGACCCCTGTGCTGGGTCACAGGCCTGTCCCTGCTGCACAAATCTGTACCCCAGCCTGCCTGCTATTCCTCTGGTGCTCAGCACACTTGCGTGCACACACGCACGTGTACACACACCCACCCCAAGCGTGCCCTTTATGAAGTCACGCGGCCTTTTCAGCAGGACACCAGCTGACAGGTGCAGTGTTGGACAAACCAGGGCCCAAGAGCCAGTCTTTCCAGTGGGCTGAGCGCTCACTGCTTCCCGGGAGGGTCCCGTCCGCACCCCCTTCTGCACACCCAGGGCTTGGAGCCCCAGGGCCCTCAGGCAGCAGCCCCACACCTGCCACCAGCTCATCTCAAAGAAAAAGGAGGGGGTGAAGATGCAGCACATACTTTGTGCCGGGGCCTCTTCCCACCTTGGGTGTCATCCTTAGCCCTCGGGTGGGTGGTGTCGTCGCAGTCAAAGGGGTGCTGAGCTGCAGCCGTTCCTTGCTGTTGACAGGTCATGGGCCTGCACCTGTGGAGGTGAGCATCTTCAGGTGAGGCCTGGTCTGCTCTCCCGGGAGGGCGAGTTACAGGTGTCCCCATGGTCAGTGGCCCACACCTGTAAGCCAGCCCTTTGCAGCCTGGGTTAGGTGCTATCCTGGCATTTTGCTGGCTGGGGTGTCCTTACTGCTTCTCCAGACCAGGGCCTGTGGCAGCAGCTTGGAGTTAAAATGCCAGTGTATTGAGCTGTCGCTGTTATGTCATTTCAGTTTTTTTTTGTCATAAAACTTTACCTTTTTTTTTTTTTTTGCGATACGCGGGCCTCTCTCTGCTGTGGCCTCTCCTGTTGCGGAGCACAGGCTCCGGACGCGCAGGCTCAGCGGCCATGGCTCACGGGCCCAGCCGCTCCGCGGCATGTGGGATCTTCCCGCACCGGGGCACGAACCCGTGTCCCCTGCATCGGCAGGCGGACTCTCAACCACTGCGCCACCAGGGAAGCCCAAACTTTACCTTTTTTACTGTGTTCTCATGCTAAGTTTAGTTTTTAAAAGCTAGTTATTAATGTAAGGCATTACTTCTCTTCCAAACCTTCCTTTCTGGGTCCAGGACTGTGCTTTCTGCCTATGACCCTGGAGGAGTTGCTTCCTTTCTCTGAGCTTCAAAATCCCACCTGGGAGGTGGGAACGAGAGCTCTGGAGAGATTAGCACCTGCTTCGTGGTGGTTTTGGAGGTTGAGAATCTGTACCAAGCACCTGGGTCGGTGCCTTACAGCTCAGTGCAGGGAACCTGGAACGTTGGCCATCAGGCTTGTATTTGGGGTCTTACCCTAACTCGTACTGATTGTGAAGTAAACACTTAATATCCTACTGGGTCTCCTTTGTTTTCAGCCTGAAAACAAACGCACAGTGAAAAATACCTGATCTTTTAGTCATGTGACGATAAAAACCATGAAAACTTGCTTTAGGAAGTGTTGTTTAAAATTATTGAAATAACATGCAGTGAGGCTGTAAAATACATTTTCTTTACTAGGGATGAATTTAACATTAAAGTTCTTCAAGCTTTTGTGGAACTCCACGAGTTTGCCGATCTCAACCTTGTACAAGCCTTAAGGTGAGTGTTTCATCACCTGCTCTTGCGCAGAGGGAAGGCAGGTGGCCCAGCGGTGCCGGGTGACCCACTGGCAAGCGAAGGGCCTCTGCAGACCTGCAGCCTGGTGGCGGGGGAGGGAGGAGGGGGGAGGGGAGGGAGGTGGGCGGTGTCAGGCCACGCCTGCCTCCTTGTGGCCGCTGGTCCTGTGTTCCATTCATAGTTGCTTTGCTTTTTCATTTTGTGTGATATTTGACAGTTGTGGGCGTGCCTCCTTCCCACTTCTGCGCGTGGTCTCAGTGCCGCCCGGGCACAGGCCCACTTTACGCCACATTTGGCCTTGAACACCAACTGTGTGGACACCCAGCGTGTGCCTGGGAGGGTGTGGGTTTCCTGCCATCGGAGGCCACCCCTGGCCCCAGTGTGCCCGACGGCCTTGGCTGGTCCTGGTCTGGCCCTTCTCTTCCGTGCTCTGCCCCAGCTCGAGCCTGTTTCCTCTTGGCCGTTCCCTGACCTGTGGACCAAGGTGGCAGCCGTGTTGCTGTCTGATACTCGCGCCTCTGGGCTCAGCCCCTGGCCTCAGCTGAAGGACACACTGGCGGGTTCCAATCCTGCAGCCGTGGTTCAGGAGTTTTAGATTCAGTGTTTGAAAACGGTGTCACGGGGAGGTGCAGGCTTGGCGAGCCTGGGGTGCATCCACGTGGATTCTGTTCCTCTGGGTCAGTGTCTGGCCCAGAGCCGCGGGGGCTCCCGACTCTCCCCCGCAAGTGGGTGGCGGAGCACAGACAGCGGCCGTGCCACTGTGTCCCGTGGGTCCCCGCGGGGCCTCTAGGCGCGGAGGGGCCGCCCAGCCGGGCCATGGAGACGCGCATGCCCACCCCTGGTTCTCGTCCCCCTGCAGGCAGTTCCTGTGGAGCTTCAGACTCCCGGGCGAGGCGCAGAAGATCGACCGCATGATGGAAGCGTTCGCGGCTCGCTACTGCCTGTGCAACCCCGGCGTCTTCCAGTCCACGGGTGAGCACGGGCTGCGGGCGCCGGGCACACGCAGGGGCGGCGCGCGCTGGGCCAGCGCTGACGCCCCGCGGCCCTGACTCCCCCCAGACACGTGCTACGTGCTGTCCTTCGCCATCATCATGCTCAACACCAGCCTTCACAACCACAACGTGCGCGACAAGCCCACAGCCGAGCGCTTTGTCACCATGAACCGCGGCATCAACGAGGGCGGGGACCTCCCTGAGGAGCTGCTGCGGGTGAGCCCCCGCGTCCCCCTTCCGCGATCTCTGTGCTCAGGAGCGTCAGGCTCAGCTCAAGGGCAACGGCGCCAGGCCGTTTGTTTCACGGCGTCTTCACAGGGTCCCTGGGCCCCGTGTTGGGGGGGCGACGCGGGGACGGCCGTTCCTCCTCCGCCTGAGTCCCCGCGCCCGCCGCCTTCCCTCCTCGCAGAACCTGTACGAGAGCATCAAGAACGAGCCGTTCAAGATTCCCGAGGACGATGGCAACGACCTGACGCACACGTTCTTCAACCCGGACCGGGAGGGCTGGCTCCTGAAGCTGGGTGAGCGGCGCTGGGGGCGGGACCGAGCCGAGGCCCCTCCTCCCGCGGCAGCAGCCCCCGCGGTGGCTCCAGCGCCTCCCCGACCGGAGGCACGAACGCTCCACGGAGCATCCCACGCGCCCTGCCGAACGAGGCCATTCTGCCGGGGCCGCACGCAGTGCCCGTCCCAGCAAACTGCCCCCCCTAGTGTCCAGATAAGCCCACGGCAGTTTCTGTACCAGAGGCAGGTGCCTCCACCCCGGAACCTGCCGCCTCTCTTGGTTTGGTGTGGCTGATTTTTGATGAGTGGTTTAAATGTGCCTTCTTGTTGTTTTCCTTCTGCTTGTGGCTCCCACCTTTCTGTTCTGTGACGGGCTGTCCCTGCTTGTCCTGCGTTAGGAGGTACGTACCCAGTGGCTTCCTGCCCCCTTCCCAGCTGCTCTTTCCTCTCCTTTCTCTCTGTCGGTTTGTGTGAAGCTCTGACTTGGCTGTCATCCATCTGGCCCTTGTGGCTTCGGACGTGCTGGGGTCACCTCACCCTCCTTGCAGGGTGCGGTGGCCATGACGCCCACCCGGGGCTGGGTGAGGAGTGAGGGGCCGGAGGCGCGTGGGGATGCCCGGGGAACAAGCTCATGCCTCCGCATCCTCAGGGCCTGAGCGTGGGACGGCCAAATCACCCGCCGCCCACTCACCGGGCGGTGCATGTTTGCACCACCTGTGTAGAGTCCAGCAGCGTTTTAAGGACTTCATAACCACTGACAAACAAGTAGAATAGCATTTTTATTTTCTGCGCAATTTTAGGAATTGGTAGGGGGTTTTTACTGTGGTCGGGGTTGGGATTTCCACCTTCCTGTGACATTGGAGCGTGAGACATCTGACATCATCCAGGCACTGTGCAAACACCGGGGCCTACAGAGTTCTGGTGATTTTGTGCCTTTAACTGAGAGAGGATAAACATGGGCCTGGTGACAGTGTGACAGTGTGACGGGCGTAGGGGTGCGCAACACCGGTCAGCTGTTCTGATTTGGGGTCTTGCTCTGACCTTTCTCTGGCTGTGCCAGGGTTTGGAAGAGTTCTGGGTCTTTGCCTAAAAACCCAGAACTGTAGCCTTGCACTTGAATACCTGAGTAACCTTCCAGAGGCACCAGACCTTGAGATCCCATGCAGCCTGTGGTCCTGGGGTGAGGGCAGAGGAAGGTGCCCAGAAGAGCACTTGGGCCCTTCCTGTTGCTGTGTTGCCAGCAAGTGCCCCCCTCGGGATGGTGACAGCACAAGCGGGCCTGGCAGCCAGTGTGCCCCAGTGCCATTGGGGATGTGGCTGGCTCTGGAGACTGAACGAAATGAGTGACAACACGCCTGTGACCTGGTTGAGCAGATAAGCGGGCCACAGCGCCAGTGCACAGAGCACCGTCACGAGCCGCAGGGCTGGCTGGCACCCAGGGTCTGCTGCTTCCCTGCTCCCGAGGCCACACGCTTGTGTCTTCGTTAAGGCTACAGAGCTGATGATGGCGCAGCTCACACCTGGAGCCTCGGCTCCCGAGGCCGCTCTGCTCTCAGGGCTGTTAGCGTCCCCAGGGGGATCCCAGCACACTGGTGGCCCATCTGCACTCCAGACTTCTGCCAGCAGTTCTGACGCTGGCCAGGCTGCTGGGAAGGGTCACTGGGTGTCAGCCCCCGAGGGACTGAGGAGGCGGTCTGTCTGCAGGAAGCAGATGCGGAGGCCGTGTTGGGTTGGGCCTGGGTGCAGCGCCTATACTCGGTGAGGACACGCAGCCCTGGGCCCCTGCATGGCCTGGACACATGGGCAGAGAAGTTAGAATTGTGGCCACGCACGTGCTGGGCTAGGAATGGAGATGGCAGTGTGACCTTGCTTGATGGTTTCTCATCGTAAAGTTAGAGGACACTGCACTTTGAGGAGGCCAGGGTGCCCCGCCAGAGCAGAGCTTGTTGGTGTCGCTTAACGCTGGTACAGTAAATACCACGTAGTCACTACGTTTTGAGAATGAGTCAGTTGTGTTAACGCAGACAGGAGTGTGGTCAGAGTGGGGCTGGCGTGGAGAAGAGGCGTGCGCAGTGTGCACGAGAGCGCGTGTCTGCTAACAGCCGTGCCAACAGCAGGCTGTTTACAAAGAGAAAGTGGGTGCTTATACTAGTCAGGTGTTGCCAGGCTCCTTCCTATAGGTGTGTGTGTGTCCCCGCGTCCTGAAGTCCAGCCGCAAACACGTGCATGAGTGGAGCCGCTCGGTCTCCCGCATCAAAACCTGCTGGGGCTCGGAGACCAAGAGTGTCACCACCAGCCACCCTGAAAAGCGGCCCGGGGCTGGGCTGGGCTCAGGGGTCAACGCAGACCACACACCTCCATCTTGATGCCCACAGCCCCCGGCCCGAGAGGCTCCCCTGGTCTCAAGAGCTGGACCAGGGAGGGCTCCTCCAGACTTGGCACTGAACTTGGGGGCAGTGGGGTGGGAACCCGGGTACCAAGAGCCGAGAGGCCTTCCAGGGAACAGAGAGCCCTGATGAGCCTGCACGCAGGGTTCGGGGAGTGAGAACCCAGCCCATGGGTCTGAGAGACACGGGTTGGGTGGTGCCTCAAGGGGATGGAGGCCTTGGGGGGACGAAGGCTTCTGACGGGGATGGGAAGCGAGATGGGGGGAGCTGGGGAATCTGGGGACCTTCCTTCAGGGCATGGCTGAGGCTGCCTCCCCGCATGGCCGCCCCGTATACCCAGCCTGCCTGCGGCCGTCACGAGGACAGACGTATCATCAGTGACGCAGGGGTGAGGGTCTCAGTCCCTGAGGACCCCTCAGTGGTACCAAATCTGCAGGCAGGGCCCCCTCCCTGCAGCTGGGTGTCCTCATGCGTGTCTCTTCCTCCCCCCCAGGATCTCCACAAACGTCAGGCCCTCATGCCTCGGCCCTCAGGGTGACCTTCATGTCCCTTCATGTCCCCCCGTGTCCCTGTCTGGGCTCCCCAACCCCTCACAGCAGGGACCGGGTTTATGACCCTTGGCCATGAGGGTCTTGCCTGCCTGCACGTCCCCTGGGGAGCAGTGGGTCAGGGGAGCCGCTGCTTACCTTGTGCCCGTGGATCGTGGGCATCTGTCACCAGGCTCATGTTTTCTCTTTCAGTTTTTGCTTTTAAACTTTGTATCAGGAGCAAAACTAGAAATGGAAACCAGTTTGTTTCTGCTGTATATTTGAGGGTAAAAGATTTTCTTTTCCATAGTGTAAAGAGAGTAGGTACAGATGAGCTCTGTGTGTGTGTGTGTGTGTGTGTGTGTGTACACGTGTGTGTCCCAGATCTTAAGAGATTAAGTCAATCTAATAATTCCCCGGCCAAGGGCCGCCTGCAGTCCTCAGTAATGTGACGATGGCCCTGACATAGCGGGATTGAGTCCTGGACAGACCTGCAGCGGCGCTGACTTCATCCTGTTGTCATTTCCATGTGGGGAAATTAAGACCATTCATCACGACTAACTCTTCCAGGAAGCAGATTTGGGAAGCGCTCATCTGGGTGCCGCGCAGGCGGGCGGGGTGCATGCGGGGTGGGCCAGGCAGCACAGCACGGCCAGCATTTGGCTGAGTGTCGGGCGGAATCGGGGGTGGGGGGTGCAGAATGTGAAACATTTTCCACGAGGAAGGCAACTTAAAACCCAGCTCGGCCCCTGTGGCATTTCTGAAAAGCGCACTGACTTGTGTAGGGCCCGCGCCGCCCTGACTCACGGGGTCCCTCTGCTCTTAGGGGGGCGCGTGAAGACCTGGAAGCGGCGCTGGTTCATCCTCACCGACAACTGCCTCTATTACTTTGAATACACGACGGTAAGTGCAGGGCAGGTGCGGGGCTGCCCGTCCTCCGCGTCGCGTCGCGGGACCCTCCGCGGGTGCCGGGGGAGGCTGGCTGAGCGCTCTCCTACCGCAGGATAAGGAGCCCCGGGGAATCATCCCGCTGGAGAACCTGAGCATCAGGGAGGTGGAAGACCCGCGGAAACCCGTAAGCTGGCTTCCCTGCCGACCGCCCTCCCTCCGCTCCCCTCCCCTCCCCTTCCCTTCCCCCGGCGCCGAGTGACCGTCGTGTCTGTCTCCACCAGAACTGTTTCGAGCTTTATAACCCGAGCCACAAAGGGCAGGTCATCAAAGCCTGTAAGACGGAGGCGGACGGCCGGGTGGTGGAGGGCAACCACGTGGTGTACCGCATCTCGGCGCCCAGCCCCGAGGAGAAGGAGGAGTGGATGAAGTCCATCCGGTGCGCCCGGGCCCGCGGGGGCGGGGCCGGAGGGCGGGGCCCGGGGCTGTGGGTGGGTCATATGGGGTGGGGGCAGAGGGGGCGGGGCCGCGCGGGAGAGGACCGGCCCTCCTCGCCTAACCGAGTTTCTTTTCTCATTTTTCCCCCAGAGCCAGTATCAGCAGGGATCCTTTCTATGACATGCTGGCCACGAGGAAAAGGAGGATTGCCAATAAGAAATAGAGCTTTCCTGGCCTGAGCAGCAGGTAAAAATAAACTCAAACCCCACAGCAAAGAGTGACTGGGGGCCTCCCCGCGACACCCTGGACCCCCGGCCTGGCTCCTCAGGGACGGCGGCCCCCGCTGGTCTCGAGGGGCCTCACGCCGTCCCTTCCCGCCGCCCTCCCGGCGCCGAGCGTATCCTTCTCGAAGTCTCGTCCAGCAGCTGCGCCTGGTGGTTCAGCCGTGAAAATCCACGTGGCAGACGCGGGGTCACACGTGCTCCTTTGTGGCGGTGTTCGCCATTCTGGAAGCCGCTGTTTTGTATCATAACAGGAAAGGAAAAGCTACCAGTTTTTTTATTGAGTTTTTTTCTCAGATATATAGGATTATAGCTTTTATATGCCTTTTTATATTCTCAAATGTTAATGAAAGATACTCTCTAACAGTAGTATTTTTAGAATGGCAGCTATAAATTTAACTTCTGGACACAAGAATATACTGTGCACTGAGAACAGTTACATGTGTACACGTATGCAGCCCCCGGGGGGCTGGGGGGGCGCCCCGCCCGTGGGGGGCGCCCAGGGGAGCTCCTGGTGGAGGGAGGCGCACGTGTCCTTGACGGCCAGCACTGGGCGGGGCAGGGCGGAGTCCAGTCCACTGGGACCGTTCAGCTCAGACTTTATGGTCCCACAGATACTTTCTAAAAGAGGCGAATTGTTAAAATATAAATTTCGGTTTGGGGCGTTTGTCCTGTAACTTCTGAACCCCAGGATAGACAGCGTGTACGTTGGACCACATGAAAGTGCTCATGTTTGACCGTTTATGATGCCCACAGACAGCAGTGTCCTGTGGTCCAGCTGAACACGTGGTTCAGACCAGCTGTGACCACTGTCTTCAGTACTTAAAACTTGTTGGCAAAACGAATGCTTGGAATAATTTGACCAGATTTCTTAACGTAATGAGTAGACATATAAGGAGACAGGGATAACCTTATTCCATGTTTTCAGAGATTTGATCTTCCGTTATGGGGAGGGAAAAGCGCAGGCGGGGGGGAGATGAAGAAGTGGGGCGCTTAGGCTTTTCTGTAAATAGTTTAAAACCCCAAATGTGCACTGGTGGTGGGACTGCTGAAGATCGCCGACCAGGAGGTTGACAGGTTGCTGGTGGCTGAATGAGAGGTGCTCAGTCGTGTGCTGAGGGCAGGCTGGAGCTGGGCCCCAGCACGTCGCAGAACTGGCCCAAGGGTGCACGGGGGGCCGGCCGAGAGGCACGGGTGCTGGGACATTCGGGGCTGGTGACAGATGCCTTTTTATCGGGAGCTTTATTTCCGCTGCCAGGACCCCCGCATGTACTACACAGGACCTCCTTGCCCCCAGGGGCTGTTCCGGTGGAGGGTCTCTCCCCTCAGCACCTCCTTTCCCGGCCCCAGCCGCGAAAGCACTCCCTCCGTTTGCACACTTGAGAGGTCATCACCTCTCCTGTGCAAAAGCAGAGTCCGAGAATGACAACCGCAGGCTGTACGCACTTACGTGGAGATGTAACGAGCGGAAGGAACCGTTCCCGGGAGCTGCCTCGATGCTGAGACTGAACGGCTGTGGGCCCTTGGCCTCGGGGCAGCTGACCTTGTAGCGCTAAGTCACACCAGACTGTACAGGGGTCTGCACCCAGGACTCTCCAACATGCATCCAACTGATTTTTTTGGTTCATTCCAAGCCTTTAGGCTTTGCTACTGTACTGATACCTCAGATTCGAACCTCTAGTTTTGAGAAAGGCAAGTCAGCATTCTTGAAACGCGTGACTGGCATATATGCAACTCTGGCCCCAGTCTTCTGTGAAAAGAGACGCTGCCCAGACCACCAGACCAAACACTGCTGACGACGACCCGGCAGCGCCCTCCCCTCAGGCTGGCCCTGTACCCGGGCTGCTTGGGGCACGGGCTCCATCAGGATTTTGCGTGGAATAACCGGTCTCTGTCTGACCCAGGCAGGACCCTGGGGATACAGGGCTTTCTGTCTTTCGGGTTTGCCTCAAGGTGGGGCTGGGAGAAGTGAGCTTAAGGAAACACCTGGAAGAAATCTGTTCCTCTGGCCACCTGTGAAGGAGCCTCGCCTGATGGCTGTTTGCCCAGAACGATGCAGAAGGCCATGGTGCTCAGAATCTGTGTCACTTGCCCTCGGGAGTGTTACGTGAAATCGTGTAACCCCAGGTTTTGTGTGACAGTGTTAACCTGACGGGGCTGTGGGGTGCGGGCCCGGCTGTCTGGACCTCAGCGTGGTCCCCCGTTCATCCCCCTCCCCACCCCCCTGTCTGCGCTTAGTGCTTGAATTATCAGTCCCAACTCTGGCCAAAGAGCTCTCCTCCAGAGACGGAGGGCAGGAGGCAGGGAAGGGGGTCGCTGGGTGGGAGACAGCAGCTTCCACAGCCCCAACAGCCCCCGTTAACATGTGGGGTTTAATTGGCCCACCCTGGACCCAGATGAGCAAGTGTCTTCAGGATCACGGAACAGTTTTGAGCAGTTTAATGTGGTACCAGACCGAGTCCAAATAGGAGCTATTTATAGATGAAGTGGCATTTAATGCTGCATATAAAGCAATGCATATTTTTCAAGTTAAAATGCATATATCTACATAGACGTGCTTTGCTGAGAAGTTAGGTCTGTTGTAGACCAGAAACCACACATTGTGATTTCTTGTTTTATTTTTTTCTTAGAAAACATTTCTATTTACAGTAAATAGAGTTAATATGTAAATAATGTACATATATAATATGACTTCTGGAGTGTTATTCAGTGTATATACTCCAACTTGCATGAAGAAATACCCTATATCTATTGATATTTTGTTGTAAAGTGGATGGTGAAGTTGGAGAGTGTATGGCTGTCAAATTGCAAATACTGTGTTGGTTAAATAAAAAACGCACTGTTAAAACAAGATTGCCCGTGACTGGGTTCTTTAAAGTAGGGAGACTGTTGGGTCCAGCAGCCCACACCTGACTCCCTCACCCATTTGGGGTCTGCACCTCTCAGTCTGGGACTGAGAGCCCGTGGCTTGAGCTTTAGAGGTTTTAGGAAAGTGAATGCGAAGAGAAAGAAGTCCATGAGAAGTGTCTGTAAGCAAATGGGGAAAACAGCAGTAAAAAATTGCTGCCATTTATATACTATATAAATTTTACATGCTGTGTATATTTACAGTGGGGCAAGTGCTTTTTTAATCTTTAAAAAAACAAAGATCAAACTTTAGACGTCTCTGAACAACACAAACTGTATAAACCATACAGGTTATTCAGATACAAACTGTATTAAATACAGTTTTCCCCACTCCAACTCCTGATGCAGGACCAGTGAATTATAAGTGTATCACAGTTTGATAGCATATCCATATTAAAAATAAAATCGCAGTATGATTTTTGTCTGTAACTAGAAACTTTAAGGGACCAAGCTGACAACTCAGACTCCAATATCATAGTGAAGACAAGAGACACTGTATAAAAAAGTGTTATGTAATAAAAACATACTGTAGGCCTTACGAATAATGTTCAGATTATACATTCATAATGTAAATACTCATCATAACTGGTAAATTGATTGGAATAGTTCCACAAAGTTCAAAAACAGAACTTGTCTATAAAATCCTCAAATCTTGAATACAACTAAAATACGAAGCAAATTAGTTTCTAGATCAGACATTACAGAAAACAGACTGCTCTCAAAAGCCTAGTTGAGGGCTTGTGACTCTTTAAGTTTTTGAATTAAACACACACGCTGTCCGCGGGCGGCGGGCACGGGAAGGGCCCCCTCTCTCGGCCCCTCAGGTGGGGCTGCGAGAGGACACGGCTTCTCCATCTTTCAAATGTTTACCAAGTGACTTGATGCTGAAGCTTCTGACCCGGCCTCACTTTCTTACAAGGAGGGAGGGAGGGAGCAGAACGACTCTCTGACTTAAGGGGCCCAAATCCCCCCGCCAAGGACTGACTCCCCACCTGCTACCCCCGAAGCCGAAGCCCAAAGCTCCCTCCTCAGGGCCCCTCAGCGGCTCTACAAACAAACAGGAACAACATACCGAGACGAAAAGAGCTTACCGTAACTAGTGAATTTTTTGTTCTGAGGCCACGTTTTCAATCACCTAGAAAGCAAAGGTTAGGAAACATTTTAATGATGGTTTTGCAAAAATTTTAGTGCCTATGCGCTGTGTGCGTTACGTGATTGCACTCAGAAGCAGTCCTCAGTAGCTTAATGTCTGCTGCCTGAAATCAGTCCTACACAAGCTGTGTCTCCAAGTGTTTCACTGAAAACAAGAGTTGAGGTGATAACTGAGGGCCACGTCCCCTCGGCAACAGTCTACTCCGACCCCAGTAAACCCATCAGCATTTCAACATTAGGTGAGAACAGATCTTAGGCCAAAGAAATCAAGAGCTTGATGGCGCCAGAGGACAGGAGTCTGGAAGAGAGGTCAGTGGTCAAGGCACCAGGAAAGACACACACAGGCCAAGAGGTCCGGCCTCCACCAGCCAACAGCGATGCTTGGCCTGGGCCCGAGCAGGTGGCCCTTCCCAGGAGGTCAGGACGGGACGGGTGCTCAAGCCAGGAGCACACCAGTCATTGGGCGCCATCAGATCGAGGACAGGAAAGGGGCCAGCCCCCCACCTGCGGCCTCTGGAGACGCACGTCTGGGCCACCACATGCCCACTACTGGGCTTTGCACGCCACCTACTGTCCCCCGAGCCAGCTCTGCGGGTGCACCGGCGGCCTCCAGCTGTGGTCCTCACCAGAGACCTGCAGCCGGAAGGGGAAGATTCTGGCAAAAACGTAGAATCCCTGCGGACCTGCGTTGAATGCACACGAACAGCCCGTCTCCACTTTGCCCCAAGCACCAAGCAGACATCAGAAGGGCCTCATCCCCGCCAAGCGCCTTCCCCGAATCGCTGAGCTGTTCATGGGAAACCAATGCGGAAATGCAAATAATTCCCCTCTTAACACACACACACAGAGCAAACCCGCCGGTAGCTTCCCTCTCCTGCCGTCCCCACGACTCCTCACCCACTCCGCACGCCCCAGCATTCCCCCCCGCCGCTCAGGAACATCCCCCTTCTGCCCTCGGCCCCTCCCAGAGGCCAGTGCGCTGTGCGGCCATCTGTCCCTCCGCCCCCATCATGGGGCTGGGCCACTGGAAGGGACAGGGCTGCCCCCGAACAAACGATACCTCACCCGGGTCCAGGACGCACTCGAGAACTCCGTGGCCCCTGGGCACCTAGGACAGCGGGCAGGGTCGCGAGGGTGCGCCTCAGGGGTCCAGGGCGAGGCCAGCAAACCCGTCCCCGTGGACGGGCAGACGGGCGGGCTGGGCTGGGTTCCTTGCGGCTCTCCTGACACCTCAATTTCACACGATTTTCATGTGAAATGAAATATTCTTCGACTCTTCCAACCATTGAAAAACGTCAAATCCTTCCTTACCGTCAGGCCGCGCAAAGGCGGCGGCCAGTCCAGCCCTGTCCTAGGCCCCCGGCCCCCTCAAAAACGCTCAGCACTCCTTCCAGGGTCGAAGGTCATCGGAACAGATGAGGAAGCAAGGGGGGCTCTGCTTTCAGAGCAGTCAGAGTAGAAACGGCTGGGAAGTTACAAGGGAAGGCAGAACTGTGCAAAGCAGACAAGAATCCCAGAGCCCAGAGGCCTGCAGTGACCCAGGGAGCCCCGTCAGGAGCCTGAGCTTCACCAACCCAGGCCTGAAGCGTGACGTCCAGCGAGCCAGTCGCCAAACTGAGTTCTAGGTTCTACTCACAATGCCAAAGGCTTAAGGATTCTGGAGAGAAAGAATGTACCACAACATTTCTATCAAAAATGGCTTAAAAACAGAAGTTCTGGTCCACAGTCACACACTCAGAGCCATCAATTCCAGAGGTTCCCGGTTCCGCGTGACTCAGGTCTCCAGTAAGGGCCGCGGCAGCAAACCGTCGAGACCGGCCACAACAGCCTCGGGCCAGCCGTCGGGCAGAGGACACAGGGCGGGGAGCTCAGAGGGGACTAACACCTTCTACGCCCTTTGAGCCTCCTTCCCTGTGTTAACCACCCTTTCCAAAGAAAAGAGTTTCTATATTCGCAGTTCCAAGTATGTCCTCTTACCCTGGCCACACTCAGACGACACTTGTCAGCCCTGGTTTCCATCCAGACATGTTTTGTTTTCTCACGGCAAGGTCCCACACCGTCCAGAGGCTGGCTGGCTGTGAGGGGGAAAGCGCTGACCGCTCTCTGGAAATGGTCCACAGTCTCACAGCTGGCGGCCTTGGGCAAGTGTGGCTCTGAATCTCTAACCGAGTCCTCTGATTTCCTTGAGTGCCTCTTCTTTTTCTTCTTGTGTCTGTGGAGGTCGCCATCAGAGTGCGTTACCGAAAGGTCTGAGTCCTGCTGATGCCTGAGGAAGAAAAAGCCAGAGCTCAAACCACCGGAAAAGCAAACCACCCCAAAGAGAACTGGTCTTTGACTCTGATTTATACTCACTACTGTTGACACTCATTGCGTGAACACAGGTAAACCCTTATATAATGAACAATGCGCTGTCTTCATTGTAATACTTTTTTACGTCTGGG
Source organism: Hyperoodon ampullatus (assembly GCF_949752795.1). Classification (NCBI taxonomy): domain Eukaryota; kingdom Metazoa; phylum Chordata; class Mammalia; order Artiodactyla; family Ziphiidae; genus Hyperoodon; species Hyperoodon ampullatus. The sequence continues at coordinate 5,075,824 of NC_136927.1, forward strand.
GTCATAAGTTCACCAGTTTCAACCTTTCCCCCCGGATGCCCTTCAGCTTTGTGTGGGGGGGGAGCTACGGCCAGGACACCAGAGGAAGGATTCCTCAATTTTCCCTGAAACTAGCGGCGGAAGGAAAAAATATTCTTGCCAGGTGTCCCAGGCACATAGGAGGGAAGGAGGTTTGATTTCCTTTTCCTTCAAGTAACCACTATTTACCTATGCCTTCTGGTAACCTTTTCCCAGGGTTTCGATTTTAAGAGACACCCATGTGTAGTACACGATGCGCAGTAACTGTGTTTGTGCTCATCCCTCTCATCGTGGAGAAGTCATTTTCAAGAAAACTACTGACCAATTTAGCTTTTTAAAAATACAAATGTCCCAATGAGGTTTCAAATTGAGAAATGGAGACAGAAAACTAGACAGAGGCAAATGCAACAAATGATGTGTCTCAGCCCTTTGGGTCACAGGCACATTCAACAGGATGGCGGCCTCCCATTTCCTGCCACGCGGCAGCAGTCTCTGAGGTTGAAGGAAATATCAGCAGATGTGAAAATATAACTACATCTGTGAATAAATATATTAACAATCACTGTGAAGTCAGAGAATGCCAAGTTTTATCTATCTACCATACGCTGCACACTTACTCCTAGAAGTTAAAAAGCACTAACTGAAAACGGCAACATCATCTTAAAAGATGGCTTTCGGGCATTTTAAAATACCATGAAGTAAGATCCAGCTTAACACACAGCAAAGTTTTAGGGATCTATAAAAACAGGGATGTCCAAAACCCACAGAGATAAAAAGTACAAATCAGAGTCACATACACAGGACACAGCCCTTCACCTGTCACCAAGCACACACACCCTCACCTGGAATCCCGGTCTCGGTGTTTGCCGTTGGATTTCTTTTTCTTCTTTGATTTTCTGTGCCTCTTCACTTTAGGCTCCTCTAAAGGAGCCTTCTGTAAGCCTCTCCAGGCTTGCTTTTCTACATGGCTGTCATTATCCCCTGCACCACCGTACCTCCGTTTTCGTGACTTGACGTTTTTGTGTTCGTGAAACTGACCGGCGAGATCATAGCTTCTGTCTTCAGCCCCCAGTGCGGCCTTGTCGTGGGCGTACTTGTCAGCGGGGTGCGGAGGGGGCGCATGGGCCAGTCCCTCTCTTTGGCCGTTGGCTCGTAGCCCTTCCGGCCTCTGTAGTGGTCCTTGTGGGGCCGGCCGCTGTAGGGCCCGGCTCGGTCGCACGCTTGCTCCGCGTGGAAGGGCTTCCACTGCCACGGCTCGTGGGCCGGGTACGGGGCGTACCTGTTGTGGTGGTACCCGCACCGCCCCCAGCGCATCCCGTCCGGGTAGTACTTCTCCCGGGTCCAGGCGTGCTCGGCCTCAGCGTGGTGGTAGCGGCTCCACTCCTGGTCGGGGGCCCACATGCTCCGGGAGCACAGGTGGCCGGACCTGGACAGGGATCCGGGGCAGGGGGCGTGCGGGGCCGCGGCGCAGGGCTCGGGCTGGGGCCGCTCGGACCGGGACCGCTCCCACTCGTGGTGGGGCCGCTCCCGGCGAGGCTTCTCCTCCGTCCTGCTCCTGCTGTCCCGCGCGTGCTCGCCGCTGGACGATCGGTCTCTTCGGCTGCGGTAATGTCCTCGGTCAACCCTTCTGAGGCTGCTGATTTTTTCCTGCACTGCACAAGCCTCCTGGACCTTCTGCCCGGCCTTACTGTCTTCACCTCTCTCACCGTTACTTTGCTCGGGGATCCCCTCTGGACGGTTTTCTGCGATCCTAATCGTGGAGAGGGCACCCCATCTGCGGACACCCCTGTGCTTTTAGGGGGACCCTCCACATCCGTGCCTCTGTTCCGACTGCTGTGACCCAAGGGCTCAGGCTCACAGTTGCCCTCGGTACGTGACAACGGACTCGGGCTCGGCCTCCCCGCTGCTCTGCTGCCTCCAGGTCCTGGGGACGCTCTGGTAACGTTCCTTTTACGTCCTGGGACGGTTTGCCCTGATCCTTTGTTAAATTCCCAGGGTCACACGGTTTAGGAAGCTGATCATCCCCGAGGGTATCCTTGTTGGTGTTACAAAAGGTGTTGATACTTGGCAAAGCTTCCTCGGGTTTTGCCAATGTTTTCAGAGACTTCTTCTTTGGTAGGTTTGATGCTGGGGTCCGAGGGTAACAAAGGCTTCTTGAATTTGCTGCTAAGGCTCGTGATCAGCTCCAGGTTCTCAAGGGAATCGGGAGCGCAGCTGCCAGCCTCCAGCTCAGCCTCAGGGTCCTGCGGAGGCCTCTCCTGTGTCCCAGTGGTACTGCAGCCCCACCGAAAGAAAGAAAGAAATCAGCCATTTACTTGTTTGCTTTCTGGCTTACAGGGACAAACACTTCAAATCGTTCATTTACTAAATATTTTACAGCTTTACTACATCTGGTTTAAACCGAAAACTGGGCTTATCATTTTTGGAAGCTTCGCATTTTCTCATTAAATAAAAATGTAAAACTTTGTATCAAGCCTACCCCATTTTTCAGCAATAATAATTCCGCAATTCTAGGCGCCTTCTGTTTTCAGATATACTTCTAATTCTTCTTAATAACTAAGTCCGGAACATCAAAAAACTCAAACAACGATGGGGTCTTACTTTTCCTCTGGATCCCTTTTCTCTGAATCTTCCTGGAGCCTCGGAGCTGGAGCAGCTACCTCCAGACAGAACCAAGAGCTCCCTGAATTACCTACAAATTGTGAGGAATCACTGAGGCATTAGAAACACTTCCTGTAGTAAAAGAACTCTGCCTTGCTTTTGATAGAGTCTCGAAGCTAATGAAAGCTGCCAGAAAGCAAGAAAAACCCTAAAGCGGGCCTGTTTTGCAGCGGGAAAATATCTGGGAGAGAGAAGACACGTGTGATATACAGCGTGGCAGTGACGTGTTCAAGGCCCCACGTGAGGTTAGGAAGCGTGCGTAGCTGGGCACTGACTGGTTATACAATCACCTGTCATAATTCTCACTCACGTTACATTTGAAGCCCAACTAAGCCGGACAAGGATAGAGAAAGGAGGACAGCCATCCTGCCAGGGACTGAGCGTTCAAGTGCCCCCTTTTTAGGGCCGACTGGCAGTGCGTGCTCTTGGCTCGTTTCTCTAAGTGAGCATTCTTAACAGTGGTTCTTGGTGAGGGCACGCCCCCCGCAGGGCCCTTCTGAAACGTGGGGTGCATTTTTGGGTTAGCCCCATGACATGGGAGCCTCAGAAGCACCAGTGGGCGGGGGCGAGGCAGGCGGTCCCACAGAACAGCCCATGTCCCAAAGTTCACGTGGGTGAAAACCCCGGCTCTATTACTGGCCGTTTCACAGACACCACTAGGGTGTTGATCTCAGGTTGGTCAGAGCTTGGCCATAAGTCGTCTACCAGGAGGACGTCACAGCGCTGACATGCATGAATGTGACCTGTGCGTGGTGACGAGCTGCTGGCCGACCCCACGTCCTGTGGTGGCACCGTCTCCCGGGCTGTTCACATGGCGACACGCCACTGCCTTTTGACCCTTCCGTCTACTCCCATTACATGACGCTGAGGTCAATGCGCTTTTTTTTTTTTTTTTTAAGTGTGGAGACAGACTATCTTAACTAGGAATTTAATTTCAGAATTCTAAAGGGAGCAAAACAAAGTCTTCACTACTGGACAGTCGAGAAGCCCTGCGGCACCCGTTCACACCTCCTCAGGTGCCTGTCACGCGGGGGGCTGAGTGGGACGGTGACGGCGGGAGGCCCAGCCGGGGGCGGAGGAGGAGCCCCAGAGAGGAGGGGCCCCAGAGAGGAGGGGCGCTGCGGGAGTGGGGGGCGTCGGCTGGACTAACAGAACCTGTACGTGTTTACTTTCTTAAAAGGAACATGAACGAGTTCGACAGATCGTTATTCAAATCACTGCAGGGTCCAACACGTTCACCCTGAGACTTCCACGAGCGGCCGCACCCACAGGCCCTGCTGTGACTCCCCAGCCCGCGTCCCACGGCCTTGGGACGGCATCTTACCTCATCTCATCTGTGGAGCCCTTCCCTTTGCTGCTGAGTTTGAAGGTGTCTAAGATTTTGTCTTCTGGGAGAGGTGGCAAAGGAGCAGGCATCAACTACCATAAAAAAAACAGAGAGATTTCAGCTCCGGGGGCCTCCTGAAACCCAGGCACGTAACCCGCCGGACACGAGGGCGGAAGCGAAGGCCGCCCCGGCCCCGCCCGAGGCGCGCTCACCTTCCCAGGGAGACCGTTTGCCTTAGAAAAGGGGTTTTCTGAGTGCAGAGCAGGCTGGACTTGGCAGGGGCAGCACCCGAGGGCAGGCCGTTTTCTTCCGGGTCGCCGTCCCTACTGGTAGCACCGTTTAGAGCCACGGGCTCTCGGAGCTCGTGCGGAGAGGCCCCGCCATCTTCGGCAACCGGAGCAGGGGCGCGTGCGCTCTCGGCGGGGCCGAGACCGTTCTCCTTGCCGAGGCCCTTCGCCTCCTCGTCGGACTCTTCGGACGCCGGAGCTCAGCCTGGACCTGCCGTTCATCACAGGCTGAGGGCCGGACACCCCCAGGGTGATCTGCTTTGTCACCTTACCAGACGCGGGCATCGTGGCGGCACTCGAGGTGGACTGTGTTGCAGAAGAAGTGGTGACGGTAGACGAGGGGGCAGGCTTGTTAGGGCTCTCCAGGGAACTGCTGGGAAGCGCAGGCTGAGACTGAACTTGGCGCACAGGTAACTTGTTGTGAATACTGATCGTGATTTTCTGTTTCTTGGGATGTTCTGGAATAACTGAGGGCCTGTTAACCGACCAGTTCTGAACTGGCGTTAGAACTGTTGAGGCGTTAACGGGGCCAGTCCTACTGACGTTAGAATTCCCGTTAGGACTTGACATGGAGCTGCTCGGCGTTTCCTTCAAGGGTTCCGTCCCGTTCAGATGAGGTGGGTTCTGGAAACAAGCGGACCACAGCCAGGTGAGAGCTCCAAAAACAGCCGCAGGCTCAGAAACCTGAGGCCATAGGCCTCTCCCACTTTGGGTATCTTTTCCTTTTGTGAATAACAAGTTTCACGCACCTAGAAAGCCCTCCCCCTCTCCTGTGGGCCTGCCCACCACAGACCTTTCACAGGGCACAGTTTTCTGAGAATGAATTTCGGGTGAACAGGGACCACTCTTTTTGTCAGAGAACAACACCCAGACCAAATTCTTCCTCCTCCAATTTGACAGAAAGAAGCAGGTCCCTCTGGGCATGGAGTCACACAGGTTCTCTTGGGACGGTTTCCTGGGAGCCCACCGCAGTCCGGGCAGAAGGGAGTGCCAGCCACGGGGAACTCCCACGGGCCAAGGGAGCGAGGGAGACAGGCACGTGGACAGGCACACTCACTAAGCCATCCCTGTCCCCATCATCTCTGACTCCTACTCGAGCAGTTATTTTGCTCCAGATCCCAACTTTTGCTGCTATAACGCAGAAGTTGCAAACTGGTAGTCATGGGTGAATTCTGACTCACAGATGATAAATTCTGTTTGGTCTTCAAAATGTTTTCTTAAATATCTGAATTAGTTGCTATCTTAACACTGGATGGCAACATAGTTAAAAAAACAAAAACAAAAACAAAAAACACCTCTTGTAAAAGCAACAGCACTGGCCCCTCCACACAGGGCATGGGCTCTCCCGTTGGCCGTGTCTTGAGGTCTCACTCAGGCAGAGCCCAGTGCAGGACCCGCTGCCTGTCCAGCTCCCTAAGGCACTGAATCTGTGACTCCCTATCAAATTGAAGGCTGTTACGACACTATGGCACAGGTGAAAGGATTATTCCAAGGTGTGTACAGGCTATTCCTACAAGTCCAACATGTCCACAACCTCAACACCTACGTCAAGCAAAAGCCAGGCCTCCACTGAGGACTCGGAGCTTCACACGAACCAGGCATACCTTCCATTCCCCTTGAGAAGCCATGAGGCAGCGTGATCAGACCCGGCCGGACGGCAGAGAGAAAATGCCACACTCCTGAAAGGGCTAAACGGATGCGACTAAAGTGTTCTTTCTGTAAAAGCATCACCTTCCTGGAGGCCAGCATTAATCAAGAATCCCCAAATATTTAATCCATTAAGTGAATGGAAGTCCAAGGTGGGAGCTAAAATCTCTAGCGTTTAAATAGACTTACACCAACAGCTCCTACAGAACAGAAGACCTCAGACCTCCCAAAAGGCAAGAAACTCCCCCACGTACCTGGGTAGGACAAGAGAAAAAAGAATAAACAGAGACAGAAGTATAGGGACGGGACCTGCACCAGTGGGAGGGAGCCGTGAAGGAGGAAAGGTTTCCGCACACTAGCAGCCCCTTCGCGGGCGGAGACTGCAGGTGGCGGAGGGGGAAAGCTTCCGAGTCGCGGAGGAGAGCGCAGCCACAGGGGTGCGGAGGGCAAAGCGGAGAGATTCCCGCACAGAGGACCGGGGCCGACCAGCACTCACCAGCCCGAGAGGATTGTCTGCTCACCCGCCGGGGCGGGCGGGGCTGGGAGCTGAGGCTCGGGTTTCGGGTCTCAGTTGGAGCGCAGGGAGAGGACTGGGGCTGGCGGCGTGAACACAGTCTGAAGGAGCTAATGCGCCACAGCTAGCCGGGAGGGAGTCCGGGAAAAAGTCTGGAGCTGCCGAAGAGGCAAGAGACTTCTTCTTACCTCTTTGTTTCCTGGTGCGCGAGGAGAGGGGATTCAGAGCGCTGCTTAAAGGAGCTCCACAGACGGGCGCGAACCGCGGCTTAAAGGGCGGACCCCAGAGACGGGCGTGGGACGCTGGGGCTGCTGCTGCCGCCGCCAAGAGGCCTGTGTGCGAGCCCAGGTCACTGTCCACGGCCCCCCATCCGGGGAGCCTGTGCAGCCCGTCACTGGCGGGCTCCCGGGATCCAGGGACGCCTTCCCCGGGAGAGCGCACGGCGCACCTCGGGCCGGTGCAACGTCACGCCGGCGCAACGTCTCGGCGGCGTCTGACGCTGCATGCTCGTCCCGCCTCCGTACCCCTCCCTCCCCCCCCCGGCCTGAGTGAGCCAGAGTCCCTGAAGCGGCTGCTCCCTTAACCCCGGCCTGTCTGAGCGAAGAACAGACGCCCTCCGGCGACCTACACGCAGAGGCGGGGCCGAATCCAAAGCTGAGCCCCGGGAGCTGTGCGAGCAAAGAAGAGAGAGGGAAATCTCTCCCAGCAGCCTCAGGAGCAGCGGATTAAAGCTCCGCAATCAACTTGATGTACCCTGCGTCTGTGGAATACCTGAATAGACAACGAATCATCCCAAATTGAGGAGCCGTGTGGATGAAAGGTTCTTGGTGCTGCAGCCAGGAGTCAGTGCTGTGCCTCCGAGGTGGGAAAGCCAACTTCAGGACACGGGTCCACAACAGACCTCCCAGCTCCACATAATATCAAATGGCAAAAAATCTTCCAGAGATCTCCATCTCAACACCAGTACCCAGCTTCTCTCAACGACCAGCAAGCTACAGTGCTGGACACCCTATGCCAAACAACTAGCAAGACAGAAACACAACGCCACCCATTAGCAGAGAGGCTGCCTAAAATCATAAAATAGATACGATGATAGATACGATGGAGTCATTCGTTTGGTACCAGAAGCCATTGCTAGCCTGCAAAACAGCCAGTAAAAGAGATATTAGATACAATTAGGTAAATAGGGAACACCAATCCAGAGACCTAAGAAAAATGGGCTTTCACATTTTAACTGTAAAAGCCCCACCTTTCCTCCCCAAAATGCCAGGGCTATCTTACAGTGTATTGTAAAAATAGCTATTAGCAAAATCCACAGAGCTTACTTTTATGTAGCAGAAATAATGGCCAGCATGGCAATTAAAACCACTGTGTACCAGTACTGCATACAAATCATAAATGATCGGTTCTCCGTTTGGCTGAGACAGATATGGTCGAATATCAAGATACTCAGGATATTTCACATCCTACACAGGAATGGAAAGAGGAAAAAGGAACGTCATTTCTGAAGGTGCAGGTCATCCTGTGGTGCCAACTGTGGTGCCACACCTATCCGTGGCCACGTGAGGAGCCTAGTCTTCCACTTACATCCCAACCTACCCACTGGGGTGGTGTTAGAAAAGGTAAATTAGGAATGGGAACTTTCATCCATGCTGAGTGACAACAAACCACACCCCCATCCCACAATGTCAGTGAAGATCAAATGAAGAGCCTGGATTTCCACCCACAAAGCCAGTAATAAAGAAGCATCCCTCTATATTATGCTAAGTTAAATAAATCAAACACAGAAAGACAAATGTTGTACGATAACACTTACACGTGAAATCTAAAAAATACAACAAACTAGTGAATATGACAAAAAAGTAACAGATTCACAGATGCAGAGAACAAATTGGTGATTATCAGTGGGGACAGAGAAGGGGGAGGGGCATGATAGGAGTAGGGGATTAAGAAGTACAAACTATTATGTATAAAATAAGCTACAAGGATATAGTATACAACACAGGGAATATAGCCAGTATTTTATAATAATCATAAATGGAGCATAACCTTTAAAAATTGTGAATCGCTATACTGTACAGCTGTAACATATCACATTGTAAATCAATGATACCTCGAGAGCGAGAAAAAGAAAGGAAGAAAGAGAGAGAGAGAAAAGAAAGAAAGAAGCAACCCTCGAACTCCCCAGTGGGTAGCGTCAAAATCAGGACTTTCACTATCACCCAGTGGTAAAAAGCCACTGCTGTGTCAGTGGACATCATGTGGGGAGAAGAAACTCCTACCCCCACCCGGGAAGAACATGGAGCCCCAAACCCCACCCTGGTTGTCAACAGACTGCGTGGGGAACGTGGCCTTCCATCTCCACCTAATATTTCTTCCTTTGCCAGAATGGTGTCAGAGAAAGCCAGCTAAAACACATATCGGATAAGATCCAATACCTTATAATGTAACACAAAAATGTCCAGGTTTCAACTGAACATCACTCATCATACTAAGAACCAAGAATTTCTCACTCAGTGAAAAAAGACAATGAATGAATAGATGCCAACAGTAAGATAGGAGATATGTTAGAATTATCTAACAGAAGTTTCAAAGCAGCCATGATAAAAATGCCTCAACAGGTAGTTATGAACATACTAGAAACAAATAAAACAATATAGAAAAACTCAACAAATAGAAGATGTAAAGAACCAAATGGAAATTTTAGAAATGAAAAACACAGTAACTGAAATAAGCAGCTCAGTGGATGTGCAAAGTAGAAGAATGGAACTGACAGAGGAAAGAATCAGTAAACATGAACACAGAACAACAGAAATTACCTACTCTGAACAATACAGAAAGAACAGACTGGGAAAGAAAAATGAACAGAGCCTCAGGGACCTTAGGACTTTAACAAAATATCTAAACACATGCTATCAGAATCCCAGAAGGAGAGGAGAGAGAAGGCTGGGTTCAAAGTATTATAAGAAATGAAGGCTGAAATTTTCCCAAATTTGGCAAAAGATATGATTCTATAGATTCAAGAAGCACAGCAAACATCAAACAGGAAAAAGAACAAAGATATTTATGTCAAGACACATCATAATTAAACTTATGAAAACTAAAGACATCGAAAAAATCTTGGAAGTAGTGAAAAAAAAAAAAACAACACCTCACGTATAAGAGAAAAACTATTTGAATGGCAATGGATTTCACATCAAAAACTATGGAAGACAAAGGAAGTAGCAGACTAATTTTCAACTGCTGAAAGAAAAGGACTGTCAAGCCGGAATCCTATACCCAGTGAAAATGTCCTTCAGGAATCAAGGTGAAATTAAGACATTCTCAGATGAAGCAAAACAAGGAGAATTTGTTACCAGTAGACTTACCCTAAAAGAATGACTTAAGGAAGTTCTCTAAACAAAAAGAAAGTAATTTTTTTAAAAAAGAACCCTGGAACATCAAGGAGGAAGAAAAAAACATGGTCCCTGATAAAAAGTACAAATAAAAAGTACAAATCAGAGTCAAATACACAGGACACAGCCCTTCACCTGTCACCAAACACACACACCCTCACCTGGAATCCCGGTCTCTGTGTTTGCCGTTGGATTTTTCTTCTTTGATTTTCTGTGCCTCTTCACTTTAGGCTCCTCTAAAGGAGCCTTTTGTAAGCTTCTCCAGGCTTTCTTTTCTACATGTCTGTCATTATCCCCTGCACCACCGTACCTCCGTTTTCGTGACTTGACGTTTTTGTGTTCGTGAAACTGACCGGCGAGGTCACAGCTTGTCTTCAGCCCCCACTGCAGCCTTGTCGTGGGTGTACTTGTCAGCGGGTGCGGAGGGGGCGCGAGGGCCAGGCCCGCCCGGGGGCTGCTGATCCGGTGCCAGTCCCTCTTTGGCCGCTGGCTCGTAGCCCTTCCGGCCTCTGTAGTGGTCCTTGTGGGGCCGGCGCCGTAGGGCCCGGCAAGGTCGTACTCTCGCTCCGCGTGGAAGGGCCTCCACTCCCACAGCTCGCGGGCTGGGTACGGGGCGTACCTGTTGTGGTGGTACCCGCACCGCCCCCAGCGCATCCCGTCCGGGTAGTACTTCTCCCGGGTCCAGGCGTGCTCGGCCTCAGCGTGGTGGTAGCGGCCCCACTCCTGGTCGGGGGCCCACATGCTCCGGGAGCACAGGTGGCCGGACCTGGACAGGGATCCAGGGCAGGGGGCGTGCGGGGCCGCGGCGCAGGGCTCGGGCTGGGGCCGCTCGGACCGGGACCGCTCCCACTCGTGGTGGGGCCGCTCCCGGCGAGGCTTCTCCTCCGTCCTGCTCCTGCTGTCCTGCCCGTGCTCGCCGCTGGACGATCGGTCTCTTCGGCTGCGGTAATGTCCTCGGTCAACCTTTCTGAGGCTGTTACTTTTTTCCTGCACTGCACAAGCCTCCTGGACCTTCTGCCCGGCCTCACTGTCTTTATCTCTCTCACCGTTAGCTTGCACGGGGACCCCCATCTGGACGGTTTTTTCTGATCCTGTCTAATTGTGGAGAGGGCACCCCATCTGTGGACACCCTTGTGCTTTTAGGGGGACCCTCCACATCCGTGCCTCTGTCCCGACTGCTGTGACCCAAGGGCTCAGGCTCACAGTTGCCCTCGGTACGTGACAAGGGACTCGGGCTCAGCCTCCCCGCTGCTTCTGCTGCCGCCGGGTCCTGGGGACGCTCTGGTAACGTCCCTTTCACGTCCTGGGACGGTTTGCTCTGATCGTTTGTTCAATTCCCAGGGTCACACGGTTTAGGAAGCTGATCATTCCCGAGGGTATCCTTGTTGGTGTTACGAAAGGTGTTGGTACTTGGCAAAGCCTCCTCGGGTTTTGCCAAAATGTTTTCAGAGACTTCTTGTTTGGTAGGTTTGATGCTGGGGTCCAAGGGTAACAAAGGCTTCTTGAATTTGCTGCTAAGGCTCGTGATCAGCTCCAGGTTCTCAAGGGAATCGGGAGCGCAGCTGCCAGCCTCCAGCTCAGCCTCAGGGTCCTGCGGAGGCCTCTCCTGTGTCCCAGTGGTACTGCAGCCCCACCGAAAGAAAGAAAGAAATCAGCCACTTACTTGTTTGCTTTCTGGCTTACAGGGACAAACACTTCAAATCGTTCGTTTACTACATATTTTACGGCTTTACTACATCTGGTTTAAACCTAAAACTGGCCTTATCATTTTTGGAAACTTCACATTTTCTCATTAAATAAAAATGTAAAACTTTGTATCAAGCCTACCCCATTTTTCAGCAATAACAATTCCGCAATTCTAGGCGCCTTCTGTTTTCAGATATACTTCTAATTCTTCTTAATAACTAAGTCCGGAACATCAAAAAACTCAAACAATGATGGGGCTCTTCCTTTTCCTCTGGATCCCTTTTCTCTGAATCTTCCTGGAGCCTCGGAGCTGGAGCAGCTACCTCCAGACAGAGCCAAGAGCTCCCTGAATTACCTACAAATTGTGAGGAATCACTGAGGCATTAGAAACACTTCCTGTAATAAAAGAACTCTGCCTTGCTTCTGATGGAGTCTCGAAGTTAATGAAAGCTGCCAGAAAGCAAGAAAAACCCTAAAGTGGGCCCGCTTTGCAGCGGGAAAATATCTGGGAGAGAGAAGACACGTGTGATCTACAGCGTGGCAGTGACATGTTCAAGGCCCCACATGAGGTTAGGAAACGTGCGTAGCTGGGCACTGACTGCTTATACAATCACCTGTCGTAATTCTCACGCACGTGACATTTGAAGACTAACTAAGCTGGACAAGGATAGAGAAAGGAGGACAGCCATCCTGCCAGGGACTGAGTGTTTAAGTACCCCCTTTTTAGGGCCGACTGGGAGTGTGTGCTCTTTGCTGGTTTCTCTAAGGGAGCATCCCTAACAGTGGTTCTTGGTGAGGGCACGCCCCCCGCAGGGCCCTTCTGAAACGTGGGGTGCATTTTTGGGTTAGCCCCACGACGGGGGAGTCGCAGAAGCACTAGTGGGCAGGGGCGAGGCAGGCGGTCCCACAGAACAGCCCATGTCCCGAAGTTCACGTGGGTGAAAACCCCGGCTCTATTACTGGCCGTTTCACAGACACCACTAGGGTGTTGATCTCAGGTTGGTCAGAGCTTGGCCATAAGTCGTCTACCAGGAGGACGTCACGGTGCTGACACGCGCGATGTGACCTGTGCGTGGCGCCGATCTGCTGGCCCACCCCGCGGCCTGCGGTGGCACCGTCTCCTGCGCTGTTCACATGGAGAGACGCCACTGCCTTCTGACCCTTCCTTCTACTCCCATTACATGACGCTGAGGTCAATGCACTGACTTTTTTTTTTTTTTTTAAGTGTGGAGACAGACTATCTTAACTAGGAATTTAATTTCAGAATTCTAAAGGGAGCAAAACAAAGTCTTCGCTACTGGACAGTCGAGAAGCCGTGCGGCACCCCTTCACACCTCCTCAGGTGCCTGTCACGCGGGGGGCTGAGTGGGACGGTGCCGGCGGGAGGCCCAGCCGGGGGCTGAAGAGGAGCCCCAGAGAGGAGGGGCCCCAGAGAGGAGGGGCGCTGCGGGAGTGGGGGGCGTCGGCTGGACTAACAGAACCTGTACGTGTTTACTTTCTTAAAAGGAACATGAACGAGTTCGACAGATCATTATTCAAATCATTCCAGGGTCCAACAGGTTCACCCTGAGACTTCCACGAGCGGCCGCACCCACAGGCCGTGCTGTGACTCCCCAGCCCGCGTCCCACGGCCTTGGGACGGCATCTTACCTCATCTCATCTCTGGAGCCCTTCCCTTTGCTGCCGAGTTTGAAGGTGTCTAAGATTTTGTCTTCTGGGAGAGGTGGCAAAGGAGCAGGCATCAACTACCATAAAAAAACAGAGAGATTTCAGCTCCGGGGGCCTCCTGAAACCCAGCCACGTGACCCGCCCGGACACGAGGGCGGAAGCGAAGGCCGCCCCGGCCCCGCCCGAGGCGCGCTCACCTTCCCAGGGAGACCGTTTGCCTTAGAAAAGGGGTTTTCCGAGTGCAGAGCAGGCTGGACTTGGCAGGGGCAGCACCCGAGGGCAGGCCGTTTTCTTCCGGGTCGCCGTCCCTACTGGTAGCACCGTGTAGAGCCACGGGCTCTCGGAGCTCGTGCGGAGAGGCCCCGCCATCTTCAGCAACCGGAGCAGGGGCGCGTGCGCTCTCGGCGGGGCCGAGACCGTTCTCCTTGCCGAGGCCCTTCGCCTCCTCGTCGGACTCTTCAGACGACTCGGCGCCGTAGGGGACCAGCACGCCGGAGCTCAGCCTGGACCTGCCGTTCATCACAGGCTGAGGGCCGGACACCCTCAGGGTGATCTGCTTTGTCACCTCACGAGACGCGGGCATCGTGGCGGCACTCGAGGTGGACTGTGTTGCAGAAGAAGTGGTGACGGTAGACGAGGGGGAAGGCTTGTTAGGGCTCTCCAGGGAACTGCTGGGAAGCGCAGGCTGAGACTGAACTTGGCGCACAGGTAACGTGCTGTGAATACTGATCGTGATGTTCTGTTTCTTGGGATGTTCTGGAATAACTGAGGGCCTGTTAACCGACCAGTTCTGAACTGGCGTTAGAACTGTTGAGGCGTTAACGGGGCCAGTCCTACTGACGTTAGAATTCCCGTTAGGACTTGACATGGAGCTGCTCGGCGTTTCCTTCAAGGGTTCCGTCCCGTTCAGATGAGGTGGGTTCTGGAAACAAGCGGACCACAGCCAGGTGAGAGCTCCAGAAACAGCCGCAGGCTCAGAAACCTGAGGCCATAGGCCTCTCCCACTTTGGGTATCTTTTCCTTTTGTGAATAACAAGTTTCACGCACCTAGAAAGCCCTCCCCCTCTCCTGTGGGCCTGCCCACCACAGACCTTTCACAGGGCACAGTTTTCTGAGAATGAATTTCGGGTGAACAGGGACCACTCTTTTTGTCAGAGAACAACACCCAGACCAAATTCTTCCTCCTCCAATTTGACAGAAAGAAGCAGGTCCCTTTGGGCACGGAGTCACACAGGTTCTCCTTGGATGGTTTCCTGGGAGCCCACCGCAGTCCAGGCAGAAGGAAGTGCCAGCCACGGGGAACTCCCACGGGCCAAGGGAGCGAGGGAGACAGGCACGTGGACAGACACACTCACTAAGCCATCCCTACCCCCATCATCTCCGACTCCTACTCGAGCAGTTATTTTGCTCCAGATCCCAACTTTTGCTGCTATAACGCAGATGTTGCAAACTGGTAGTCATGGGCGAATTCTGACTCACAGATGATAAATTCTGTTTGGTCTTCAAAATGTTTTCTTAAATATCTGAATTAGTTGCTATCTTAACACTGGAAGGCTTCATAGTTAAAAAAACAAAAACAAAAACAAAAACACCTCTTGAAAAAGCAACAGCAGTGGCCCCTCCACACAGGGCATGTGCTCTCCAGCTGGCCGTGTCCTGAGGTCTCACTCAGGCAGAGCCCAGTGCAGGACCCGCTGCCTGTCCAGCTCCCTAAGGCACTGAATCTGTGACTCCCTATCAAACTGAAGGCTGTTACGACACTATGGCACAGGTGAAAGGATTATTCCAAGGTGTGTACAGGCTATTCCAACAAATCCAACATGTCCACAATCTCAACACCTACGTCAAGCAAAAGCCAGGCCTCCACTGAGGACTCGGAGCTTCACAGAAACCAGGTGTACCTTCCATTCCCCTTGAGAAGCCATGAGGCAGCGTGATCAGACCCGGCCGGACGGCAGAGAGAAAATGCCACACTCCTGAAAGGGCTAAACGGATGCGACTAAAGTGTTCTTTCTGTCAAAGCATCACTTTCCTGGAGGCCAGCATTAATCAAGAATCCCCAAATATTTAATCCATTAAGTGAATGGAAGTCCAAGGTGGGAGCTAAAATCTCTAGCGTTTAAATAGACTTACACCAACAGCTCCTACAGAACAGAAGACCTCAGACCTCCCAAAAGGCAAGAAACTCCCCCACGTACCTGGGTAGGACAAAAGAAAAAAGAATAAATAGAGACAAAAGCATAGGGACGGGACCTGCACCAGTGGGAAGGAGCCCTGAAGGAGGAAAGGTTTCCACACACTAGGAGCCCCTTCGCGGGCAGAGACTGCGGGTGGCGGAGGGGGAAAGCTTCCGAGTCGCGGAGGAGAGCACAGCCACAGGGGTGCGGAGGGCAAAGCGGGGAGATTCCCGCACAAAGGATCGGTGCCGACCAGCACTCACCAGCCTGAGAGGCTTGTCTGCTCACCCGCCGGGGCGGGCGGGGCTGGGAGCTGAGGCTCGGGCTTCGGTCGGAGCACTGGGAGAGGACTGGGGTTGGCGGCGTGAACACAGCCTGAAGGAGCTAATGCGCCACAGCTAGCCGGGAGGGAGTCCGGGAAAAAGTCTGGAGCTGCCGAAGAGGCAAGAGACTTTTTCTTCCCTCTTTGTTTCCTGGTGCGCGAGGAGAGGGGATTCAGAGCGCTGCTTAAAGGAGCTCCAGAGACGGGCGCGAGCCGCGGGTGAAGGTGCGGACCCCACAGACGGGCGTGGGACGCTGTGGCTCCTGCTGCCGCCGTCAAGAGGCCTGTGTGCGAGCGCAGGTCACTGTCCACGACCCCCTTCCGGGGAGCCTGTGCAGCCCCTCACTGCCGGGGTCCCGGGATCCAGGGTGGCCTTCCCCGGGAGAGCGCACGGCGCTCCTCGGGCCGGTGCAACGTCACGCCGGCGCAACGTCTCGCCGGCGTAACGTCTGGCCGGCGTAACGTCTCGCCAGCGTCGGACGCCGCAGGCTCGCCCCGCCTCCGTGCCCCTCCCTCCCCCCCGGCCTGAGTGAGCCAGAGTCCCTGAAGCGGCTGCTCCTTTAACCCCGTCCTGTCTGAGCGAAGAACAGACGCCCTCCGGCGACCTACACTCAGAGGCGGGGCAGATCCAAAGCTGAGCCCCGGGAGCTGTGCGAACAAAGAAGAGAAAGGGGAATCTCTCCCAGCAGCCTCAGAAGCAGCGGATTAAAGCTCCACAATCAACTTGATGTACCCTGCACCTGTGGAATACATGAATAGACAACAAATCATCCCAAATTGAAGAGCCGTGTGGATGAAAGGTTCTTGGTGCTGCAGCCAGGAGTCAGTGCTGTGCCTCTGAGGTGGGAAAGCCAACTTCAGGACACTGGTCCACAACAAACCTCCCAGCTCCATATAATATCAAACGGCAAAAATCTTCCAGATATCGCCATCTCAACACCAGCACCAGCAAGCTACAGTGCTGGACACCCTATGCCAAACAACTAGCAAGAGAGAAACACAACGCCACCCATTAGCAGAGAGGCTGCCTAAAATCATAAAATAGATACGATGATAGATACGATGATAGATACGATGGAGTCATTCATTTGGTACCAGAAGCCATTGCTAGCCTGCAAAACAGCCAATAAAAGAGATATTAGATACAATTAGGTAAATAGGGAACACCAATCAAGAGACCTAAGAAAAATGGGCTTTCACATTTTAACTGTAAAAGCCCCACCTTTCCTCCCCAAAATGCCAGGGCTATCTTACAGTGTATTGTAAAAATAGCTATTAGCAAAATCCACAGAGCTTACTTTTATGTAGCAGAAGTAATGGCCAGCATGGCAATTAAAACCAGTGTGTACCAGTACTGCATACAAATCATAAATGATCGGTTCTCCGTTTGGCTAAGACAGATATGGTCGAATATCAAGATACTCAGGATATTTCACATCCTACACAGGAATGGAAAGAGGAAAAAGGAACGTCATTTCTGAAGGTGCAGGTCATCCCGTGTGCACGGGCACAGGAGACCCCAGAGCACTGCGCCTTATGTTCTGGCAGAAAACCAGCACACTGGCCTCGTTTCAAAAGACAGAATCAACCTGGAGCACACCTGAACCTAAGTGTGTTTAATGCAATCCCACTGTATTCTTTATTTCCTTTAAACAAATAAGGATCCACAGTAAGTGAATTCTCCAAATCCATCAAAGGAGACAGTAACCATCACAACTCTGGATTTGAGAGTCCAGACAGTCTTGTTTTTTTTATTTTTATTTTTTTTTTGCGGTACGCGGGCCTCTCACTGTGTGGCCTCTCTCGTTGTGGAGCACAGGCTCCGGACGCTCAGGCTCAGCGGCCATGGCTCACGGGCCCAGCCACTCCGCGGCATGTGGGATCTTCCTGGACCGGGGCAGAAACCTGTGTCCCCTGCATCGGCAGGCAGACTCTCAACCTCTGCACCACCAGGGAAGCCCCTGACACAGAGTTTAATTGTTGCAACTTCAAAGTAGGCCAGGGCCAAAACAGAGACTGCAAGGCTCTTGCCCAAAGAACAGAGGGTCCTTGGATCAGAGGATGGGGAGGGCTTGGGTCTGTGAGTCCCCAGCTCTTATCTGGACACTAGGCGTGCTGGCAGCGTTTACCTTTCCCCCCGTGAGAACAGGAACGTGAACCTGGGGGCCTTTCTCAGGAAAAGAATTGCCAACGGCAATGAACTGGTCTCCAGCTCTACATGGTCTCCCACCACGGACACTGCAGGGACAGGCCCCTGAGCTGTCTGACTTGATGGGCTCAACCTGAGGTGTGCACATGCCCAGTGCCCAGCTTGCTCTGCTTCCAGAACCCTGACTGCGCCTCCTGGCCGGGAACCTCAAGGCCTCAAGGCCAGCCCCTTGGGCACACGCAGAGAAGCCCCTTCTGCAATCACTCTCTCACCCTCACCTTGCCCATGGAAAAAGCAAGAATGTGGGACTGTGACCGTTGCCAAGATGGAACTGGCTGTGTGGTGGACCTAGCTTCACCTTGCTCAGGGTCACAGCAAACTTCACCCATGGGAGAGGCCCAGAGCCGGGCTGCAGATCAGGGGATTGCTCCAAAGTGCTGGGGACTGGACTGTGGCCTTCCTCTTGACGAAAGGGGATTTGTGATGAAATGAGGGTGATTTCTGCAGGATCTTTCCCAATTCAGCCACCCCTGGAGCAAGACTTAAGGGCATTGCTATAAGAAGAATTGCCGAATGAGATGAACCAGGCGGGAATTATGTCACACAGCCGGGCTGAGTGCGGGTGAGGACGGGCCACTTTCCCAAACTAGGACTGGAGCCAGGTGTCTGGCCCTCGGCGGTGCCTCCTGTGAGTCCAGCTGGGCTGGGCACCGTCCTAGCTCAGCCCCTGCCTTGGCAAGCGACCAGCCAATGTGGATGTGGAGAAAGGTGATGGGCCTTTTTCCTTCCAGGCTCTTTGCTTTCGAGGGTGTTGGCTTGAACGTAACAGGACTCCCTCATGGCGGAGTTCGGGCCTCAGCTGCACAGCCTTTCATGGGGGCCTTTCCCAGGGAGAGATCTCGGCCTCCCCGCCTCCGGCAGACCCTCAGTCCTGCAGGTGGGGAATGACTTTAGGTGGACGGTGGAGAGCTTTGGGGGAGTGGTCCAGAGTGGAGGGACAGAGGCCTGCAGAAGGGGGAAATAAATCACCGAACAACTTATTTCAGTAACGCCATCTGGCCCTACAGCCCGAATGGCTCCAGAATTGCTGCGGAGGAGGGTTCACCTGTATCGATCCGGGTGGAAGAGGAGTCCGAGACTTGCCTTGATCTGCTTCCCACGGTTTATACAAGAACGACAAAGACGCAGTGGTCCACGTGAAGAAGTGGAGAAGGTGCTGATGGCCGGAACTGTGGAGCGACAGGGGCCACGGCCCTCGGCTGACCCCTCAGCCCCCCGAAGCTTCTGACTGGGACCCGTGTCGGTGTGATCCCTTCCCTCCCCAAGCACGGCCTCTGATACAGGTTGTGAAGCTCCCTCCACACCAAGTACCCACGGGGCATCCCTCCCCTCCACCTAAACCCTGCCTAGGATGTCGAAACTGATCTGTGCTGACAGAGTTGGTGAAGAGGCCGTTTTGTAAACATTTGTGTTTTTCCTCTGTCCAACCCAAGCCTGCTCTCTCCAGCTGAAGGTCCAGGATCGGGGAAGTCTATAAAGACAGAAAAATGTAGGTAATACCTACTCTACTGCAGCCAAGGAAAAACTGTGTCCCCACGCCCTGTTGTGCATGTAGGCAGATATTTCTGTGGGACAAACTCCTGCGTGTGGATGTGTTGAGGACTATGTCACTTTTAAATGTTTGACAGAGATTTGCTAAATCACCCTGAGCAAAGACATTGGATTCCTACTCCACCAATGCTGACGAAGGCGCCTTATCAACCAGACGCTGTTTTTTAACTTTTTTCCAAAGTGTAGGAGAATAGTGACACTTCATGGCTGGGTTCATTTGACTTTCTGTTGTTAAGGAAGCTAAGCATATTTTCACACATGTATTAAAGACATTTATTTTCCTTTTTCTGTGACTTCTGTGTTGATTACTTTTCTTCAAGTTTCCTATTGGATTTTTGTCTTTTTAAAAATTACTTGCAAGAGCTCTTTGATATTATGGAAATGAAAATGTTCTGTGTCACATTTGTCAAAGTCTAACCACTTGTCTCACTTTATACCCACTAGGCTGGCGATCATCAGAAACAGAGATAGTGGGACTTCCCTGGTGGTCCAGTGGTAAAGAATCTGCCTTCCAAGGCAGGGGACGTGGGTTCAATCCCTGGTCAGGGGACTAAGATCCCACATGCCGCAGGGCAACTAAGTCCATGCACCACAACTACTGAGCCCGAGCGCCTCAACTAGAGAGCCCACCTGCCGCAAATTACAGAGCCCACGTGCTCTGGAGCCAGCGTGATGCAACTGGAGAGAAAACCTGCACGCCACAACTAGAGAGAAACCCTTGTGCTGCAATGAAGATCCCACCCATCCGTCGCAGCAAAAGATCCCACATGCTGCAACTAAGACTAACGCAGCCAAAATGTAAATAAATAAATAAATACAGAGATAGTAACCAGTGCTGGCAAGGATGTAGAGGAATGGAACCCTCATACACCGCTGATGGGAAGGTAAAACGGTGCAGCCACTTTGAGAAACCATCTAGCAGTTCCTCAAAAAGTTAAATACAGAGTTCAGGTAACCCAGTAATTCCACTCTGACCTGTATACCAAGAGAAATAAAAGCATATGTCCACACAAAAGCCCAAATATGAAAGTTTATAGCAGCGTTAGTCATAATAGCCAGAAAGTAGTCAAAACCCCCACGTCCACTAATTGGTGAATGGATAGGTGAAACACAGTGCACACATACACGAAGGAAAGTTATTCAGCGATAAAAAGAAATGAAGTAGCAATTCATGCTGTAACGTGGATGAACCTTGAAAACATGCTAAGAGAAAGCCATACACCACAAGACATATACAGTATGATTCCATTTATAGGAAATGTCCAGAATAGGTAAATCTATAGAGAAAGCAGATTCGAGGTTGCCTAGGACTGGAAGGAGGCGGGGAGATTGGGAGGGTATTGGTTCAGCCTTGCTGGGAAAGCCGATTGTGGTTTTGGATGTAAAACTGTGAAGACACTAAAAGCCATTGAATTGCACACTTAAATGGTTGAATTGTGTGGTATGAGAATTATATTTCAGTAAAGTTGTTTAAAAACCACCCTGCCCCTGCAGTGAGCCCCGTGCGTCCCACCTGCCCTCTGGCCGCACCCCCTAAGGCAGCCGGGGTGAGAAGCACCAGCCAGCTCCTCCTGGAATCCCAGTTCCCACCGTCAGGGGCAGAATGAGATGCTTCATTCGGGGCAATAGCTTCTGGAACAGTCAGTATCTGCCATTGCCAATGACCCCAAAGCAGCTGGGGTGAGCCTGCTGGGGGGGATGGAGGGGAGTGGGGCCATGCCCAGCAGGCCCGGAGGCTGTCTCCCCTCCGTACTCCGTCAGTGGAGGCCTGAGGACCAGCCCAGGACTCAGCCCTGTGGGTACAGAGCCATCGCAGCGTCAGCACCCTGCCCCGCCCTTAAACTTTTCCCGGACCAGCTGGGTGGGCCCCAGCCGATTCCCAGGGAGAGATGTGGGCTGTCTCTACTTGTGTTGAGTAAGGTGCCCAGGTGGGTGGGTGGGGGGTGTGTGGCTGAGAGAGGCCTCAGCCCAGGCCACAGTTTTCAAACGATTCATGGGGCCAAGAGGGGAAATGGACTCCCTTCTGGACATATTATATGCTCATATCTTTGGCTCCCTTTGAGCCGAGACAAGTGAGGAAATTGTCTTTTTCTTTCGGATTTTAAAAGCAGCTGCATAGCACAGGGAGATCTGCTGGTGCTTTGTGACCACCTAGAGGGGTGGGATAGGGAGGGTGGAAGGGAGGGAGATGCAAGAGGGAAGAGATATGGGGACATATGTATATGTATAACTGATTCACTTTGTTATAAAGCAGAAACTAACACACCATTGTAAAGCAGTCATACTCCAATAAAGATGTTAAAAAAAATTAAAATTAAAATAAAAAAAAGAGCTTTTCCCACAAAAGGGAACTTAACCCTTTGCCAAATATCTTCCAAATAACATATTGTGTTCCCATTTACCTGTTGACTTTGGGGGAGTGAGAGCACGTGTGAGTGTGTGCTGCACAAAATGTGTGGCCAGATTTGATAGTTCTTCTCCATCTGGCTTCTGTGTTTTCTACAAGCTCAGAAAGGGCTCCTGATTTCCAGCCCAGGATTCTGTCTCACACATTGGACCCTCCAGCAGGTGACTCTCAGGTCTCATAGGCTCTGTCTGGATTTTATCTTATGGATCTCAGGTAGGAACCTCCTTGGGCTGATGTGTATTTTTCATATCCTGGAAAGAAAAGTAGTGATTTCCCAACTTCTGAGTTCTTGGGAGCCCCTCTCTGTGGCCGAGCCAGGCCCCAAAAGCAGAGTGGGATGGAGTCCCGACCGTCAGGGCAGCCTGGCATGGGACGAGAATCACACACGGAAGAGGAAACCGGACAAGGGCAGCCTGCCCGGGACAAGGCTGGAGATGGGGAGTAATGGCTGGCGGGCCAAGGGGGATCTGCCCTCTGTTCATCCCACAGAGGCTTATCACACCCGAGTCTGTTGCCAGCCTTCTGCTTCATGTCCTCGGCACCACCCCTGGCCTCCCGACCTGAGGACCTCTGGCCCCAGGTCCCCTGAGCCTGGCTGTTTTGTGTCTCTAAGACTGAGGGGCCACATGACAAGACACTGATGGAAACAGCCCTGGAGGTGACTTCACTTCCAGCTGCCCATCCAAAGCGCAGAAACTTAGAAAGTCAGGAGCCGAGGGACAGGAGCTGGGACTCAGCACGTGGGGCAGATGCTGGGGGCTCCTGGTGAGCCTGCGGACTTCTGAGGGCAGAGGGTCCCCTGACAGAGGGGCTGGTCACTTGGGCAACATCAGTGGGGCAGGGCTTATGTCACAAAGGGGCCAGAGGTGACCACTGGGAGGGAGGGCAGCTGAGGGCAGACGCCCCCTGACACCGACAGACACCCTGAGCAGGCACGTGGCTGTGAACTGAGAGTGCCAGAGACAAGCGGGCCACAGGCAGGAGCCACCGAGCTCGGGTCCCGAGGAAGGAGAGAGACCGTTTGCAGCCGGCGGCCAGCTCAGGACTCGGCTGCAGCATCGTGGAAAGGAGCTTGGTGCTCAGGTGGGTCCCAGGTTTAGCCATGCTGGGTGGAAGACGGCCCAGGGCAACCGTCCCGTGTGTCTGGGCAACTCTTCCAGAGGCCACGGAGCGGGTCTGAACCGCTCCAATCCCACGCGTGTCACATCAATGCTGCCGTCGCGTGGACGCCGGGCAGGAGGGGGCAGGTTACCACGGGCCAGGCCGGCAGGTGGAGGGGACCCGGTGTCCTCACGCATCAACCTCCCCACAGGCCTGTCTCTGGGAAGCACACGGGAAAGTCGCCTCCCGCAGCCTGGGTTTGGTTGGCGATTCCTGGCAGAGGGCATGTGGGTCAGAGCAGTGTCCTGGATGGGCAACCGAGCTAAGACCCCAGGAGTGTTCAGTGCTGGGTGTCTGTATCTAGAGCCTGACGGACACCAGGCATCTCTTGGTTTGGCCATCACGTCCTCTGTTCAGCTTGGACACTCTGTCCCCACTTCTCTGTGGCGAACACAACCCACGGACCCTGCTTTGTCTCGAGGGGCTTGCTCCTTGTCTGCATCTGACACATTAACCGCTGCCTCTGCCTCGTGAGCCAAATCCTGGTGACCTTCTGTGGCAGAAGGGATTCCTCTAAAGCAAATGCACTTTACAAGCCGTGACCCCTCCTACGCGTGGGTGAGACTGAGGCAGGGCAGCCCTGGTCTGAAGCAGACACGCACCCCGTGGCCGTTTCCTCCTGTGTAAAGGGTTTCGCAGCCCCACGGGGCTCTGATGATGAGAGGCCACACAGCACGTGCAGTGCCTACCACAGGGCCCAACCCAGCCGGCTGGAAGGACAGGCGTGTGTGTGTGTACATGTATGTGTGCATCCCTCCCACACGTGAGTGCACAGAGGTGTGTGTCCTTCTAGAAAGGAAGCATCCAAGATGGGAAAATGGACTGAATTGCACATTTTGCAGGCGGCTTCTTTTTTGGGCAGGCGACGTTAACCGCTGTTCTCCCTTTCCGCCTGCAGCAGAGCTAGGAGGGGCCGGGTGCAGACGCAGCAGGGCCCGGCCAGCCTTGCGAGGACAGGAGGGACTCGGCCGTGCCCCCTGGGCTGAGGGGCCATGGCCAGGCTCCGCCCCGGCCTGCTGCTCCTGATGGCCGCGCTGGCCCTCGCGTCCAGAGGTGTCCAGGCCTGGGGTTCATCGAAGGTGGTGAGGAAATTCCAAGATGTCCCCGAATCCTACGTATACGTGCAGCAGGCACTGTGGTTCGCCATGAAGGAGTACAACAAGGCCAGCAAGGACAAGTACACCTTCAAGGTGTTGCAGATTCTGAAGTCCCAGGAGCAGGTTGGTGGCTTTCACTCCCCGTTCTCTGTCCCCACACTCGCCTTTGTGGCAGGGCTGTCGTCCGTGGAGAGAAGCTGAGAGACACCTGAGCCAGCATTTATGAACTTTATTTTAGGGGGTTTTGGAAGAAAGTTAATTAAACTTCCTCCTTTATCGTTCTGGGGTAAAACATAATATATCCATTCAAATAACTTAAACTTAGTTATAGCCACATCAGAAAACACAGGTAAGAGCCCAGAAGGGCTCCTGAAGGGGTCAAGTTTGGGACAGTTTGAGCTGATATCATCAACCTGAGTGGCTACAGGGATGGATTATAACACATTTAACAAGTGAACAAACTCCATATCCAGCTTTCACTGTGAAAAGGAACCAGGGAGGAAGGGAAGGCTCTTTTTTTTTACAGAAAAATGCCTACTTAGAGATGTGAAAGAATATGAAACTAGAAAATCGCCTTTTGTAACCACCATGGTAATAACTAACTCAGGCCGAAGATCAGCAATGAATCCTCCACCCGGTGTGGGGGGAGGGGGGAGGGGGAGGGGGAGGGAGGGGGTGGACCGCTATAGGGATTGCTTGTTACTTAATTACAACCAGGACACATGGGGCAAATCGACACCGTGTGCCTCTGACGTGACATCACTGCAGGGACACAGCGTCGCCTGTATACGGTGTTCCTGCTCCAAATGCCTGAGGGTGATCTCGAGGGACAATTAGACGAGTCCGTGTTATGCGGCGTTCTCTAAGACCGCTTAAAAATATCAGTGCTGGGCTTCCCTGGTGGCGCAGTGGTTGAGAGTCCGCCTGCCGACGCAGGGGACACGGGTTCGTGCCCCGGTCCGGGAAGATCCCACATGCCGCGGAGCGGCTGGGCCCGTGAGCCATGGCCGCTGAGCCTGCGCGTCCGGAGCCTGTGCTCCGCAACGGGAGAGGCCACAATAGTGAGAGGCCCGCGTACCGCAAAAAGAAAAGAAAAAAAAAAAAAAAATCAGTGCCGTGAAAGACGGGGAAAAAGAAGGAAACGGTTCTCATTAAAGGAGGCTGAAGAAACATGACGTTAAATGCAAGATGTGATCCTGTATTGTCTCTTAGATTTAAATTATACTGTAAAGGATGTTCTTAGGGCAGTTGGGAGGATTTGAACACGGACCATGTCTGAGAAGAGTGCATTGAACCAGCGCTGTGTTTCCTGAGAAAGAGGGGTGTCCTGAGGTTTATGCAGGAGCCCGAGATGGGAGGTGGAGGGGTGAGCAACGGGAGGGGTCGGCAGAAGGTGAGGGGGCCCCACTGGGCCCGGGTCACGTGTGACGCCGGCCTGACCTGCACCTCTGCCCCCTTCCTCCTCCACTCGCCCCATCTGCCCTCTAACCTGCGCTGCCCACCCTCCAGCCACCGTCAACCTGCCTCCGTTTCCGGTTTTCTTATGTGGGTAGAAGTTTCACTCAGCGTCTGGATCCCCTAAGAGGCCGGGACCCCTGGCTCCTGGCCACCTGCACAGGCTGTGGGCCCCGGGTTCCTGCTGGTTCTCCGCGTGGCCCCAGCTGTGTGGTTTGTGTTTTTAGGCAGTGACACCTGGTCCAGGATGTGCGTCCCCAATGGGTGGCTGAAGTAAAACCTCATGGATGTCGATGCCCCAGGGGCCTCAGATTTGGTACCTGTTCTTAGTGAAGTTCCCGTCTTTCCCCGGATTAGTCCACTTTCTTGGACATTTTAATCTGTGCTCTCCATTTACAGAAATAGATATACATGGTTCTGCTTTAAAGGCAGGTATTTAATAATAAAATAAACCAAAGACCCACATAGCTCAAGACTAACGAATCATTTCATAGTGTTTGCTACTTCTTTTCACGAATGTACGTTTTTTGTGTGTGTGGTTTTCTTTTTTTGTTTTTTTTTAACCAGATAGCACCATTTATTAAAAAGAGCATTATTTCTACACTATACCACAGTGTCACCCCTGCCAAGCATGAGGTATTCTGCAGATGTAGGACTCTTTTCTATTCTTTTTTTTTTAATTTTTAAATTTAATTTTATTTTTTATACAGCAGGTTCTTATTAGTCATCCATTTTATACACATCAGTGTATACATGTCAATCCCAATCTCCCAATTCATCACACCACCACTCCCACCCCCCACCGCTTTCCCCTCTTGGTGTCCATACATTTGTTCTCTACATCTGTGTCTCAATTTCTGCCCTGCAAACCAGTTCATCTGTACCATTTTTCTAGGTTCCACATATATGTGTTAATATACAATATTTGTTTTTCTCTTTCTGACTTACCTCACTCTGTACAGCAGTCTCTAGATCTATCACGTCTCTACCCAATTTCGTTCCTTTTTATGACTGAGTAATATTCCATTGTGTATATGTACCACGTCTTCTTTATCCATTCGTCTGTCAATGGGCATTTAGGTTGCTTCCATGACCTGGCAATTGTAAATAGTGCTGCAATGAACATTGGGGTGCATGTGTCTTTTTGAAATATAGTTTTCTCTGGGTATATGCCCAGAAGTGGGATTGCTGGGTCATAGGGTAATTCTATTTTTAGTTTTTAAAGGAACCTCCATACCATTCTCCATAGTGGCTGTATCAATTTACATTCCCACCAACAGTGCACGAGGGTTCCCTTTTCTCCACACCCTCTCCAGCGTTTGTTATTTGTAGATTTTCTGATGATGCCCATTCTAACTGGTGTGAGGTGATACCTCATTGTAGTTTTGATTTGCATTTCTCTAATAATTAGTGATGTTGAGCAGCTTTTCATGTGCATCTTGACCATCTGTATGTCTTCTTTGGAGAAATGTCTATTTAGGTTTTCTGCCCATTTTTGGATTGGGTTGTTTGTTTTGTTAATATTGAGCTGCATGAGCTGTTTATATATTTTGGAGATTAATCCTTTGTCCATTGATTCATTTGAAAATATTTTTTCCCATTCTGAGGGTTGTCTTTTCATCTTGTTTATGGCTTCCTTTGCTGTGCAAAAGCTTCTACGTTTCATTAGGTCCCATTTGTTTATTTTTGTTTTTATTTCTGTTACTCTAGGAGGTGGATCAAAAAAGATCTTGCCGTGATTTATGTCAAAGAGTGTTCTTCCTATGTTTTCCTCTAAGAGTTTTATAGTGTCCAGTCTTACATTTAGGTCTCTAATCCATTTTGAGTTTATTTTTGTGTATGGTGTTAGGGAGTGTTCTAATTTCATTTTTTACATGTAGCTGTCCAGTTTTCCCGGCATCACTTATTGAAGAGACTGTCCTTTCTCTATTGTATACCCTTGCCTCCTTTGTCATAGATTAGTTGACCATAGGTGTGTGGGTTTATCTCTGGGCTTTCTATCTTGTTCCATTGATCTATATTTCTGTTTTAGTTCCAGTACCATATTGTCTTGATTACTGTAGCTTTGTAGTATAGTCTGAAGTCAGGGAGTCAGATTCCTCCAGCTCCGTTTTTTCCCCTCAAGACTGCTTTTGTTTTTTGGGGTCTTTTTTGTATCCATACAAATTTTAAGACTTTTTGTTCAGTTCTGTAAAAAATGCCATTGGTAATTTGATAGGGATTGCATTGAATCTGTAGACTGCTTTGGGTAGTATAGTCATTTTCACAATATTGATTCTTCCAATCCAAGAACATGGTTTATCTCTCCATCTGTTGGTATCATCTTTAATTTCTTTCATCAGTGTCTTATAGTTTACTGCATTCAGGTCTTTTGTCTCCCTAGGTAGGTTTATTCCTAGGTACTTTATTCTTTTTGTTGCAGTGGTAAATGGGAGTGTTTCCTTAATTTCTCTTTCAGATTTTTCATCATTAGTGTATAGGAATGCAAGAGATTTCTGTGTATTAATTTTATATCCTGCAACTTTACCAAATTCATTGATTAGCTCTAGTAGTTTTCTGGTGGCATCTTTAGGATTCTCTATGTATAGTATCATGTCATCTGCAAACAGTGACAGTTTTACTTCTTCTTTTCCAACTTGTATTCCTTTTATTTCTTTTTCTTCTCTGATTGCCATGGCTAGGACTTCCAAGCCTATGTAGAATAATAGTGGTGAGAGTAGACATCCTTGTCTTGTTCCTGATCTTAGAGGAAATGTTTTCAGTTTTTCACCATTGAGAATGATGTTTGCTGTGGGTTTGTCCTATATGGCCTTTATTATGTTGAGGTAGGTTCCCTCTATGCCCACTTTCTGGAGAGTTTTTATCATAAATGGGTGTTGAATTTTGTCAAAAGCTTTTTCTGTATCTATTGAGATGATCATATGGTTTTTATTCTTCAATTTGTTAATATGGTGTATTGCATTGATTGATTTGTGTATATTGAAGAATCCTCGCATCCCTGGGATAAATCCCACTTGATCATGGTGTTTGATCCTTTTAATGTGTTGTTGGATTCTGTTTGCTAGTATTTTGTTGAGCATTTTTGCATCTATATTCATCAGTGATATTGGTCTGTAATTTTCTTTTTTTGTAGTATCTTTGTCTGGTTTTGGTATCAGGGTGATGGTGGCCTCATAGAATGAGTTTGGAAGTGTTCCTTCCTCTACAATTTTTTTGGAAGAGCTTGAGAAGGATGGGCGTTAGCTCTTTTCTAAATGTTTGATAGAATTCACTTGTGAAGCCACCTGGTCCTGGGCTTTTGTTTGTTGGAAGATTTTTCATCCAGTTTCAATTTCATTACTTGTGATTTGTCTGTTCATATTTTCTATTTCTTCCTGGTTCAGTCTTGAAGGTTATACCTTTCTAGGAATTTGTCCATTTCTTCCAGGTTGTCCATTTTATTGGCATAGAGTTGCTTGTTGTAGTCTCTTAGGATCCTTTGTATTTCTGCAGTGTCTGTTGTAACTTCTCCTTTTTCATTTCTAATTTTATTGATTTGAGTCCTCTCCCTCTTTTTCTTGATGAGTCTGGCTGTGGTTTGTCAATTTTGTTTCTCTTCTGAAAGAACAAGCTTTTAGTTTTATTGATATTTGTTATTGTTTTCTTTGTTTCTATATCATTTATTTCTGCTCTGATCTTTATGATTTCTTTCCTTCTGCTAACTTTGGGTTTCATTTGTTCTTTTTTCTCTAGTTTCTTTAGGTGTAAGGTTAGATTGTTTATTTGAGATTTTTCTTGTTTCTTGAGGTAGGCTTGTATAGCTATAAACTTCCCTCTTAGAACTGCTTTTGCTGCATCCCGTAGGTTTTGGATCGTTGTGTTTTCGTTGTCATATGTCTCTAGGTATTTTTTGATTTCCTCTTTGATTTCTTCAGTGATCTCTTGGTTATTTAGTAACGTATTGTTTAGCCTCCGTGTGTTTTTGTTTTTTCCTTTTCTTCCCCTGTAATTGATTTCTAATCTCATAGCATTGTGTTCAGAAAAGATGCTTGATATGATTTCAATTTTTTAAAATTTACTGAGGCTTGATTTGTGACCCAGGATGTGATCTATCCTGGAGAATGTTCCGTGCGCACTTGAGAAGAAAGTGTAATCTGCTTTTTTAAAATGTAATGTCCTATAAATATCAATCAAATCTACCTGGTCTATTGTGTCATTTAAAGCTTGTGTTTCTTTATTAATTTTCTGTTTGGATGATCTGTCCATTGGTGTAAGTGAGGTGTTAAAGTCCCCCACTGTTATTGTGTTACTGTTGATTTCCTTTTTTATAGCTGTTAGCAGTTGCCTTATGTATTGAGGTGCTCCTATGTTGGGTGCATATATATTTATAATTGTTTTATCTTCTTCTTGGATTGATTCTTTGATCATTAGGTAGTATCCTTCCTTGTCTCCTTTAACATTCTTTATTTTAAAGTCTATTTTACCTGATATGAGTATTGCTACTCCAGCTTTCTTTTGATTTCCATTTGCATGGAATATCTTTTTCCATCCCCTCACTTTCAGTCTGTATGTGTCCCTAGGTCTGAAGTGGGTCTCTTGTAGACAGCAAATATATGGGTCCTGTTTTTGTATCCATTCAGCCAGTCTATGTCTTTTGGTTGGAACATTTGATCCATTCACATTTAAGGTAATTATCGATATATATGTTCCTATTACCATTTTCTTAATTGTTTTGGGTTTGTTTTTGTAGGTCCTTTTCTTCTCTTGTGTTTCCCACTTAGAGAAGTTCCTTTAGCATTTCTTGTAGAGCTGGTTTGGTGGTGCTGAATTCTCTTATCTTTTGCTTGTCTGTAAAGCTTTTGATTTCTCCATTGAATCTGAATGAGATCCTTGCCAGGTAGACTAATCTTGGTTGTAGGTTCTTCCTTTTCATCACTTTAAGTATATCATGCCACTCCCTTCTGGCCTGTAGAGTTTCTGCTGAGAAATCAGCTGTTAAGCTTATGGGAGTTCCCTTGTATGTTATTTGTCATTTTTTCCTTGCTGCTTTCAATAATTTTTCTTTGTCTTTAATTTTTGCCAATTTGATTACTATGTGTCTCAGTGTGTTTCTCCTTGGGTTTATCCTGTACAGGACTCTCTGCACTTCCTGACTTGGGTAGCTATTTCCTTTCCCATGTTAGGGAAGTTTTTGACTATAATCTCTTCAAATGTTTTCTTGGGTCCTTTATCTCTCTCTTCTCCTTCTGGGACCCCTATAATGTGAATGTTGTTGCATTTAATGTTGTCCCAGAGGTCTCTTAGGCTGTTTTCATTTCTTTTCCTTCTTTTTTCTTTATTCTGTTCCGCAGCAGTGAATCCACCATTCTGTTTTCCAGGTCACTTATTCGTTCTTCTGCCTCAGTTATTCTGCTATTGATTCCTTCTAGTGTAGTTTTCATTTCAGTTATTGTATTGTTCATCTGTGTTTGTTTGTTCTTTAATTCTTCTAGGTCTTTGTTAAACATTTCTTGCATCTTCTTGATCTTTGCCTCCATTCTTTTTCTGAGGTCCTAGATCATCTTCGTTATCATTATTCTGAATTCTTTTTCTGGAATGTTGCCTATCTCCGCTTCATTTAGTTGTTTTTCTGGGGTTTATCTTGTTCCTTCATCTGGTACATAGCTCTCTGCCTTTTCATCTTGTCTATCTTTCTGTGAATGTGGTTTTTGTTCCAAAGGCTGCAGGATTGTAGTTCTTCTTGCTTCTGCTGTCTGCCCTCTGGTGGATGAGGCTATCTAAGAGGCTTGTGCAAGTTTCCTGATGGGAGGGACTAGTCACGAATGTACATTTTATTTCTTAGTGGACTGTCAGCTCAAATGCAGGTAAGGATGCAAAAGAATCAGGTAGAAACAGGTTCAAAAAGAGGCTAGAACAGAAGTGTTTAAAACTCCTTGGAATTCCAGCTACAAACTGCTGAAAAATATATTGAAGAAAGGAGGTAAGGAAGAATGAACCACCCCCCAAACAAAAATAACTCCTAATGAAAGTGAACAGAAAAATGCTGGGTGAAAATTAGGATAAAAATAACATATGCCCAGGAGCTATAGAAAGAAAACTGCTCTATTCCATTGGATGATTTAAGTTAAAAGTGCAAAGATCTTTATCAGCAGTGGCCACTAACAGCCTGAAGCCAAACCTGGCCCACTTCTCATCTTTGTACATCCCGTGAGCTACAAATGATTATAAGAAACAAATGAAGGAGACTATTTTGTGACATATGAAAATTACATTACATTGAAACTTCAGTGTCCATAAACACAATTTTATTAGAACACAGCCACACACACTTTTTGAGGGTCCTCTGGGCTGTATTTGTGCTGCAAAGCCTGGAATATTTCCTCTCTGGCCTTTGAAGAAAAAGCATGTGGCCGCCTGCTTCAGTTCATAGCTGGCTGGGGTTCTGCTGCCGATTTCACACACAGCGAAGACTGGTAGGAAAGACCGCCAATGGCAGCCTGGAGCCATGTTTACTTTGTGCTAGATCCAGTGGCTTTCTGTAGGCACACTCAGGTTTTCAGGTTCACATAGGAGGAAACAGGCACAGAGAGGTTTAGTAACTTGCCCAGGGTCACACAGCTACTAAGTAGAAGAGCCAAGGTTTAAACTCAGGCTGCCTGCTCTTAATCTGTCCATGCTACTGCCTCTGAGTGATGCTGGATGGGATGAAGGTGATGGGACGTTGCAGCCAGCCAGGAGGGGACGGTGTCACAGGAGGCCAGGAGAGTCAGAGAGGCCTGGTCATGAAAGGAGTGAGGGGCTGCCTCTGAAGCTGGATCCCCATCTGCCTCCCTTTCCTGGGCAATTGGGGGTCAAGACGGAGCTGGTGGTCAGTCAGTGATTGTTGAGTGTGATTTGGGAAAGTCTGTTTTCTTGATAATTTTCACTTGGAAGTATAACTCAAAGCTAAAGCACTCCTTCTCAGCTGGGCATGGATTTTGCTCCACAGGGCATTTTTGGCAATGCTCAGAGATGTTTCTGGTCATCACAACTGAAGGGGCTGCTACTGAGATTGGGGTGGTGGAGGCCAGGGATGTGGGTCACCACCCTCCAGACACAGCACGGCCCCCCATGGCCAAGAAGGACCCAGCTCCAAATGCCAACAGAGCTGAGGCAGAGAAACTTAATATCCAGTCATGAAAAATGTGCTAGGGGTACATTTGGAAGTAGTTGAGGTAAAAAGTGAAAGTGACCACTGATTTCTTTCATCCCCCATGGACTCAGCAATCCTGGGGGCACCCCACAAGTGTCCTTTCAGACACTTAGATGCATAACTGAAAATTTTAAGTATACTTTATATTCATGAAACTGTACTTAAAATTCTGCCTACACCCATTTTGTTCAATGCCCAGGTGACTTTTCTAGAACTTCCAAAATGTTTACTGTATTTTCCAAATTATCTCTTATTCTTCTGGGCTCAGTTATGGTGCTTAACTAACTTGGTCATTCTCATTCACATGCTCTCTCCCTGACATCTCGTAAACTTTGTTTTCCTGTTCATTGTTTACTCATGAGAGTGGACATTTGCCATTGTTCATCTGCATTTCCCTGTGAGACCCTTCTTGGGTACAGCGCTGACGGGAGCTCTGCATGGGGAGGGGAGGGGAGGGGAGATGCCCAGAAAGTCAGGGATTTGGGAGGGTGTGTGACGTGGAAGAAGGCAA
The DNA here is from genome assembly GCF_949752795.1 of Hyperoodon ampullatus. Taxonomy (NCBI): domain Eukaryota; kingdom Metazoa; phylum Chordata; class Mammalia; order Artiodactyla; family Ziphiidae; genus Hyperoodon; species Hyperoodon ampullatus. The sequence continues at coordinate 5,109,088 of NC_136927.1, forward strand.
GGATGACTAAAACTACCAAAGCTTTAAAGAGGATCGATACACTCTCAGTGGATTTCGATGAAAATGCTGTTTATTTCCCAAGCTCCAATGAGCAAACCATCAGTTTTCCCAGGAAAATGGTCTTTAGGGGAATAGTTTTCTTGCTTTATTTTGGTGACAGTTGTCATTACTTTAAAATTAAATACCATAATGAGAGAGACTGAGAAACAGAGAGAGAGAGAGAGAGAGAGAGAGAGCCACCTCCACATTACCCCAAAACTCTGGCCAAAAAAAAAAAAAAAAACTGTAGGAGAGAAGGAGGTGAGAAGACATCTTTTGCCCTAAGCAGTCAGTGACATGTTTGTTTATCAGAAATGACAATTGATACCACATATTCTTTTATGATCTCTAACTTTAAATTACTCATGGACAGGTCACGGATAGTTTGGATTACCTTCTTGAAGTCAAAATTGCCCGGACAATGTGCAAGAAAGCTTCAGGGGAAAATGAAAACTGCTTAGTACAATGGGATCCCAAAATGCAGAAGGTAGGTGCTAAGATAGAGTTCAACAGCCTTGGATCATCTTGCTCAAAATCACCTGTTACCCTCCAAGGATTCCTCCCAGTCTCTGCCTTTGCACAGATCATGGAACTCCTAGAGATGCCCTGTTTCTGACCTCATATAGATTCCAGCTTATCTGTTTTCTTTATTTATTGCGACTTAGAAAGGAAGAAAGGGTAACTACCTGAGCTCCTTGGAAAATAAATTTTAAAACCTGATACTGTTTTAAATAGTAATAGGCCCTATTCACTTAGTAGAAAATTTAGAAATTTTCCGAAGTATTAAGTAGCTTAAAATCAACTACAGAAGAAAAAAACAATCAACTAAAAATACCTTTATGGAAAGTTTACTGCTGTCAACTTATTTTTATGTATCCTAGTTTTTTCTATATTTTACATTTGTATTTTTGTGTAGTGGGGATCACACTGTACACTGTTCCACAATTTAGATTTTTATTTAATAATACAATCTAAGGATTTCCAAAACCGTAAAATTATTTGAGGGCATTATGTAATGAAACTATTTGACTTCGTTTAATGGTGTTTCCACATATTATTTAGTCAACCCCTGAGAAATGATTATTTAAGTTTTTCTAATTTTTAGCTATTATGAACAGTGCCATAATGAATATTCTTCTTTATTTCTGTTTGTGTGTATATCTGATTGTTGTTGCCTTGTGGGTAGAGTTCCAAGAAGTTGAATTCCTTGTCCAATATTTTTTCACTTCTTAAAGATTTTTAATATGTTAATACAGTGCTAAAGTATCCTCTATGGTTGATTTTAATAATTGGGTTTTCAATCCCTTTATTTCGCGATTGTTTCCTGTCTACCCTGGCGATCACAAGTTAAGCAATTAGTTAATCCTCTGGTAAGCACACTACCTGCCCTCCCTGCCCCGCCTGCCACTGCCAGGAACCAGCTCCACTCATCCTGATGCCCCTCCGGCCTGGACACCCCGCCAACCTGGCCTCAGTTCCTCCGTGGCCTGTCTGGGTTACTGGTCACTTGGTCCTATTTCCCCCTCAGCCTGGGCCCTCAGTCTGTGTATCTTATGCAACTTCACTTCTACTGGATGTTGCCATAAAGAGCTATTTGTACTTTATATTTTTATTCTAACTGAATAAAGATTTTAGGTGAGAGGAGGGACACAGTGATCTCATCCACACCAGGAGCCTGGAGCCCCGCTCCCTCTGCAGGCCCTGTGTCTCCTCCCAGCTCCCCAGCTGCAAGCTTTCCCTGGTGGAATCTGGCCAGACTCTGACACCGCTTTCCAAGGCGTGCAGGACCCTGGCTATTCTTGTGGTGTTGTGTCCCCTGGGAAGGACCCACTGGGCCCTCCACGCTGCGTGGGGTCTCCATGGGCTGCAGGAAGTTGGCATGTCTGGAGAAGGGCCAGAGCTGGACACGAGGATTTCTTGAGGATAATTGGTCCTGGGCTCCAACTATTACTCACCTGGAGCAAATGGAGCCACAACCGTGATGGCTTCAGCTCTCAGGGAGGTGAACCGATGGGGGTCCATCCCAGTCATGAGTCTGGCTGCTCTGCCATTGGGCCAACAGCTTGGGGGTCTGTAGAGGCGTGGCTGGCTCGGACGGCCTTTTGGCCCTCTTGAAGCCAAATCCTGGCACCTGGAAATAGGAACTTCTGGGGTTTTCTGACTTGTGTTTTTTTGCAATTTTTCTTACAAGCTGGTTATTGTTTTTGTCTCTTTTAGATGTTTCATTGCACCTTTATTGTGGCATCCAAACCCTGGAACTTTGAACTCAATATGCTGAAGGAAGAATGCCAGCCTGTCTAATGGTCTTCTAGCACATTCTGCCGCTCTCATGAGCATTTAAAGAAGCAAAGACACTCGCAAAACATTTAAATAACACATCTGACCTATTGACTTCATTTTGTAGCCTTCTTGCTTTTTTGTGCATTCTTCAGGGGTGGAGGCTGAGAATGCGGTGCCGGGCTGGGTAGTGTCTTCTGCTTGGTCAATGCAGTTACCAGCAGGGGCAGTCTGCTCCCAATGAATGGAAGAGAACCTGAACCTGTTTCCTTATTTCACCAAACTCTGGGCACAAGTTACTTTTCACTGACAGCTCTTTGTGTGGAACTAATAGGGAGACCCACCCCTCCACTGCTTCAGGCTGGTGGGTAGTTTCTGCAAGGCTCTGAAGATGAGTTGAGAAGGCTCCTCCATGGATTTCCACAGAAATATCCCTGCCCAGGACTCTGGAAGACACAGCAAAATGGCTTTAGAAACAGTTTTAAGCCCCCTGATCCAACCTGGGAGCTAGCTGTATCATTTAGAGATTTGTGTTTTACTTTTGGCTTTGAATTGAGGCAGAAAAATGCAAGAGGGATGGTACACGGAGAGTAGGCTGCATTTGTGCATGTGTGTGTGTGTGCACACGTGTGTGTGCTCGCACAGGGTAAGAGGTATAATCTAATGCTGAGTGACTCATCACCCTGCCCTTGGTGCTTAAGCAATGTATTTATGTCTCCGTGGTGTCTGTGCACCAGGGGTCTGGGGTGGCTTGGCTGATGTCACCTATCCTGAGGTCACACTCAGGCTCTGACGGCATTGCGCTTGTCTGAAGGTGAGTTTGGCCCCGGAGAACCCATTCTCCAGGCGGCTTGCCCTCCCGGCTGCTGGCTGGTGTTGGCTGTCGGCAGGTGGTGTCTGCTGTCCTCGGTGCGGGTCTCTCCACTTGGCCTCTGTGCGCTGGGTGAGGGGGATGGGCTCCTCTGGACAGAGTGTCCAAGAGACGGGGACGGAAGCCACGGCGCGCTCGGTGACCCAGCTTCAGATGTGACACACCATCACCTCTTTGTGTTGTTGGTCACCTAGATCAGCTCTGGTTCGGTGTGGGAGGGGAGGCTTAAAGACGTCATGACCAGGAGATACGCTTCAGCAGAGGCCATGGAGGAGGCAGGCTCTCGCTGTGTGTGTGTGTGTGTGTATGTATGTGTAGGGCTGGGCTGAGATGGTGAAGCGGGTCAATATGACAAGAAGGAAGCACGCTCCAAAATGTAGGTGTGGAAACTACAGCACTGGTGTGCAGGTGAGGGCCAGCCAGGTAAGTGTCAACAGCCACACAGGAGCAGGTCGAAGCCCACCTGGCTGACAGGTGAACCCTCCCTGGGACTCCTCCTCTGGCAGGACTTGCCTGCGGTGAGCATCTGTGAGGGGTGGGCTGGACAGCGGGGTGCCTGATGCTCCTGAGAGGAGCCCACCGCCAATGCAGGACTTGGGGGAGAAATACCTCAGCTCTTTTTTATAAATTACAGCGTAATTGACCTACAACACTGTTAGTTCCAACTGCACAACAATATTCCTCTTTGTTACAAAGTGAGCCCCAAGATAAGTCTAGTTACCATCTGTCACCCTATTGATACAAAGTTATTACAATATGATTGGCTGCCCCCATGCTGGACATTACATCCTTGTATCTCATTTATAACTAGACTTTTGTACCTCTTAATCTCCCTCACCCTTTTCATTCACTCCCATCCCCCCAGCATAGATCATCAAGAATTTGGGGGGAAAAAAAGGAGAAAGAGTCACAAATGCACCTCCAGCAGGGCATGTTGCTTTCCCGGGCTGACAACCACGACGAGGAAACCAGCGTCCAAATCCCACGGCTGTTCTAGTTCCCTGGGAGTCTGGGGACCAGGGCTGGGGGAGGCGCAGACGGGGGAGCGGGCTGAGGAGTATACAGGGAAGGGACGGCCAGCTGCTGGGTGTGTCCCTGTGTCCATCACCAGACAGCCCCGCCCCTTCCTGTCCACCGGAGAGGCCCGGGCAACTGCAAAGTCCTCCCAAGGTCTCCACTTGCTTATTCCTTTGTGTTGAGTCCTTATTTATTGAGCCCCAGGGCTGTGCCTGGACCCTGACACGTGGGAAAGCTGAGGAAAGTGTCCGAATCTGTCCCTGGCAGATGGGCAAGTGGGCACAGAGCAGAACACAGGGTCTGGAGGCAAGGCATTTGGTCACTGATGCTGCATTTCCTTTCATGGCCCTCTCGATGCCCAGCTGCAAGCCTTGGTGACCCAGAGCCTATGGCCGACAGGTCAGCAGCTGGGAGGGCACAGTCCCCACTATATTCTCGTTTCAGGAGAGGGGGGTGCCTGCCTTAGCTGTGGGCTGTGCTTGGAGCCCAGCAATCCTGCCTCTGCCTCCGGCGGGGTGTTGCCCAGGCATGGACAACAGGGCCAGAAACCCACTTCCCTGATTCTTCAGAGCACAGATTCCAGTAGGAGGAAGGGGCCCAGCACACACCATTCCAGGCAGAGGTGTGCAGGGTCAGGGAGGAGGCTCCTCCCACCAGGACAGGTCCCTCAGTCCACACCTGTGCTCACCAAGCTAAGCAGCGCGGGTGTCCTACCTTCTGGACTAGTGAGGGATAGTGGGGTCGGGACAAACCCAGGCCCTGCAGCTCCCCTCCAGGGGCAGATGCACTGGCAAAGCCCCACGCGTGTGGGCTGACAGGCAGCGCACCAGCCCTGGCAGAAGCCGGGTTTGACGCCCCTCCCGGGGTCCCTCCACAGCCCCAGGAAAGGGCTGAGCTCATAAAGGGCCGGGAGGCTTCCCCACATTGGGGTGACCTCAGAGGAGACCCTTTCCCAGGAGTTGCTTGAGGAGAATTGTGGCGTCGATTCCTTGGAAACACGATGAGAATCACAGTGCGTAAAGGATCCTTTAAGCTTCCTTTGGCGGAAACAGCCAGGAGTCAGGAAAGGCCTCAGAGGGAGAAGGAGGAGGGGTGGGGGAGGGTCTTGGAGAGCAACTTGCCTGGTCCAGGCCCAGGTGGCAGGGGGGCAAGAGCACAGTTGTGCCTATGCTGAGCAACGCCCACCAACAGCGAGGATGCCCGTGTCGGGGCTCCCCTTGGCTCTGCTGGAGTCTTCACACCACACCAAGGGTCCCCTCTCCAGGAGACCTTGCGACACACACTTGGGAGCAGGTTTTGACTCAGGACGTGATCGCGGCAGCACCAGGAGAGGAGGCAAGGAGGGAGAAGGTCCACGTGGCTGCTACCAAGAGTCCCAGCACAGCCACGGGCTTCTGCACACCCACCTCTGAATGGCCGCCCTGGGGCAGGGATGCTGAGCCCGGAGACACAGCTCAGACGCACCCGTGCTCCTAGATTGTGCCACCTGCGGCTGGCTCAGGTGTCCACAGGGGAGAAACCCACCCCCTGGGCCGAGCCGGCTGCCCTGCTGGCAGGACAGCCTCAGCTGCCCAGCCCCCAACCTCTGGAACCAGGCGGCACAAAGCTGCTTGCAGTGCTGACGTTTAATGACCAATTCTACGGGAGGAAATCACAGGGAGGAATGTCCACATTGCCCGGATGTGACACCCAGACACCTGCTCGTACAGAGGACGGAACCAGAGCTGCTCAGCCACTGAAGGGCCACGACAGGGCATCACTGGTGCCCAGGAGGAGGACAGCCGAGCCCAGGCTGGTATGTGGTCTCACTCAGTGGAGCCCTCCGAGCAGGTGTTGTTCAGGAGTTGAAACCTTGTTCTCCAGGGTTCAGTGTCGATTGTAAAGAAGCAGGTGATGGTCTGCGGGACAAAGCACAGGGACAGAGAGTGGCGGGAGGGCCCTTGGGAAGCATGTGGCTCCAGATCTACCCCCAACCTTGCCTTCCTGAGGTGGGCAGCTGGGGGTGCAGGCTCTGGCCCTCAGTCCTGGATGTTCCCGACCTGGGACACTCTCCTGACCCCAGAGGCACCTGGGTCATTCTCCCCTCTCCAGCTCTGTGGTCTCCAGGGACCCGTCTCCCAGGATGTCCCAGTGTGACCCATGCCCCCAGCGTCCCAGCAGGGACTCTGATCTAACTCGGGTTTGTCCCGGGGCGGGGCTCACCCGCCTTATCACGAGGGCAGGGCCTGGGAGGGAGGGCAGTGGGGCTCCTCAGCTTCCACCCCTCGGGCTCTGGGTCAGTGGCAGTGAGACCCGAGAGGGGGCTACTCGGCCAAGGTGATGTTGTTGCCCCCCGCACTTCTCCTGAAGGCAGGGAAGGGAGGTGGGTGAACACCAGGGAGGGGACATTCCCATCTCTGGCCCAGGTGACCTGGACCCAAGTGGTCAGGAGCAACCTGACCCCAGTGTGACCTGGGGTGCAGCGCCTAGATAGGCCAGGGGCATACAAGTGACTGGGGCTGGCCTGCCTGGCTGGGCTCCGTCCTGCAAATGCCCCTCTGTGTCCCTTGGAATGGCACTGTCATCACTCCCCACACCCCCTGCTCCGAGGCAGCGTCCACGGCCGTGTAACCTGAGGGCCGCTGTCGCGTGTCTTACATTGTTCACGTCTGGACTTGCTTGAAATGGACAGTTGTCAATGTCTTCATCAAATTTCCCACACCTGGTTCGGCCGAGCTGCAGCTCCGTGGAGAACACGATGCCAAAATCAACCTGGGTTTGTACAGACACTTAAGTGGACACAGCCTTCCTGCCCGTTATGTAGCCAATAGATTAGATCCACGTAGTGTAGGCAGGACAGGGACCTGAGGAGTGGGGTGCTGAGTCTCAAACTTTGCTGGATAGATCAGTGCTGAGAAAGGGAGATTCCCCTCTGTGCCCCCTTGTCACCCCTTTCACCTGCCCTACAGCAAGACAAATGCCACACAAAGCTACTGCTACACATACACACACACACACACACACACCCTCTCTCTCTCACACACACACATACTCACAAGCACACACAAGGACACACAAGCACACACAGGACCAGAAGTTCTTCTACCGTGGAGTGTTCTCGGTGTTCGTGTCTGCAGCACCGTGAAAATCACACCCCTGGTTGCATTCTGTAGAGACTGCGTTGCTAGGGGAACATTTTAGGGTTAAGAATGCCATCTGGGAAGAGTGTAAATCACACTCTGTCCACGTAGGTGGGGACCCAGAGGGAGCCCAGAACACGCGGAGTCAGAGGAGAGGCTACGAGCTCCCAGAGGCTTCTCAGGACCACGGGGGCCTGTGACTCCCGAGTCGCTCTCCCCCTCCCTCTGTGAATGTCTCTGTGTCTCTCTCTCTCTCTGATTTTCTTAAATTAACCTATCTTAATGTTATTTCTTTGAAATCTATTCGAAATCTCTCTAATCCAGTATTTTCTGTCTGCCTCTTTTTTAACTAAATAGCTTTATCCCCTCTTAGTCCATATTTGGTCATTCTTCATTAAACAAGGTCAGAAATGATGAAAACTGAAAATACACCTTGCATGTGAGTAGACTGACTGAAGTTTAAAACGTTCCCAAGTTATTTCTTTTATAAAAACTGAAACCAACCGAATAGATTGTATTAATATTTCCCTCTACTTTACGGGCTTCAAACGATGATCAAGATCCCATGTTAACTCCCCTAGTGCCGCTGGCCCTTTGTTAACAGCAACGGGGGAGGATGTGGTACCTACCGGCTCCTTCCACGACCTCAGGATGCGCACCACCTTGTAGGCATTGCTGTCCTGGCTCCTCTGGTTGAATACATGTACGGCGTACTCCACAGTGGCAGGGAAGTAAAGCTCCAAGGTTGCTTGGTATTCACCACTCCCTTCCCCTTGGGGTTGCCAGCCATGAGTCACCAGGAGCTGGGGACCGAAGAGAAGCAGGAACAGGGCCCAGGGCTGAGCCCACCTGCACCTCCACTGCTGACACAGCATGGCTGTGGGCGCCCGGACACCCAGGCGTCGCCCTTCCCTGCGCCGGCTCCCACCCAGCCTCCCTGGGCATTGGGCCAGTTCATCTGCTCTGGGACATGCTCCTGGCCCTGGTCCTCCCCTCTGGCGTCACACCCTGTCCCTTCCCTCTTGTGACCCTGCCTCCTCCATCCAAAGCTGATAAAATTGCCTCCTGTTCAGGAAAGAGAAGCGAGACCCAGGCAGGGTGGGTGGAGAAGGACCAGCCGTGGAGGAGGGACCCCGGCAGCTGAAGCCCAGCCATATGCTTCTCTCAGCACCTCAGTGGGAGGGGAGGCTTATTTTTGTGCCCCAGATTCAGAAAATGAATCAAGGTCAGAATTGCAAGTGATTTAAGTAGAAGGGGGTCCCTGGACACAGCAGTAGGTGAGGGTCAGTGAGACAAGGACGGACAGAGCCCAAGAGGCTGAGTGGCCCAGAGCCAGCTCTGTGGGTGACAGAGGCGGCCTGCCCAGAGGGGAAGTGTATTCACGCTAGGAAAGCAGCAGAGGGCCGAGGTCTTGACAAGTGCAGGTGCGTCCTTGTCCCCCGCGGCCCCCAGCCCCCTCGAGTTCTGGAACACAGGTGCCCAGGCCCCTGGGCGGGTGCCGGGGGAGAAGACTTTCAAGTTCTAGAAGCAGGAGCTTCCCGCCAAATCCCTGTCTCTCCCGTGACACAATCCCTCCGCCCCGGGTTCCCTGACGGACACGCCCTCCTTCCAGAGGTGTGACTGGAGGGTGGCCACTGACACACCCTGGGCCCGGGGTACCCCTTTGTCGGGGGGTGTCACCGGAGGAGGCAGAGTGAGTGAGGGGGAAGCAGAGAGAGGGGAGGAAGCCAAGGCGCTCAGGAGGCTGAGCTGAGTCCGCGGGAGACGCCAGTGTCTCGGCGCCTCGGGGCCACAGCTCAGCGGGCACACAACTCCTGTGTGCTGGGTTTGCGTCCGAGGAAGAGACTGTCAAGCCTCCAGCTGGCGCACAAACCAGCTCTGGGATGATGACACACACACCCTTTCCAGACAAGACTTTGCCTCTGTGCCCCCGAAACAGGCCTTTAGCCTCCGTCTGCAGCTACTGGAGCACTTCCGAGGGGCCCAGCATCCCCCGAGGTCTGTGGATGCCCCCAACCCTGGGCCTTGCCCTCCTCCAGGATCCTGACCCAGCTGGTCTGTGCAGGCCCGGAGAATGTGCCTCTTGGTTGGTTCCCAGGGGACGGTGCTGTCCCTGCCTCTGGTCCACACATTGAGTAGCACAGTTCAGGGTCCCCGGGAGTGGCCACAGCAGAGTCACAATGAGAAGTCACTCACTTGTGTGGGCTGGGGGCTTGAGAATGGTTTCTGGGGGCCACACTGGATCAGAGAAGGAGTAAGAATACCATGCCTGGGGACAGAGAACAAGGTGGGTTTCCAGAAGCCCGGCATCAGTGAGCAGATGGTGCCTATGGGGGGAGAGAAGGGGCTTTGACCCTGACTTTCTGTACCCCTGTCACCCCCGCCCGACACTGACTTGCTTAGAGCTGCTGTCTTCCCGGGAGCAGGCGCTGTGAACCCTGCCCAGGCCTCCCCTCCTCGGGGTGCCCAGGTGCACGAGACCAGCTCACATCCCATCCTCCCCCGACTCCTCCCTGAGATCTTGGCCTGGCCCTTGGCAGTGAAAGCTCAGAGCCCTAACCACTGGACTGCCTGGGAATTCCCTGTGATTTTTTTTTTCAAGCAGATTCCATGGTCACCGTTCCCTGGTGTCCAAGCACAGGACTCAGTCCTGGCTGGAAGATGTCATTTTGCCATTTGGTGTTTGCAACAAAGAAGCAAGGCAATATGATCAGGTGTGAGAAGCAGCCAGATGTGCAGGAAAACCGGAAAGAGGTTGTGTCTCTGGACTACCGTTCAACCTCGAAACAGAAGGACGTTGCATTCATGTGGATGGACCAGGAGGAAATTTTAGTGACAGAAGCCAGACACAGGACAAAACACTGCTTGATTCCACTTTCATGAGGACTCCAAAGTACTCAAAGTCACAGAAGCAGAAAGTGGAATGCTGGTTCCCGGGGCTGGAAGGAGGCAACTGGAGGGGATATTGGTCAGAGGATATAAATTTTACTTACAAGATGGACAATTTCTGGGTGTGTGCTCTACGACATAGGTCCTGGAGCTGACACTGCTGCGGACTCGCACCTGGGCTGAAAGGTCAGATGTTGAATGAGTGCTCTCAACACCAGAAAAGAAAAACATTAAATAAAAATGTGAAGGTGATCCGTGTATAGCCTGGACAGTGGGAGCTTTCTCACATAGATCCCAACCTCCAAACTCTTTTTTTTTTTTTTTAGCTTAAGATTCTTTTATTTTATTTATTTTTTGTGTGTTAATTTCTGCTTTATAACAAAATGAATCAGTTATACATATACATATGTTCCCATATCCCCTCCCTCTTGCGTCTCCCTCCCACCCTCCTTATCCCACCCCTCCAGGCGGTCAAAAAGCACCGAGCTGATCTCCCTGTACTATGCGGCTGCTTCCCACTAGCTATCTACCTTACGTTTGGTAGTGTATATGTCCATGCCTCTCTTTCGCTTTGTCTCAGCTTACCCTTCCCCCTCCCCATATCCTCAAGTCCATTCTCTAGTAGGCCTGTGTCTTTATTCCTGTCTTACCCTTAGGTTCCTCATGACATTTTTTTTCTTCTTAAATTCCATATATATGTGTTAGCATACAGTATTTGTCTTTCTCTTTCTGACTTACTTCACTCTGTATGACAGACTCTAGGTCTATCCACCTCATTACAAATAGCTCAATTTCATTTCTTTTTATGGCTGAGTAATATTCCATTGTATATACGTGCCACATCTTCTCAACCTCCAAACTCTTAAGTGTAGACATTGGATGTGTGCAGCTTTTGTCTGTCAGTCATCTTTTCCATAAAGTGATGTAACCCAAAAAATCCACAACAGGTTGTCTGTTTCCTCAGATGGTTGTAAGTTCACTAAAACTGCAAAGGAAACGGAAAGGACGTGGCTTTTTTTGCAGGAGAGTAAATGTGCAGGTGTAGGGGTGAGATGAGGTGGTCAGCAATTGTAGGAACGTCTCAGTGGATTTTCGGGGGGAACAGGCTGTGGAGACATGAGTGAGTCCTGACACACACCTGGATGGATAGCAAGTATCCCGACAGAGGCCAGCAATGCCCACAGTGGCCACTCACACTTTGTCACTAGAGGAGCCTGAAAAACATGGGTCTGTCCTGTGCATGTCCTGAGGGCAAGCAGCCCTGTGCATTCAACGTGGGTGTCCACACACACTCTCATACAAGGGACGGTGTGGACCCCTGTGCACAGCACCCCTACTCTCAGTGCAACCCAGGAGAGGATGGCGTGGCCACAGCCAGCCCAGGACACAGCACATGGACACGGCTGGCCCTGACAAATGTGTACAGAGCCCCCGAGTCCTTGGTGGTCTGGTGGTCTCCCTTCCCAGACTGAGAGCTACGGACACATCCAGACAAGAGCCCAGGGAAGAAGGGTGAATGTGGGCCTCAGGCTGGGAGGCCCTGAGATGTGGGCACACACAGAGCCGGGGCCCAGGAAACCCAGAAGGTGTGCAGTCCCATCTGGGGCCCCTCTGCCTGGCCCTGCCTCTACCTGGGATTGGGCTACCTTTGCCCTCAAGACTCCTACTCATCCCTCAGGGCCCAGGCCAAGTGTCACCTCTTTTCTAAGGCTGTCCTGACTCCCGTTGGAAGAGCTCTGTCTCCTTGGACCGGATCATGGGCACCGGTTGGCCTGTCTCCCGGGGGAGGCAGGGCTTCTGTCATGCTCATGTTCGTGCTGCTGGCACCAAGCACCCCCTGGGCGTCTCACAGGGAGTTCTCCAGAAGTACTCACTGAAATGGGCCTGATTCCGTGAAGCCCAGCTCTGTGTGCTGGAAGCAACCCTTTCAAGGATCGGAGAGTGTGGGCCATGGCCAGGACCAACCACCAGCCCTTCTCTGGGGAGCTGGGGTGAGCAGTCGGTCATCACTCCGCAGGACACACAATGATCCTCCCGGACAACGCCCCCAAACTCACAGCTCGAAGCCGTCCTTCCGGGGGGGTCTGGTGCCCTGAACTCACTGCCCAGACTGACCGGCCCCTCCTGTCTGTGCCTCCTTGCCCAGGATCGCATGCTTGGCTTCCAGACCACCTCCTGCTTGACACTCCCCTCGGGGCCCCACCCAAATAGCCCAAGATCCCCCAGGCTCCCCAGGAGCTGGGAAACAAGGATGTGCCTAGGGTCCACGTGGTCAGAGGAAGACATGGGCAGAGAGAACCCCAGGACGGAGCTGTGTGACCACCGTCTGCCAGAGGAATTGAGACAGGCTGGGACCTGGGACCCTTTGCTGCCGTTCTGCGATGCTTGCACCTGGACACACCTCTCCTCCAGCAACAAAATACAAAGAAACATTATGGGACTAAAAATAACTGCATGTATGCAGTTAGGGCAAATTCTGGACAAAAGAGACCAAAAAACCCAACTGCCACTTTTGAAGAGCCTGGAGCACAAGCAGGGTACTGCGCATGCCCCCTGAACACCCCACCACCTAAGGGGTGGGCAGACCACCTAAGCCACACCTCCAGCCCGACCCCTGGACACACCCCTACCCTCACCCCATGTAAGGAACAAACTCGCCCCCCCCTCAGGGAGTGAGCAAGCAAGGGAACCTGTTTGTCTTCACTCTCCCCTGCTGCAGGGGGCGCCCCAACAAAGCCAGCCTGAATGTCTTGCCTGGCCTCTGATCAATTTATTGATTGGGGAAGGCCAAGAGCCCTGGATGGTATCAGGATCAGCTGGAGCAAGGCCAGGACAGCCCCTCTGCACGGGCCCAGCCCCACCCCGCCCTGCTTAGCTCAGGTATCATGTGACTTTGAGTTTTATTTACTTAAGGAATGCCATTTAGACTTGCAGCAAATTTAAACTGAAAAAGAAGAGCTACAACAGTGTCTGAAAATGACAAAAAGAAAAAGAAAAATATAAATGTTACCACAAAGGATGTGAGGCCTCCTCCACTGGTCCAGCCGGCGGGGGGAGGTGGAGGCCATGCACAGGACCAGGGGGAGGCAAAGCAGGGCCACGGAGGCCCTCGGGGCTGACACCTCTGAGCTGGGGCCTCATTTACACCTCTTCCTACTCGCAGCCCTGGGGACACATTTCGGATTCAAGTCAGCTTCTGTTTCCATGACCACAGATTTCGAATCACCAGCACCCGCTTGGAGGGCAGTTATGAGATGAACGAGGTCATGTGTGGATGGCACCGCAGAGACCCCGGCAGAGCCAGGCGCTGACAAGCAATTCTGTGCCACCCATGCTTCTCCCTGGTCATGGGACAAGCGTCCCTCGGGAGCCAGGCATGGTCCCGACCACCCTCGTCACCAGCAGTGAGCACTGGGGTTCTGGGCTGTGTGACGGGGTGTAGGGTTGTTAACGCACGTTCGTGTGCCCTACGCACAGTGAGGCCAAACAAACCGAAATGTCGGAATTTGGAGCAGAGAAAGGTTTACTGCAGGGCCAGGCAAGGAGACCAGGTGGCTCGTGCCCTAAAAAGTCTCGAGCTCCCCGGAAGGGTTTCGGCAAAGCACTTTTAAAAGCCAGGTGAGGGAGGGGGCTTGCAGGTCTGTGATCAGCTTGTGCACAGTTCTCTGATTGGCTGATGGTGAGGGAACGGGGCGGTGTCACAGGGGTTCACATTGTCTGTCCTTAGGCTCCAGGAGGCCTGGGGCTACGTGCTCTTGGTCATCAAGCAGTGAACATCTTCCATTTGTTGCGGGGCAGGGGGTTACATCTGCAAAACAACTCAGGAAATGTGCATCAAATACTATTATCTAGGTACTTCAGGGAGCAGCTAAAGCAGAGGATATGGGAGAGGGGTCTGTCCCCCGCCACCCCCCGCCCAGGAAGGCCCCATGGGGTGCTGCTCAGTTACAGGGTCAGCAGAGGAGGGCTTTACAGGCTCCATCACTGCCTGTCAGGTCCCCGGGATGGGGTGGACGCAGGTACGGGGGCGGGCGTGGGCGGGCGTTGCTATTTGGCCTTGGTCTGATTCACACTGGGATCAGAGCTCAAGAAAACTCATCCTGGAGAATCGAGTAGAATGGTTGCCTCTTTCAAAGGCTCTGACAGCCAAACTCGCCCTCCCAGCTTCCGATTCCACATGTTGGGGAGCTCGGGGGGTACAGTCCCTGTGTTCTGACCCCACAGCGGGTACTCAGCTTTCCCAGCCCCTCCCCTCTTCCTGCACGTGGCTTGGGGTCAGGTTCCCATGAGGGGTGTGGGCAGCTGTGCTGTGTGACCTCTCAGCCCCGCTGAACTGGGGCTCACGGAACCCCACCGTCCCCGCTCCACGCCCAAGTCAGCAGCCCTGGGCTCTCGTTCTATCCTGGGATGAAATCAGGCAGAGGATCCGCGCGATCGTCCGCCAGCCAATCGCCTCTCTTCCTCCCTCGTGGCCGGAGCGCCTCTGCCTGGGCCTTTGGGGCTGTCCGGCCCGGGCCACTTTCTCACGCTGTGCGGAAACCTGCAGACTTTTCATTTTGACAGCTCTGGGCAGTGTTTACCGCTGCTCTTTTCAAAACGGTCTCTTTAGGCGCTGCCAATCTGACAAGTGTGTCTTTTTTGCCTTCACGGCTACCCCAGCGGAGACGGCTACCCCAGTGGAGACGCCAGCTGCTTTTCCTTGAAACGAGTCCATTCAGAGTCGGTTTTGGGTCTCCTGTGGCAGTTCCGTCAACTCGGCCAAATTTCCACTTCTTTAATTCGTGTTGTTCAGGGATCAACCACGGATGCCCAGCACTGGCACTTACTTTGGAAACATCACACAGGAGAGTCAGTGCAGAGATAACATTCCCTTTGGGGGAACAGAAAACTGATTCCATCCATTTTCCACCTTCTTTACTTTTTCAGGCCCGTCAGCTGTTCTCAACTTTCTTAAGCCTCCCACCACCCACGTGAACTCAGCCTAAATAATTAGACTTGGATCTACCTGTCCAGCATCCACGCACAGTGGTTCAAGTCAAAAGGTGACCTCTAGCAGTAGTGAAACGCGAGCATCAGATACCAGAGGTGGGGCGATGCCTGCGTGTGTCCACTGCCCCTGTCACATCAGAGATCAGACAGGCAGCCTGATAAAGGCCAGTTCAGGGCAGTGATGTAAACCTGTGACCAGACCAGCCACAGGGAGGCCCTGGGAAAACTGGGACACAGTGACCTGCTCCTGGGGCCTGGACGGTGGCTGGGAGCGTGAAGGGGTTGCTCCTGTGTTGACATTAATTTGCAAAAAGAAAAGAAAAGAATGGTTCTCAGCTTTTTGCATCCCTGGGCATGCAAAGAAGCTGTGAGACCCCACAGAGTGATGTGGGTAGGGGGACGGGGCAGGGGGACGGTGCCAGCAATAGCCAGGGCTCACTTGGGGAGTGACCTGTGGCACTTGCCTTTAGACTTTCAGTGTAAATGGTCTAAGATAAGCACGGGAGAGAGCTCAACTCCCTTGCAGGCAAATCCTAAGGTGGTTGCCTTGCCCTCCGGCTTCCCACCTACCCCGTCTCTGTGCCCCTCCCTCTTTCCCGACATCCCTCCTCAGAGTTTGCACCTCATGAGATTGCAAGATTGCTTCGGGAAATTCACAGCCGTGTTGACTTATTCTGGCACTAAAAAAACGCAACCAACCAAACAAAAAACCACAAGCAACCAAAGGACTCCTTAATGAAAGGGCACAAGACCATCAAAAACTTTCCTGATCCTTGCTGAAAGGCAAGGGGAGGAGTGAGAAACCTGATTCAGTGGGTCTCTGACCATTCCTTCAGTGAAGCAGTGGTTCTCAACTTCCGCCTGCTTCAGAATCCCCTCAGGGCTGGTGAGTTAGTTACCCATTGCTGTGCAACAAATTAGCAACTTCAAACAGTGAGCATTGACTGTCTCACAGTTTCTGTGCCCCAGGGATCCAGGTGCAGCCAAACTGGGTGGTTCCAGCCCAAGGTACCATGAGGTTACATCAGGCTGTCAGCATAGATGCGTCTCAGATGCAGGCTTGACAGCTTTGGCTGGTGGGGGGCTGATTCCAAGCCCCTCCATGTGGCTGCTGGCATGTCTTGGTTCCGCGTCTGTGAGTCTCTCCAGGGGCTGCCTGAGTGTCCTATGGTCACAGTGAGCCATCGAGTGCCCGAGGCGGAAGTCACAGTCTACAGATGTTATGGAAAGGTGGGTCAGTGATGCCTCATCACTTCTGCTGTGGTCCTTTCATTAAAAACTATTCACCGATAGGGAGGGTGGGAGGGAGACGCAAGAGGGAGGGGATATGGAAACATATGTATATGTATAACTGATTCATTTTTTTATAAAGCAGAAACTAACACACCATTGTTAAGCAATTATACTCCAATAAAGATGTAAAAAAAAAAAACTAGTCACCGAGTCCAGCCCATACTCAGGGGAAAGGGATTACACAAGGGCATGAATCCCAGGAGATGGAGATCAGGGGGACCAGCCAGGGGGCTGCCTGCCACAGTTTCTTTTTTTTTTTTTTTTTTTTTGCAGTATGCGGGCCTCGTACTGCCGTGGCCTCTCCCGTTGCGGAGCACAGGCTCCGGACACACAGGCTCAGCGGCCATGGCTCACGGGCCCAGCCGCTCCGCGGCATGTGGGATCTTCCCGGACCGGGGCACGAACCCGTGTCCCCTGCATCGGCAGGCAGACTCTCAACCACTGCGCCACCAGGGAAGCCCTGCCACAGTTTCTCAACATGGATTATTGGGCTCCACCCCAGACTCTGATTCAGCAGGGCTGGGCTGGAGCCCAAGAATATTTATTCCTGACAGATTCCCGGCTGGCGTTGCTACTGCTACTGGTCCAAGGACCACATTTTGGGAATTGCTGCTTTAAAACCCCTACACCCAATCAGAGTGAGAAATGGGCTCTAGTTGTTGCAGGAAATTGGACTTCACCCAGGCACCAAGACCAGGAGCCTCAATGGCTGAGATTCAGCCTGAGCCTGAGCCAAATAAAAATTTGGGGAGGATCCTTGGTGAACTTTAAGACTTTGGATCTTTAACTCACACAAGAATAAGGGCATTCTATTTGGGGTTTTAAATCCTTTGGACTCTAGTTTCTTAGGACTTCCTCTTACAAGAGGAGTTAATCATGAATTTGATTTTTCCTGGGAATGAGATAATAGGGGTCAGGTGGGCTGGAAATGTCTATGTTGGCTTGTCATTAGAGTACAATTGTTTGATTGTACTCGTTTAATTTTGTTGAGGCTTGGAAATGTGGCCGGAAATTATTTGGGATGGGAAAGGGAACAGGCAGAAAACATTTGGTTTGGGTCAATTGTAGCTTTGGGATGAATGTTTTAAAAACAACTTTATTCAGATATAATTCACAAACCACACAATTCCACCAGTTAATGTGTACAGTTTAGTGGTTCTTAGTGTATTCACAGAATTGTGCAACCATCTCCACAATCTAATTTTAGAACATTTTCATTATCCCCCAAAGCCACCCCCTACCTGTAACAGTCACTTCCCACCCCTCTGCCACCCCCAGCCCTGGGCAACCACTAGTCTACATTCTGTCTCCATAAATCTGCCTCTTTTGGCCATTTAACATAAACAGAATTATACAGTATGTGGTCTTTTTGTTGCTGAGTTTTTTCAAATAGCATAATGTTTTCAGGGTTCATCCATGTGGCAGCATGGATCAGTACATCCTTTTTATTGCCCAACATATTCTGTTGTGTAGATATATTACATTTTGTTTACTCGTTCATCAGTTGACAGACATTTGGGTTTTTTTTTTATTTTTTGAAACTATGAATAATGCTGCTATAAGAATTCATGTATACGTTTTTTCTGGTCATGTTTTCATTTATATCAGTATCAACAGAGGAGTAGAATTGCTGGGTGATGTGGTAACTCTACATTTAACCTTTTGCAGTTGCACCGTTTTAATCCCCACCAGCAATATATGAGGATTCTAATTTGTTATTGTTTGTCTTACTTCTTATAACCATGTAGTGGGTATGAAGTGGTCTCTCAGTTTGATTTTGATTTGCGTTTCCCTAGTGGCTAACAATGAGCATTTTTCATGTGCTTATTGGCCATTTGCATGTCTTCTTTGGAGACATGTCTGTTCAGATCCTTTGGGATCTTTAAATTGAGTTATTTGTTTTTTTTAAAAATTTCATTGTGTTATTTTTTAACTTTTAAAATTGGGGTTTATTTAAAAATGGGTTAGTTGCCTTCTTATTGAGTTGTAAGAGTTCTTTATGAATTCTGGATACACGTTCCATATCAGATATATGATTTCCAAATGTTTTCTTCCATTCTGTGGGTTGTCTTTCCTATTTCTTGACAAGATTGTCAAATGACAAAATTAAAACAATTTAGGAACAAGTTTGATGCCCTTTATTCAAGGGAAAATAATCCATGGGTTGGGGGAGTACAGCGGCACATTCTTCTCAAGGGATTTTGGTCAAGAGCGAGTTTATAGAGCGTTGGAAGCAGCAACGTGGAGACAGGGCATGATTGGCGGGGGTTGCATATCTGATCTTGTTTAGAAAGATCAAGGAACAAGGAAATAAATGTGGAGCCAGAGTTGGCTTGGCTTTTGCGGATTGGCTGACTGGATATTCTGCATTTCTGGTCAAGTGAAGCATTTACAAGAACCTTGAAGTTCAGTTTGCTGATGTGGCATCTTCAGCAGGAGCAGCCCCGTCTTGGGCCTAGATATTTATTTCCACAGTCCACCCCCCACCAGTCATCCTCTTGGCCACTCCAGAGGTTTGATCAAAACCACTGGCCTGGGCTTCCCTGGTGGCGCAGTGGTTGAGAGTCCGCATGCCGATGCAGGGGACACGGGTTCGTGCCCCGGTCTGGGAAGATCCCACATGCCGCGGAGCGGCTGGGCCCGTGAGCCATGGCCACTGAGCCTGCGTGTCCGGAGCCTGTGCTCCACGGCGGGAGAGGCCACAGCAGTGAGAGGCCCGCGTACCGCAAAAAAAACAAAAACAAAAAAACCCCCCACTGGCCTTAGTGTGACTCAGTTACCATTGCCTCCTTGGGTCTCATCTCAGTGTGGTGTTCACAGGAGAGGATGTCAAGCTAGTATTCTTGGAGCCGGTTGTGTCCCCTGTTCTCTTTCGTCTTTTAGTCTGCAAGAGACCAACTATCGCCTGGTCAATGGCTGCCCACATGCATTTAAAACTTCCAAGAGAACACAGTGAATTAGGGAGACAATAATTATTATTAGAAACAAAACAATGCCCATGGTTTGGAGAGTGTGCCTGAGCCAGACTCTCCATAATCCAAACCAGCTAGAATAAAATAAGTCAAGAAATGATCCACAAAAAGGGGATACAGATCTTCTCAACTTACAGTGGGCTTACAGCCTGATAAACTCATCGTAAGTTGAAATATCATAAGTCAAAACTGCATCTAATACGCCTAACCTACCAAACATTGGACTTTAGCCTGACCCACCTTAAATGTGCTCAGAATACTTACATTAGCTTGCAGTTGGGCAAAACCATCTAACACAAAGCCTATTTTATAATGAAGTGTTGGCTCTCATGTAATTTATTGACTACGGTACTGAAAGTGAAAAACAGAGTGGTTGTCTGGGTCCAGAATGGTTGTAAGTGTGTCGGTTGTTCACCCTCGTGTTCACGGGGCTGATGGGGAGCTGTGGCCGCTTCCCAGAGTCCCGAGAGAGGATCAGAACATGTTTGAAAATTAAAAAAAATAAATACAACATATTTAGAAATAAATAAATACAACATATTTGGAAATAAAATTTAGAAAAGAATAAAGAGGATGGCTCTTACCCAGTGGATATGAAAACACTGTATTAAAATGGAGTAGTTGGCACAGAAAAATGAACCTAGCTAGATTTAGCACTGAGATACAGAAAGTGGCCCCCTATGCTGTGGGAACGAAAAGCCTCACCTTTTGAAGCAGTTCTTAAAAAATTCACTGGAAAAAAAAAGGCTAATCACCTCATTTGAAAAAATGACATTAGACTCTTGTAAGACACCACCTAAAACTCGAGTCTGTTGACATTCTGACTGGAGACATGAGATGCATTTATGGGACAAACTTCAGTGGCTTCATGTGTTGTGCACTGTTCTAGGTGTTTACAGACATGAACACACGGGATTCCCGCGACCCCACGAGGAAGGAGCTCTACCGCCCCTCCCTCCACCCCAGAACGACACCTGAGGCTCAACACGGCGGAAGCTGGAGGTCACGTGGCCAGTGAGACATTCACCCAGCCTCCCTGGGCATCACCCCTTCTGTGCCTGTGTGCTCTCCACACGCACCTGCCCCAGGCCCACCGCCATGTGACACATCCCTCGAACACTAGGAGGTGCGGTACAACAGCCATTTTCTCTTGCTTGGGGCTGTCACGTGACTGCAATCAGGTGACAGCCGGGGCTGGATGTCCAGGTGGGCTGGACATCCATGGTGGCCCACTCACCTGGTGGCCGGTGATGCCAGCTTTGGCTGGGAGCTCCTCTGGGGCCGTCGGGTGGGCACCCCGGGGGGCTCTCCACATGGCTTCCCCCAGGGCACGTGTCTGAGGGAGCTGGGGGAGGGAAGCTTTCTCTGCAGCTTGAAGGTCACAGGGCCACTTCTGCAGTTTTCGGTTGAAGGAGTCACAAGCCCACCTAGATTGAAGAGGCAGCTTACGGACCCCACCTCTCAATGCAAGGAGTGTCAACGTTTTAAACCACTATAAAATGTAGTTAGATCAATGAGCGTTCATCCAGAGCCACGCCCTGTGCTAAATCTATTTATGTGAATAGTTTCACTTCAATTATACACAAAGAGAGAACCCACAGACCCCCAGTGGCGTCACATGTGCTAAAGCCCAGGATACAAAACCCAGATTTAACACCTCACCTAAGTGCAGTCTTGACCTTCCCCAGAAATGTCATCTTAACAGCATGGGATTTTCCGCTCAGCACCATGAGGTCACCTGTCATGGGGGGCCTCCCCATCCCCAGGGGAAGAAGAGGCCGCCTGCACAGTGAAACCCGTGCCTGTCCTCCTCCCCTGCCTCCCAAAGATGTCTAGGCCCCAAATAACCCTTTGCTTTGGCTGACTTCC
This sequence comes from Hyperoodon ampullatus, assembly GCF_949752795.1. Lineage (NCBI taxonomy): Eukaryota > Metazoa > Chordata > Mammalia > Artiodactyla > Ziphiidae > Hyperoodon > Hyperoodon ampullatus. The sequence continues at coordinate 5,130,423 of NC_136927.1, forward strand.
TCACCCACCCTCCTTTCTATAGCAACTTCCACGCTCTAGGGCTCCTCTGCATGCCCTTCAGGTCCCTCTGTGAGATGCTGCCACATTCATGAGCCACTGGATAAAGCCAAGACCTTCAAGTTCACTCAGTTGAATTCTGCTTTTGAACCACACTTATATTTACGTTTAAAATAAACAAGCAATAAAAGTACAACGGTGCAGATGAAAGTTTCAGGGGCTGTGCTTCGCACCTAGACACACCGGTTTGGGTGACCTCCTGGTCAGTGAGGCCTCCCAGTCACACTGTCCCACCCCGTCCCACCTGGGGTGGCACCGACCTGAACCCTGCAGCGTGGGCTGCGGAAGCGGGGGGCGCTGGGTGGTGGGACAAGCAGGTGAGCCGAGCAAACCACAGCCCGACGCAGCGGCCCAGACTTCCACGAGGAACCGGGCACTGGAAGCATCACAAAGGGACGGCTTTATGGGAAATCAGCCTAGCTGCTGGCTGCTTGTGGAAAGGCAAGATTTTCCACCCAGGGGGAGAGTGTGCAGGGAGGCCTTTGCCCCGGGCCACCACTTCTGTGTCCACAAGTCCCAGGACCCCTTGCAGGGCCCAGCCCCAGGTCCAAACCTGGCCAGTGCCAGGCCTGCAGACAGCACCTCACTCCTTGAATCCCAAAGCCCTTCCGTTAAGTCAAGTCTGGGGTGAGAAGGCTCTGCTGTGCGCTCGGTGAAGACAGAGATGGGGGGCGGTGCGGGGGAAGCCCTCGGGGCCCAGTGAGTCAGGGGGCGGCGGGTGGAAGGGGACGGTCCCACCCGCTTCCTGGCGTCCCGGTTCTAGCTTTGCAGGTGCAGCTGTGGCACGTGGGGTGCCAGCCTTGGAGTCATCTGGGTGAGTTCCCTTTGTCACTTCGCCTTCTGTGGTCACTGCAATACAACAGGAGGGCTGGGCAACGCTGACCTGAGCGTGGTGGGCATCTGGGAACAGAGGAAGCGTCACCCTCGGGAGTGAATGGTCAACGTGAGGACAGTGCAGGGAGCGGGGTTGTTGCCAGCTTGGGGCACTAAATATCCACTCTGCTGCAGAACGATGGTGACACTAAGAAGTGACATTGCCTATTAATGATACAGTCCTTAGGAAAAGAAGAAGGCCCACTATGTGTCTTAAGTTCTACACCCCTTACGTGGAGTTCTGCACTAAGACCCGTTTTATCTAGGAGCCCAGAGAAGAGTACGAGGGGTGTAAATCGGTAAAATCCTTGTAGATTCCACGGCTCCCGAAATGTATCAGAGAAGACCTGCTCCCATTCTATTGAATTTCCAATTTCGACCTTGTTTGACCTTGATTCTGATCAGTATTCCCCCGCTCCATCAGTTACGCATACTTCTGGTCTTTATCTCTTCGTAGGTACCCAAAGTTGTTTGTGGAAAGAGGTAGACGTTAAATCATTATTTTGCTTCTAGGGAACGTGACCAGTGAGAGTCATCCCAGGAGTCTGATCAGCTCAGCACACGTGCAGCCCCTCGGAGGGTGACCCAGGTCCCGGGCTCCATCACCTCCCCAGCCTCCTGTCCAGCCCCAGCACACAGTCTGACTCATTTGCAAACACAGCAGCTGAGTCTCTGGGGTCAGCAGCTTAGGTCCCCCTCCTCTCCCGTGTCCGATTATCAGGAGTACCAGAGCTGAAGGCCCAGCTCCCTTGCCATGCCCGCTCCCCGCCCCTCCCCACTGCCTGCCCTCAGAGCCAGCGAGACGGGGTGCCTCCAAAAAGTAACTGCCTAGATCCTTCCCGCTGCACCGCCCGAGACAGTGAGCAACTCAAGGAGTAGCTGCTGTTACTTTTTTATTGAGTAAAATAGCAGAGCAAGGGCATTTGGTTCACTTGGAAAGCAATTAGAAGAAAGAAATGAGTTAGAGCCCCTTAGAGGTTCAAAAAATGCCCAAGGAGCCTTCTCTGTGTGTCTGCTGGGACGGCACACGGAGGGCACATCCACCAGGCGGGTCACCCATCGGAGGGAGGTGTGAGAGCTCTGGGGGGGCGTGAGTGAGAGGCAGTCAGCGGCCTCCCTGATGCCCAGTCCCCTATTCATTCTGGCAGCTGATATTCACCAGGGTCATGCTGTTCCTCCAGGGGACGACGTAAACCTGGAAGGAGCACAGCTTTTGCTGCGAAAGGGAAGAGAGGGATGGTTGGTCAGGGTTACAGGTAAAGAGGAAAGTGCACTGGCCCCAGCCCCCACCCCCAGCGGGCTGGCACTGAGACAGGACCAGAGGGGAGGACCCAGGGGCTGGGACCCAGGTCCAGTTAACCCCCTGCAGAGGTGAGGCCCGGGAGGGGTGACAAAGGAGTACAGCCCTCCCTGAGGCCGAGACCCCTGAGAACCAGCCAAGCCCCTGGGAGAGTCTGGCCTTTGGTGAGCAGGTGGCATGGTGGGCCGGTTACAGGCCTCCAATTCCCGCTAATCTGCCCGGGGATGCGGGCACGAGGCTGGGATTAAAGGGCCCTTTCTCCCTTCCCAGCAAACACCCGCAGCTGGGTCCTCCATCCCGCAGGCAACAATCCCCAAAGCAGACGGTGCCCCAATTCCCCGGATAAAACCCCATAAATCCAGAGCAGTCACGTGCACACACATACCCTTCCCCTCACAGCCCCGGCAGGCACCCGCGATGCGCCCCCATGGGCACCCCCAACTCCTGCTCCCATCAGGCATGTACCATTTTCAGGTTTGGCTGGTCATTGAAGGGACAGTTGTCCAAGTTGGCCTGGGACTTTGTACACGTGGTTCGGCCAATCTCCACGTCCAAGAAGTAGTTCATCCCGGACACAACCTGGACACACAGAGAGCACACACACTTATGACACCTGCCGGCTGCACACACGTGGTTACCTTCTTCCCACCGCCCCCCATGTTCACAGGCTGCCAGAGCCACACCCAGGCCTCCTGACGGCCGCTGCGCCCCAGGCCCTCCCCGGAACTTGTTTACCAGATGCTCCAACAAGGCATCTCCCACAGGGACACAGAGGGGGAAGCCAGGGACCAACACTCTAACTGGGTCCAGGAACAGAAGGCACAGCTCCGAGGAGCCAGCCAGGGTACAGGCAAGCAACTGGCCAGCGCCCAGAGCCAGGGAGGGGACTGAGCACAAGGTGGTGGCCCTGTGTCAGAGTCCACACTGCATCCGCAGGAAAGCTGTTGCCTGGTGATTACACTTACGCTGAACTCCAGTCCCCAGGGTGGAGCCCACAGCATCCCATTCCCTGCATGTAGCCCAGGTTTATTTATTCCCTCCCGGAACAGAAGAAAATGAGAGCTTCACGTTCGTGGACGTTTAGGCCAATAAAAGACTGCCTGGAATGCCTTCCTCTTAGGTGTGATTTTTGACGGGAATATTTCTCAAGTGTGTCATATATTGCATGCCTTTTACACTTGAGATTACAGAATAGAAGTGAACTCTGGCTTTACGCAGGCATCCCAGACATGCTTTGTTAGAACCTAGAGAAACATGGAATGAGGGGCCAGGGATCAGGCTCCAGACCCCACCTGGTAGACCCATGATCCCTCTGCTGTCAGCTTCCCCATGTGGCCAGTGAGCTAGTGTCACACTGGAGAGGAGCAGGCTGGATGGGACCTCGTGAATGGAGAGAGCAGGTCCTATCCAGAGGGGACAGCACCAGCCCACTGCTGCAGGAGGAGAAATGGGTCTGGTCTTGACCCATCTTCTGAAGTTTCAAGAGAAGGTGGCAGGGGGCCCTATGGCTGGCATGCAGGACCACACTCTCGGTGCTGTGTGGCTGCGTCCTGCTCTCCAATGGGATGCAGGCCGGATGGTCTAAATTCTAGCCTTCCTTCAAGGACCAGCTCAAGGCCCTGTAACCCGTCCTAACTCTCCCTCCTGCCCTCTTCTCAACTCTGACAATGGGTTCCTTATCTGGCCAGAACCCCAGGCAGGCTGGCAGAGGCAGAGGTCAGGCTGTCAGCGACCGTGTGTCCATCTCAGGGTGGGAGTGAGATGTCACAGCCCAGAGGCTGCTCCCATGGATGTGACCTGCAGGCGGAAGCGACGGTCCAGGAAGCTTTGTATTCTTATGCCAGACCCCCTGATCTGGGACACACTGGACACCACGGGCCAACTCACGGACTTGTCGGCTTGATGATAACCTCCGGGTGCTCTGGAGGATGTTCAGAGTGTCTGTCCCCAATGCCACTACACGACAACATGGTGGCCAGGTACGTTTAGTGGCATCTGCGGGCAGGAGGCTCAGAGGAGAGCATGCCTCTTCTGTGTGACCCGAGGCTCGCTCATCTCGAGGAAACATCAGGCCAGCCCAAACCCACTGACAGTCTGAGCCACAACTGGCTGGACGCTTCAGAAACAACGCCAAGGTCATGAGACAGTCCAGGGGCTGCTCCAGAGTAAAAGGGGCTGCAGGACAGTGGCTGCATCGTGTGGCCTGGGAGGGTCCTTGGCTATAAAGGACACAGTGGGATGATCAGTGCCATCTGAATAAGGCCTGTGTATTAAAGAGTCCTGATTTTCAAAACTGTATTGTGGTTATGGAAGAAAATGCCCTTGTTTTTAGGAACTATACACAAAAGTGTTTACCTTCAAAGGGTTCAGAAAAATAAATGCATATATACATCCCTACACACGTGTACGTGGGGATGAGGTGGATCAAGCAACTATGGCAACTTTTTAACGTTTGAAGAATCTGGGTGAAGAATCTACAGTGATTCTACGTGCTATTTTTGCTACTGCTTTGTAAGTCTGAAATTATGTCAAAATAAAAAGTTAAAAGGAAAAAGTGCTTAAGGGCATTCAGTGGCAGAGCCAGGAGGGCAGACAGGTGTGGGTCTGTTTTTACCTCGCCTGCGGTCATTTAGTTGACATCTCGCGCCAAGCCCCCGGGTCCCAGGAGGCTGGGCCCTGCCCCCAGCGCCGACCGAGAGGGCCGGCCGGTCCCACGAAGGGATGCGGGCGCCGGAAAGGCCGGGGGCTGCGCCGGGGTGAGAAGTCCGTCTGCGTCCTTTGCGATCCCCAGGGCCTCAAGGGGCTGGGGGCTGCCCTCCCGAGAGCTGGGGGGGTTGGGGGGGCGGGGCTGGTGACCGCGCAGGCCACGCCCTCTCGGGGGCCGGCCTCCCGCATTCAGGGCCGCCCGGCCCCGGCGCCCCTGCCTTGTAGCTTGGCCCGGCGCCCCCGGCCCCTGCACCCGGGGCTCCGCGCTCCCTCCCCGGCCCCTGCACCCCGGGCCCCGCGCCCCCTCCCAGACGGGACGCACCTGCTTGAAGGCGCGCACTACGCGCACCGCGCGGCTCTGATAGGCGTCGTTGCTTAGCTTGTTGTACTCTCTGATGGCAAAGGACAGCGCCTCCTGTACGCCCTTCTCGTTGACGTCCGCCTCCGTCAGGCCGCCCACCAGGCTTTTCTTTCTGGGGCTCTGCCCGGCCGCAGGGCTCACGGCCAGGGCCAGGGCCAGGGCCAGGGCCAGGACGGTCAGCAGAAGCAGCGCGGTGCGCGGGGATCCGGCCATGATCTCTCGGAGGCGGACGGAGCTGCAGCCGAAGAGCGATCCGGCGACACCAGCACAGCCTGGCCAGCCACCGAGTCTTTATCCCTGGGCCGCCCCCAGATCGCCCCGCCCCCGCCCGCCTGGCTCCTCCTCTTCCGCCCCTCCCCTCGCCCGCCCCTCCCCCCCCCCCGCCCTAGTCCCGCCCCTCCCCCAATCCTGCCCCTCCTCTCGCTTCTCTACCCACCAGACCCGGCTCACTCCTTCCCAGTCCCGGGTTACTCCTTCCCACTCCCGGCCCTCTTCTCCTAGTCCTGATTTCCCACCCCCGCGCTCCTCAGCCCGACTCACCCCGGTCTCGCAGAAGGTGTCACCTCCTGGAGGCCGGCGATGCTTGTAACCCCGAGCTCTGTCTCCTGGTCTGAAAGGGGGAAGGGGCGTCTCTCGGCCCCCCCTCGGCTGTCCGTGTCTAGGAGTCCCCAGCGCACAAGGCTGCAGCTTCCGAGGCAGACGAAGGAAGACCTCGTGTGCGCCCCGTCCTAGGGGAACTTCTTTGCCAAACATAAATGAATTAACCTGTATTTGGGAAAAGCTCATCGGGTTCTCTTTCTCACAACTCATTTATTTATTCAGCTGGCACACCTTTCTGGGGCTTCTCCCTGGCCAGAGGGTCTGGGGCCGGTAGATGGAGCGCGGGCAGGGGAGCCGGGGCCAGGGACTCCAGGTGGTAGAGCCCCTACCTGATGGAGACATAAGGCGAACCCTTGTGTAACTACATTAGCTAGGAGACACATTAAAAAGAGCAAAAAGAAACAAGCGTATAAAAACAATACTTTTTGTTTAACCCAATATATCCAAAATATTATTTCAGCATATACAAGCAATTGTGAATGACATATCTTACACTCTTCTGTGTGTGTACATTTTATCCTTAGAGCAGGCGTCAGTGCGGACTGGCCTCATCTCCAGGCATGGCTGTGGCATTGCCCAGCCCAGCGTTAGGCGGGTAGGGGGGAGGGCAGTCATCAGTAATTAAGATCAGGGAGCTACAGGGGCTCTGTTGGAAGCGAAGTGAAGGGTGAAATAGAGATGGGTGCCAATGGACCCCGGTCAGGGATGCCTCTGAGACGACACACATTTAGGCTGAAACCTACCTAAAGGGCAGGAAGTCCTGCAGACACAAGGGAAGAAAGCATCAGGCAGAGGGAACAGCCAGTGCAAAGGCCCTGTGGTGGGGCTCAGCTGGCCTGCTCTAGGGACAGGAAGCAAAGCAGCTGGTGTTTAAGCAGGGAAGGGATATGACCTGGAATCTCACCCTGGCAGCTGTATGCACCCTACTGTGGGTGGGGGATGCAGGTGGAGGGGTGAGGCTGACCCTTACCTGGCCAGTGGGGGAGGGGCAGTTGCTTGTCCCCTCAGGGAGGTGCACGTCTGGCTCTGGTCTTCTGTCCACTGCTTGGAAACCTTTCTTGATTTTTAAAAATCAACTTGAATGAGGTATGATGCCCATACAATAAATGCCTCATTTTATGTGTCCAGACTGAGGAATTTTAGCACGTGCATACACCAGTAGTGCCGCCCCACCAAGCTCTAGAACATTTCCTCCTGCCTCTCTGTGGTCAATCCTGTGCATGCCCCTGGCTCTGGGTGATGCACACATCTGTCTCTGTGGACTAGGTCTTTGCCTCTTCTTGAACTTTCTGCAAATGGCCTCATGCAGTGTGTGCATCTGGGTTTTGAGCATCATTTTTTAGCCTCCTCTATTGTTGGGTTAACCTAATTATTGGTTCTGTTTCTCCCCGGACTGAGAGGACATGGTCAGCTGGGTACTGTGTGGGCTACCAGACCCTCCAGCCCAGGACCATGCAGGTCTGGGCCTGAACATGGCCCTGGGAGTGGAGGGGAAGGCTATTCTCTTACCTGCACCCTGTGTGCCTGAAGGTGGCCCAGTGACCGATGACCTATGGAGATGGTGGCAGAAACACCAGGAGACCTCTGGGCCCTTGGAGCAAACACAGAGGAACTCTCCTGGGAGTGGTCAAGGCATCAAGGCATCATCCTAGAGTCGCTTTGGCCTTGGGGCTGGAGCAGCAGGGAGCCGGCATGGAATCCAGAATGATATCAGTAATGAATAGCATGTTCAGTGTTTCTGAGACCCTGTTGCCTGAGGCTCAGTTATAACTGTAGGGGCAAGAAATTTTTCCTTGTACCCTTCTAAGTTCTTTGGCTGGTCTAATAATTAAATTGCCATAAGACAGATTAACAGGAGAAAAATAAATTTAACTGTATACATTTAGGAGCCCCACAAAGATGCGACACAAAGGCAGTCAGGTAGTTGAAGCTTATAAGCCGCCCTGATCTAAGGAATGGGGGCCTGGGGCTTCAAATGGAGCCGGTGGGACTCACAGGAAGATGAGACGAGGAGATGCTTGAGGCTCAGATGTCAGCCCTACCACACAGATGGCTCTTCAGATAAAAACATGTCTCTGGTAGCGTCTCTCTGTCCGGTTTCTAAATTTCTTGAGGCAGTTAGGAGGAGGTAAAAGTTTTTCCTGAGGCTTCAGCGTCTTGACTGCCTTCAGCTCTAAATACTCCACATGCCAAAGTGGTACATTTAGGGGTGGCATCTTCTGCGCTCTCCGACCGCCCCCCCCAATCTCTCCCTGCTCTGACTTAGGAGCCTCGAGAAAAGTCATGACACCCACTAGGTGCAGCAGGGATGCTTTTGCAGTGCGATGAGGGAGGAGAGGTGCTTTCTCCGTGAACTAGAAGAGAGGGGAGCTCCACAGAGCAGGGCAGAGTGGACTGCCCCGGCCAGCACTTCTGAGCGGCATGACTGTCTCTTAAGGGCAGGGACTGATCCTCACTGGGGTTTCCCACCACACTGGGCAGCTGGGGCTGCAGCCTCAGAAGGTGTGCTGTGCAGAGACCGGCAGGGTCCTCCCGTCCGTCATCACGGAGGAGGTGAGGGGCAGCAGAGAATGGGAGCGCGGTGGTGGGTTTGAGCCTGTTGGGGTGGCCTGAACGGTGACACGTGCGGCTGGAGGTTGCTTACACTGGCGGTAGGCGTCTTGGTACAGCGACATCTCCAATCCTAGCACAGGGTGCCCACGGGAGCCACCGGAGCAGCCTGCAGGACAGTCTGATAAGGAGGGGAAGGTCAGCATGAGGCTGGGCCTCCGTTCCAGCTGTGTGGATGATCTCGGCAAATGTCACAAGTCTGGTGAGGCTGGCCACTTTGTGAACTGTGGGGTCTGGAGGTCGGAAACACAGAAATGGCCAGGCTTCGGTGGGATGTGTAAGCACGTTAAAAACTGACAGAGCAGCCCAAGCCCTGGTTTCTGGGGCCTGCAGCTCCTGGGATAAGCTAGCAGGAACCCAGAGAGAAACAGTGAACTCAAGATGAGGCACGGGGTTCCGGCATATACCCACCGAGTGCAGCATGGAGGGGGCACGTCTGCCCAGGAGGTGAGTGTATTTCCCTTCTGCCGGGTGAAGAGCAAACCAACCATGTTTCCACAAGGCTGCGTGTGTGTCTGCTGATCTCGTGATCTGAATTAGCAGAGTGAGAATTTAAGGTGAGGGAGTGACAGGAGTTCTCTGAAATCAATAAACAATAATAAGTGGATATTAAGTTATACTTCAATAAATAAATGACCAAGCACATAAAACATCCCCCGAAGTGGTAAGTGGTCACATCAAGTGGCCAAGAGTTGAGATTCTGAACACTAGGGCTTTGAGCAATTAGAGCTTGGTGTCCACAATTGGTAGCTTAGACCGAGCCAGTCGTAGGTTTTTGTGACATCTTAACACGGAAAGATTAGGAACCTCTCCTGTGGGAGGCACGGGGTTCTCTGGGGTTGAGCCCTGAGGTCCCTTACACGCTCCTTCCCCCTGTGCCTCTTTCCCACCCCCACTTGGGGAGACATGGAGATGCTTCTACACCGCGTGCCAGTGTGGGCAAAGCACTTAGGGCTCTGCTAGGGATTGATGCCATGGCAATGGTCCACCGGGATGCTCAAGGTAAAGGCTGTTGGCAGCCCCCATAGAAGAGGCCAGAGTGAGCGCAGTGGCCTATAGCTGTTTTGCACTTAACGGGGGAGCAGAGAATCCTCTGGAAGCTTGTGCTCAGGTCCACGTGGAAAGGGCCCTCCTCGCCTTGTGTTGTCAATTACCATTTATCCTCTCAAGCGGCACATTTACCAGAGCAGCTCCCACGTGCGGGGGAAGCAGCACAGCCCGGGGTGTCGGGGGAGGGAAAGGGCGTCTGGGGACCAGGGCGGGCGTCTGTGCATCGTCTCCCATGGCCCCCGTCTCTCTGGGCCTCAGTCCAGCCACGAGGAAAGCAGCGTGGCTCTGAGCCGGGTTTAGCAATCCCCTTGGCACCTCTGGATGGTCAGCGTTTCCTTTCCAAATCCTCGGCGTGGTCACTGCTTGACTTCGCTCCGGGTGTTTGTGCAGCCTCGTTCCTTTAGCCATCTGCAGTGGGGCGGCCCGTGAAAGCTGGCACCCTGGATGCTGGAGCTGGCACTCCCTGCCCTCTCCGAGGTGTCCCCTGCCCCTCTCCCTGCCAGGCTCAGAGGACAAGTGTTGGAATAATATTTCTTTCACACTAGAAGCCAGGCAGGCCGTGCTCGGCCCGACCCCAGGTTTTGCCTGGAACGTGGTGAAAATACTCTCGCCAAGTCTGGGCCTATGAGACTGGGGAGAACCAAAAAAGGGGGAGGAAAGAGAGGCAGGAGCGGGGTGGGTGCAGGGGAGAAGGGGGAAGCATTTCCCTTGACATTTTATGATGGAAATTTTCAAACATGCAACCAAGTTAGAAGGGTTTCATCGAAAACACCCATATACTCACCACCCAGATTCTACCACTAACACTGCACCTACTTTATCACGTTGTCTGTCCACCTGTCCTTTCTCTTCAGCCATCAATCTATCTTTTATTTTTTTATTTTTTTAATTTTTGGCTACATTGGGTCTTCGTTGCTGCATGTGGGCTTCTCATTGCGGTGGCTTCTCTTGTTGCAGAGCATGGCTTCTAGGCGCACGGGTTTCAGTAGTTGTGGCACACGGGCTTTGTTGCTCTGTGGCATGAAGGATCTTCCCGGACCAGGGCTCAAACCCGTGTCCCCTGTATCGGCAGGCGGGTTCTTCACCACTGCGCCACCAGGGAAGCCCCAATCTATCTTTTTAAGTGCATTTCAAAGGGAGTTGTCGACATCAGTGCATTTCACCCCGAAATACTTATGCTTGCAGGGCATTAACTGGAGCTTGATGTTTATTTACAGCTTTTTCACTGGTTGGAAAATTTACCTACAGTGAAATGCACAAATCTGAAGTGAACAGTCATTTGATTTTTTAAAAATTAATTAATTTATTTATTTTTGACTGCGTTGGGTCTTCGTTGCTTCCCGTGGGCCTTCTCTAGTTGCAACGAGCAGGGACTACTCTTCGTTGCGGTGCGCGGGCTTCTCATTGTGGTGGCTTCTCTTGTTGCGGAGCACGGGCTCTAGCTGCGCGAGTTTCAGTAGTTGTGGCACAGGGGCTCTGTGGTTGTGGCTCGCGGGCTCTAGAGCTCAGGCTCAGTAGTTGTGGTGCACGGGCTTAGTTGCTCCGTGGCACGTGGGATCTTCTCGGACCAGGGCTCAAACCTGTGTCCCCTGCATTGGCAGGTGGATTTTTAAGCACTGCGCCACCAGGGAAGTCCCCATTCACTTGATTTTGACAGATGCATGTAACCCAAACTCCTATCAGCTACAGAATGTGACCATCACCCCAGCAAGTTCCCTCACCCCCCTTCCCAGTCACTTTGGGTCCCCACTCCCAGAGACAATGCTTCATTGATTTTTAAAAATATATATAGATTAGTTTTGTCTATTCTGGAAGTTCACTGAATGGAATTCTACAGTACGTGGCTTTTTTCACTCAGCTTGATGTTTCTGAGATCATCCCTGCTGTTTAAGTTGTATGTTTATAAGACAGCCTTTGACCCTGTCTTGGGAGTCCCTCCAGAAGAGTCTCAGGAGTGTCTCGGACCCCGGATTGCAGGCGCAGCCATAGTGACAAGGGCAGCAAGCCTCGGTCACTCAGAATGTTTGCTGCAGCTTCTCTTTTCAACCTGAAACAACTTCCTTCCCTTCCTCGCCCCATCCCCAAAGCTAGTTTTAATTTTTGAAAAAAATAGAGGAAAACCTGATTTTAAAAGACAAAGAGCAGATGTTCCCAATGCTTCCCTGTATTTGAAAATAAAAGTTCTTGTTGTTTTTTAAAAATCAAATTAGTACAATATGTTTGCTATAAAAACAAAAAAAACTGTAAAGGAGATAAGTTACATGTGTATATGTGACTGTGCGTGTACCTCTGTGGACATGTGTGCAGGAGGTCATGTGATGACTAATTCCTGCCATGTTTTTCACTGTCATTATGTCGTGAATGTTTTTCATGAAGTTAATCGTCTTTGAAAACTCTGTTCTGCTCCCTATTCAACTAGTTACTCCATAGTTTAACTTTTTCTCTAATGCTAGACGTTTAGATTGTTCCCATTTTTTTCCCTGGGATGAGTAATACTGTAATGCACACTACTATAGGAATAAAGTCTTGGTGTGTATTTTGGATTGTTTTCTTCCTGGAATTGGAATTACTGGGTCAGAAGCTACAAAGATTTTTTTGGATACAGATTGCCAAATAATTCTCCAGAAAGCTGTGCCTGACTCAGTCAGGTCCAAGGAGCAAAGAGAAAGCGGTGGTGGTCAAGTAGTGTCAGAAGCAGCATTTTGTGCTTTATTTTGTTTGGGAATAGTTACAAGTACAGGTGACCTCAATGTCACTTTGCTGGACCCGAGACCCTCGGTGGTGCCACGCGACTGCAGCTCTGTGCCGGGACTGCAGCCTTTCTACCTGGATCACATCGTGGTGGTTCCGCCTTGGACTTACCCTCCATGAAAAATGTTATCAATTCCGTGTCTGTGCTATTTATTCACTCATCAACTTCGAGAACATCCATGGAACACAGGATGTCAGAGACTGACTTTCAAGATGGAAAAGCTCGGCTCCTGCCCTCCAGATGTCCTGGTCTGATGAGAAAGGCATGTGAACAGGTATTTCAACACCGCATGAGAAAGGCATGTGAACAGGTATTTCAACACCGCATGATGCAAACAGTCACAGGTGCGGGAATGTCCAGAGGCCCGTGCTCCGGGTTCTGCCTGGGCCTCTCACCAAGCACCTGTCCATGGCTGCAGAAGGAGCGTGTGGTCTTGATTCGCTGTGAACTCCAAGAAACCTGGAGGGTGGCCTATCTTTGCTGGTCTAAGGGTGAAGAATTCCCTAGTCCAGCCTCCCTGCCAGGCTCAGCTGGAGCCCTGCGCCTCCAGCACCTCTGAGAGTGCCTTCCCTCGAGGAGCACCCACTCACAGCTGTAATATCCTCCACGCCCACGACTCCCACTCTGTGTCTCCAGCACAGAACTGCCACCTTACCCCCGTGATGGTGTGATTTACACAGGGATCCCCGCTTTCCAAAGTTTCCTTTACGCCACCTCGCTTTTACGGAAGACCTGTTTTCACTAAAGGAAGGAAATCTGAAGAGGATTTTCACTTTTACAACAAAAGGCAAGAAGTGAAAATTGCGTTCAGCATCTGTTTCCATTGAGCCTTTATAGGGGTAACTTGCACCCCAGGAGTGGGAGCGGCCCTGCCGCCTCCTTCCCTGGAACCACACTCAGTATCTCAGCATCGGCCACTAGAGCTGTGAGCTGTGTCTGTGAGCATCTGGGCTTTACCCCCATTTATTTTGTGCATCTGTCAGCAGGATGTGTCCTAATGTAGTAGCTTCTTCACTCTATGATGTTTCGTCTATGAAAGTTTCCCTAGGAACACTCTATTTTTTGATATTGGGGTAAAGCTATAATAATAAATATATATTTGGTCTCCATCCCTTTTTCTGGCACAGTGCTCCTAAAACTCTTGCAATTTCCTAAGGGATGAGAGCCATAAAGGTGTGGTTCATTTTGTAACGAGGTGCCTTTTGGACCACCACCCAAGGCTGGGGGCTTGTTTCCAGGGGGTCTAACCATGTGATTAGAGGATGGGAATTATCAGTCTTCCCCGCCCCCGACCCTGGGGTTGAGGGAGAGGCGCTGGAGGCTGAATCAATCTTGCAACTGGCTTCTGAAGTGGGTGGGTGGGTCAGTGGTGGGACTGAGCCCTTATCCTGTGGGGTCTGACATCATCTCCATATAGACAGTGTCAGGATTGAGTTGAATTGTAGGACACCCAGCTGGTGTCAGAGCACTGCTAGCTGTGGGGAGAGCTCACACCTCTGAACTGGTGACCAGAATCAGTAACTGGTACCAGAATCCTACCTTCAAATCCATCTGATTGCCTTTCTACTTGGTGGCCAAAGATCCGGCCCCCCAATGCTGCCCATCCCTAAGCTGGATGTGGTTTTGCCCCCTCCCTCCAGTGTCCACAGAGTTCCCCACTGCAGTCGGGGCTGTGACTTCAGGGTCAGCACCTCAGTGACACCTTCCCCGACCTCACTTTTTAAAATCGTGTGTCCCCTTCTCCACATCCCCAGCCTCCTTCCCTGGTTTATTTTTCCCATTGCACCTTCTGAATGTGTGGATACATAATTTCTTTCTTCTCTATCTCTACCTACAGAATGTAAGCTTGGTACTTCTCTTTCTTTCTTTTTTTTAATAAATTTATTTATTTTTGGCTGCATTGGGTCTTTGTTGCTGCGTGCAGGCTTTCTCTAGTTGCGGCGAGCGGGGGCTACTCTTCTTGCGGTGCGCGGGACTTCTCATTGCGGTGGCTTCTCTTGTTGCGGAGCACGGGCTCTAGGCACGCAGGCTTCAGTTAGTTGTGGCTTGTGGATTCTAGAGGGCAGGCTCAGTAGTTGTGGTGCACGGGCTTAGTTGCTCTGCGGCATGTGGGATCTTCCCGGACCAGGGCTCGAACCCATGTCCCCTGCATTGGCAGGCAGATTCTTAACCACTGCGCCACCAGGGAAGTCCCAAGCTTGGTACCTCTGTCTGTTTTGTTCACTGCCATTCCCCTTGCCTGGCCCATGACCATAATAATATGGGTAAGTATTACCTGAACTAATGAATGAACTGGATTAGCATTCTTAAACTGGTTTTTGTTGTTTTTGTGAAAATGTCACCATTTCCTCCCATTATAGCTTAATTCGTATGGAACTGGAGTTAATTCTTTCAGTAAGACAGGGAAGGGGCAACCCTCTGGGGACTTGCAAAAAGAGAAGTACAATTGAAAACAGTGGAAAGAAAGAAAGAAAGGAAGAAAACAGTCCATGGTACCAGTTGTTTTTCATGTCTCAGGAATTTTGGGAAATGAAACCTACTGGGAGGTCAGGGTTCTGTGGCTGAGACACACAGCAGGCTGCCAGTTATCCAGGAGGTCAGGTCTGGACACGCTCGTTTGGAAACAGCTGGCGGTTAAAGCGTAATTCCATCCTCCTGTGGTTCTTACTTGCCCTCCACAGTAGCGTGTTTTCTATACCTGAGGTGCTTGACGAGCCTAAACCTGCTTCTCGCTGAGCTGTTCTTGGTCACCCTACAGTTGGAAGTCGGAGGCTACAGGCAGATGAGAACTGGCAGAGACAGTGACGTGAAGGGGAACCAGGGGGTGTCCCCCCACACCCGCCTGGCTCCCAGGGTCAGGCGGCAGCCATTGATTATGTCCAGCTTGTCCAAGAAGAGGGCGCCTTTGCAAAGAGAAATGAGTGTTAGCCGGAGTCCCCTGCCAGACGTGACTGCTGTGAGGGCCACCAGGGGTTCCAAGCTCCCTGGGCCACAGCGGTGCGGCACCAGCTCATTCACAATGACGGCAACTGTGGTCATGTGCCTGCGTGTGAAACACTCAGGTCAGCCTGCAAGGTGGAGAAGAAACAAAGAGAAAACAGGGCTATTTGGGAAGGCTGGGATAGGGGCCAAAAAAAAGGCAGTGTAAAAAGTAAAGCACAGAGTTTTACTTTGGGAGGATACTGTATCCTCACGTGTTCATCCATTGCATTGCTGTGGTTCAGGTTAGCTTGTGGAAGGTGAGAGAAAAATAAAATAACTAAGAAAAATGAAAGAGTTTATTTTGCCTTCTGCTTTTCCTTCGCTTCCCTTCTTTGGGTGGATCTGAGTTTCTGGCCTGCACCGCTTTCCTTCTTCCTGAAGAACAAGTGATTCATCGCACATCAAGTTTCAAGAAGCACCGTGGCTGAGGCCTGGCGCCCTGTCTGGGAGGGCGTGCGCTGATTTCCTCAGGGGTTAAAGGGAGGAAGGTCTGGTCCTTGTGTGGCCGTGAGGGACATGGGGACAGAATTGTGCAGCCAGACTGGTAGGCCGGGCCTTCGGACCCTCGGGTCTGAGAAAGGAACTTGCAGCTCAGCACGTGAGACTTTTTATTTAGAAAGATTTCAGAATTATGGAAAAGTTGTAAAAGTAGATGGTGGGTTTTCTGTGTGACCTGGGCAGACTTTTGTCCCCAGTTACTCAATCAAGCATTAATTCAGGCGTTGTTGTGAAGGTATTTTGTAGTCGTGATTAGAGTCCTAGTAGGTTCGCTTGAGGGAGGGGAGGGTGTCCTGGATGACCCAGTGGGCTTCACGAAGCAGGTCTGAGGCAGGCCCCAGGCTGAGCAGCTGGAGTTTCTCCCCTGTGGACAGAAACTCCATAATAGCAGGATAATAGAGGAGGCTGGGCCCTTCCCAGATAAAAGATAAAAGACCACATATTTCTCATTCTCGAAGTCAAGGAGACCTTCCCGACTATAAAGCTCCCTGAAGGTCAAAAAGGGAGAGTGTGCCACCCCATAGTAGGTGATGTCAACCTACCCATAGGCCTCTTCACTGGCATCCATCTTGGCTAAGAGAGGCGCCTGCACACATGGCAGTATCCTGAGATAAACCAAATATGGACTCAGAACCAGGCAAAGCAAGATGGTTGGCCAAAGGAAACCCAGAAGAAATGCCCCATATAAGTGATTTAAACGACCACGAGGGCACGACTCTCTCTCTGAGTCCGCCTGTGTGTCTATCCACACGTACTGTACTCTTTTTCCTCCTAATAAACACTTTACTTGTTTCACTACTTTCTGTCTCTGTGGGAAATCTTTTCTGCAAAGCCAAAGGGCCAGGGCCTTGTCACTGGCCACTGGTCTAGTGGCTAGGATTCAGCGCTCTCACTGTCTCGGCCTGACCCCAATCTTGGGCCGGGAACTGAAACCCTGCTTCCAGCCGCTGCAGGCCAATGCCACCTGAGATCAGGCCCAAAGGCCTGAGACCTGCCTGTCCCGGGGGCCGCAGCTCCAGCCCTGCGTCCCCGAGCAGCCTCCCTCCCTGTGGCCTTGTTGCCTGTCCGCAGGCCAGTGCCTCACCCTGAACCTCTGCACGTGCATTTCCTTCTGGTTCTGCTTCTCTGCCTGGGCCCTGACTGACACACACATATGTACCAGTTGTTAGCGTTTGCTTGATCTACTCCTATACGTACCCACACATAAACACACACGTATAAAAGGAAAAGTTCAAGTTTGCCCAAGTTGGCAAATGCCCTTAGTTCAAAGACAACTTTAAGGGTACCATTTAACTTTCAGAGATCTCATCTCCCCTTTGATTTTGGACTTTAGTTTCTTGTTATCTTGCCAAATCTTTGATGCTTTTAAGAAATTTTAAAAATGTTTTGAGTCAGTGACTTTGGTTGTTTCTAGTGGGAGGTTGGTCTGATCCCCGTCCTGCCTTATTCCTGGAAATGGAGTCATTCCCTGACCTTCCCAGGCTTAGTTGAACTGCACACTTAGAAACTAAAACCCAACGTGATTGTCTAAGCAAGTTAACATGTGGAAAAGCAAGTAAATGTTTTTCAAGTCTTCTATACTTTGGGCAAAGAATCACTGCAAGTTTCCCTCAGAGTACAAAAATTGAATTGCATAAAACTACAAAAATTGAATTGCATAAGAAATATCTGAAATTTTCTAAGAAATGTTTTAAAACGTTTAGTTTTCTAATCACTACTAAACTATTTTGGATAAAATTGCAACACTTTATCCAGAAACTACTGCTCCAGCAAACTCCACCCAAGAATATAAGAATAAGGTAGAATGACTCTATGCAGGCCAATTATTATTATTAATTTTAAAAATTTTTGTTGGAGTATAGGTGACTTTTTTAGATTTGTAGCTAGTCTCTGTAGGATTCTTTTTTAGATTCTTTTTTAGATTCTTTTCCCATATAGCCCACTACAGAGTATTGAGCAGAGTTCCCTGTGCTATACAGTAGATCCTTATTAGTTATCAATTTTATATATGGTAGTGTGTATGTGTCAATCCCAATCTCCCAATTTATCCCTTCCCACCCTTCCCCCTTGGTAACCATAAGTCTGTTTTCTACATCTGTAACTCTGTTTCTGTTTTGTAGACAAGTTCATTTGTACCCTTTTTTTAGATTCCACATATAAGTGATGTCATATGATATTTGTCTTTCTCTGTCTGACTTACTTCACTCAGTAGGACAGTCTCTAGGTCCATCCATGTTGTGTGCAGGCCAGTTAGATGGCAACAGGTTCATCACTTTATTCACCAGATTATTCAGAGCTGATGAACTCTTACTTTATACACAAGTCAAAGAAACCTCATTCTTTGGTTTTCTAGTTCACAAACACTTAGAAACAATATCTTGAAAGAAAATATGCATTTTGAAAGGCAGGCTTGTTATAAGAGCCAGGAATGGCATCTGGAAAATGCTTTGGAGAGTAAGTTACAGTATTATGGCCTTTTATGCCTAAATACTCCTCCTTGAAAAAGAAGTACTTCTAAGAAAATGACTTAAAAAAATATATATAATCACAACATAATGATCAAATTCAGGCAATTTAGCACCCAGGTCCAGCCAGGTCCTGCCCACTGCTGACCACCCAAATCCACCCCCTTAGGCCTCCTCCTTCCCTTCCTCCCTGCCCACCCCACCCCGTTCTCTGTCATCTGTGATCTCCATGCCCTGCAGGAGTGGGCTGAGCTGCCCCTTGAACCCACCCTGTGGCCCATGGGTTCCCCTGGGGTCAGGACAAAGGAGGTGGCACCCAGCTCGCCTGAGGGGACATCCCTGAGAGCCGGGTCTCTGGGAAGGGCCCCTCAGGGTCCAGCCAACGGTTCTCCCCTGTCACACAGCAGGGCCCCAGGGGTGCTGTTTGGGGTCAGGCACCCCCCCACCCCCAGAGCTTCTGGGTAACTGCCAGGCATCCATAGTTTTCAGTCTCCTCGGGTGATTGCAGCCCGAGCACTGGGCGGCCAGGCCAGGTCGAAGGTCAGACAGGTGCTCCCAGAGCCAGGAGTTAGTCCTCCCTCAGTCTAAGAATAGCACCGAGTGTTTAGCAGTCAAGGACGCGAGGGACATCTGGCTTTGTTTCTCTTAGACGCCTGCCCAGTGGACAGAGGTTTTGCTTGGGAGGCCACCAAGCCCTTGGACCACAGTGGGTGACCTGGGGTCCTGCTGGAGCAGGATGTAGCTGAAGTCACTGCTTGGACCCAAGTGCCACACCAAGCTTGACCAAAGTTTCCGGAATAGGCAATCCTTGCTGATGTGTTGACTGCATACACCCACATCCTGCCGTGTATATTTATTTTCACAAAAAGCGCTTCTCACTGAATCTTGGCTGCAAGTCCACTTTCCAGAGGTGTGGCCGTGGGACTTGGACTGGGCCCAGCAGATTCTGACACCGGGGCAAACGCCGTGTTGGGTGGCTGCTGTCTCCACTGAGAAGCCAAGCACTCAGCTAATATTACTCGTAATTTACTGTAACAGGGAAGAACAAATCTGACTCCATATTGGATCTGTTTCTTTCACTTTAATCTTTGTTTTCTATTGCTTTTGCTATAAGTTAATGAGTAAAGGGATGCTGCCTATAGCTTAAAGTATACATAATGGCCCGTCTCCTGGAACCTCACCTCCCATGCCTGAATATTAAGCTAAAATACCTTTGTTTAGCTCGCAGGAAAACTCCTGACCAGGCCCACTTGTGAATGGCTGCAGGAAGGAAGAAATTAAGGCATCCTCTCTGGAGTCCGGCCAGACCAGGTAATATTTGCAAGGCCATAAGTTTATGGTCTTTTTTAATTTACCTCCTCACCTGTCCCTTTCTTTGTTCTATAAAAGAAACTAGCATCCAGACCGCAGCAAGGTGGTTCTTTGGGACACTTGTCTACCCTCTTCTCAGTCTGCTGGCTTCTGAATGATGTCGCTATTCCTTCCGCAGCAACTCGGATCTCGATTGATTGCCCTGTCGTGCAGTGAGCAGCGTGAGCTTGGACTAGGTAACATTACGAGTCGGAGTCCACATTCTGGTCCTCCGGGTGTGCTGACCCCAATTCCCTCTTCTGGGTAACGGTCCAGGGGCCGTATGGTGATTGGAGGCCAAGGATCTGTGGCAGAAAGGGCCATCCTACGCATATGCGGGTTTCTTCCTAAAATTCCCACTACGGTATTTGTCTTTCTCTTTCCACATCTTCTTTATCCATTCATCCAATGATGGACACTTAGGTTGTTTCCATCTCCTGGCTATTGTAAATAGAGCTGCAATGAAATACCATATGCTAACACATATATATGGAATTTAAGGGAAAAAGTGACATGAAGAACCTAGGGGTAAGACAGGAATAAAGACACAGACCCACTAGAGAATGGACTTGAGGATATGGGGAGGGGGAAGGGTAAGTTGTGACAAAGCGAGAGAGAGCCATGGACATATATACACTACCAAACGTAAAATAGAGAGCTAGTGGGAAGCAGCCGCATAGCACAGGGAGATCAGCTCGGTGCTTTGTGACCACCTAGAGGGGTGGGATAGGGAGGGTGGGAGGGAGGGAGACACAAGAGGGAAGAGATATGGGGACAGATGTATATGTATAACTGATTCACTTGGTTATAAAGCAGAAACTGACACACCATTGTAAAGCAATTATACTCCAATAAAGATGTAAAAAAAAAAGAAAATTCCCACTTCGGTGCTTAGGAAATGTCCCTCTCACCCCGAGGCTGTGAGAACGGTGGTCGTAGGTGGGGATGACCCCGAGGGGGCAAAGGTGGGCAAGGGGAAGGCGGCAGGAACAGAGGACGAGGCAGGGAAACGAAGGTGGTCCCAGGTCCTTCTTCATGTGCTTCCTCACTTACCTTCAGCCAATCCGAGAGGCATTCCCTCTGAGTTGTAGATATTGAAATCCACAAAGAGTTGGCGGTCAGCACGTCTTCACACTCACACGGTCAGAAACGGGGTGGGGACCAAGTGGGTTTCTTCTCCACGGATGTGGAACTGGGCTGGGTGTGAGACAACAGGGTGTGGAAAGTGATGGATTGGGCCCAACAGGGACCAGAAGGGAGTGACAGGGTGAGGCTGGCACCCCACAGGCACGGTCCCAGGGTGGGAGCTGGGAGGGAGCGCCCGGGTTGCTCTGCCATCCTGGGCACAGATTTCCTGAACACCACAGGGCTGCTGGTTATTGGTCGGCACCGGGGCGGTCTCCTGGTCCTTACGTGTAAGCAAGGCTTACACTTGCTTCTTAGTGAGATTCAGCAACCCAGCCCCAAAGATCTGCAGACCTAAATACATCACCAGCCACACGCGGGGTTTTGGTGGTGGTGCTTCAAGAAGAAGGAAGTAGTGAGTGCAGAGAATAGTTTATTACGGATGAAATCACTGGTGGGCATGCAGAGCTGAAGGGGTTTGTTAAAACAAAGCAGTGATTGATGGGGAAAAAGGCTCTTTCCTGGCTCAATTGTGGATCCTTTGGGTTCGAGGCTGACTTCCTAAGCAGTGTGAATTCTCAGCATTTGGTCCGGCATTCCTCATTAGCTGGCCTGGATAAATGCGAGCTTTGTCCCTTCCAGAATTTGAATTTCTCCTTGTGAGGATGGAGGGGGTAAAGGACTGTACTGTCGGCCAACGCTCTGCACTCATACCGAGGGGCAGCCAGCTCATGCTGGCCGCACTCTCCTGGACAGGGCAGGAGCAGTGTCTGGACCACGTTGGAAAGGGCCGTCCTGTGTTGGGGAAGCTGGAACCCAGCTAAACACAGCCTCGGCTACAGTGTCAGGTGTCCTGGTGTCAGGACACAGGGCTCTGTGTCTCCACTGTTTCGTGTGGACTCACTGTGTGCACACGTTTGCCCAACGGCTCTGCCCTCTCTCTGCCAGGGGTCCAGAGGCATGAGGGAGGGGCTCCCACCAAGGAGGGGGTTTCCTTAGCTCCCTCACTTCCTGCCACAGACAGCGACCTGCTTCCCACCTCCTCTTTCACTTCCTCCCAGAGCGTCTGGTATAAAAGACCAAATCTCTCCACTGTACAGGAGGAACTCAGTCCTTCTCCATCCCCCTTTCACTTCCAGCTCTGAGCTAAGCTCCCAACCGAGGACTGACCTGAGGCTGCTCCCTTCCCCCTTTGTTTACCAAGTGGATGAGTGGAGGGGTAGGGCAGCTGCACGGGGTCTGCAACTCGCCAGAAAGACCTCCGTGGAGGTGGGGGAGTTTGCCCAGAGTGGGCCGGGCACTGCTCTGACTTCAGGGCCGTTCTCCCACGTGCCTCCGCGGAGAGAAGAGGAGGGGATGCTGTGAGGCCCTAATATTCACCATCTCCCGGGTGGAAACTGGGCTTGAACATCATAAGGTGACAGACATCCAGATGTCCTAGCTCAGAGACTACCTGTCGCGCAGGACGTGGAACTGATACAGGGAGCCCAGCGGGAAAGCAGTCCTGGACGGAGTCCACCTGCCAACAACTGGACAGCAACCTTGGCAACAAGCTAGGCAGAGCAGGTGGGCCGCAGCCCGGGCAGACCATCCCCGTCTGGGGCTGTAGACCAGGGCTTGCCAAACTCGCATGTGCATGTGAAACGCAGAGTCTGACCTGGCTGTTCTGGGATGGACCTGAGATGCTGCGTTTCCGTCCTGCCCCAGGGCGATGCTGATGCCACAGATGTGGGTGCCGGGAGCCTCAGGCTGGGAGTGCAGACCTGGGGCTGAGCTGCAAGTGTGGTTCTGGGGGCATCCAGTCAGCCCTTGGCCTCCGTCCTTGCTTCTTGCTGGATGATTTACCGGCTCCCTTGTTTGGCTAACCTGGCACTGGGGGTCGAGGTGCGCAGGACCACATGGCTGGAGGCGAACGTGCCGTGTCCAGCATTGAGCCCGTGTCCACACAAGCAGCCGCGAGGTCGGTTCAGCTGCTGCTCAGCACAAAGCGCGTGTGCATACATTTCACGTCACATCATAAAAGCCATGACTTTAATTACCTATGACTCTGAAGTCTGCCGTCACTTTAAGTCCAGCAACGCTGGTTCTCTCTCAGAAACACTTTCAGGAAAAAAACCCTTTCAGCATGGCCTGTGAAACTTGTGCTAACTGATGCTGCTGACGCTATCTTAATGACTTAGCTCCCCAGTCAAATCTAAGATTTTAGGTTTCTGTGCTGGACATTGGCCGCTTTAATGTTTCATTTTGGGGGGCTGTCGAGAGTCTGAACCGGCTTCCCCTCTGGGGCACCCGCTTGTGTGTGTCCTGGCGGGCAGTCAGAACTCCAGCCTCGTCTACACGAGCTGAGAAAGCCAGACCCCTCTCCTGCTTCCTGGACCGTGGGACGTGGATGCCAGTCAGACGCTCCCGTTCTGGATTTTAAATTGGGAATAGGAATACAGAGAGATAGGAACACTGTACAAGGAAGCGTCCACGTCCTCCATGGCAGTGCCAGTGGCCGGCACACTGCCCTTTGGGCCACGGCCCTGATGGCGGGTGGTGGTGGGAGCTCAGCCCTGACCGATGTGGCCATGGCCGTGATCAGGCGACCCAACGCCCCTCAGTCTGTGCTCGTTTCTGAGCCGGGCTCTCCAAGCCTCCCCACTTTTGTGTACCACCTCATTTCCTTTCAGATGAGTCCTTTTCTCTGAAGTTGGTTAGCCTTGGTTTCAGTTCCTTGCAGGGCGCTGTGCTCCTTCCCGCTAGAGAATCCCATTATTGGTATAAAAGACAACACTGATGAATTTCCTCACTTTTTCCACCACCAGCTACTGGTTCTGGATCTTCTGGGATTTCCCATACTTCTCAGTAAAATGACAGTGTAGCCATTTTAAGCTAAATTAGAACACAGCTACGTGTCATTGGTTGTGATTTGTGAGTGTGTATGAAGTAATTTAATAATTATCTCCTCCAACTACTAAGTGCTGATGTTCTGGAGGCGTGCATCTTTCAGGGCATGGTTCCATCTGCCTTGGACCCAGATGCACTAAGTCCAAGACCAGCACCAGTGTCCTCGAGCTGCAGCCCCAGTGTCCTTTCACCCCTTGGGCTGCTTTCTAACACCAACTAGGAGAAGATAAAACTCCCCAAGTTAGCCAGTGGGCGTTCAGAATTCCACTGGCCGACAGTGTCGGGCATTTTACATCAAATTATTACGATGTTCCCTGATGTGTGATCAGCCACCCTCCAGTGAAACTTAATTAGCAATGACATCCTCAAGGAGCTGCTGTGAAAATGCCCAGGGATTTATTTCACAGCTAACAAACAAAAGGGGAGAGGAAATCACTGTACATCTTCGATTTCCAGCTGCTCACATTGGTACAAGGGTGGCGGTGACAATACAAGCAACCTGGGCAAAACGGGAAGGTCAGGTTGAAGGCTTGCCTTCTCTTTGCTCTCTCTGGTTCCTCTGAGGACAAGGGGAAATCCTCTTCTCTTGACATTTCAAGCATGGAATCCAAGACAAACCACCTTGAATCAGAACTGTTGAACGAATAAAGTCATATTATTTCTCCAAACACAAAGGTGAACAGCTAATCTCCATTAATGGGACTTACTTGAGTGAAAATGAAGGTTAAGAGGCTTAACCTTTAAAGCCAGAATTCATCTCCAAATTCCTCCTTTGCTTGATGGGGGCATTGAAGGAAATACTGATTGGGCACCAAGTGAAAGTTACATGAACACACACACACACACACACACACACACACACACACACACAGAGCTGGTGGGGCTAGGCTTTCTCGGTGTGGAGTGTGCCCCGTCCGGGAGGTGTGCAACATTACGTGGCCTCTTCCATGTGGCCTGTCCACTTTGCCTCCCTGGCATCTGGCCTCCCACCTGGGTTGCAAGGAATCGTGAACCTGAGGCTTGGGCAATCCTGGCACCTTCTGTTAGCTCCAGAAGAAACTGAACAAGATAGGGGCTTAGGAAGATTATGGAAGCCTTGAGGCTTGTCCCTGATAAGAGCTGGGTGGGCAAGGGTTGCCCGGGGTCTCTGTAATTCAGGGCTGGCTGTAGCCGACTGTCTCTAAGTTCTAACCCAAACCCTGAACTTGACCCTTCGTGCGGCCTGGGTGGACCCCAAGGTGTGGCTCAGCCCCTCCTAACTCAGGTGAGCGAGGAAGACAGCTCCAGGGTCAGAAGCAGAGGTAGTTCGAAAACCCAGGCCTTCAGATTCGACTGGGATGCGGGAGTGTGTCAGGTATTGAAACCATGGGAAGATGAGCCCCTCACATCGACTCCCGTCCCACCCACCTCCTCCCTCATCCCAGCAAGCTCTTGTTGCCGAGGGGACCGGTCCAGGAACCTCGGCAATCGGGGGTCTAGAGGAAGGAGTGCAGGCGGAGCCGGGCCTGGGCATGTTCTGTGACCTGTGACGTGCTTACGCATCGTGGGGTTTGAAACGGGGACTTTACACTCTGCTTGTCACAGTCCTGCTGTCGAGTCTCGCTCTTCAGTCTTGCGGCAAAAGTAACATTTTATTCCGGGTTTCATTTCTCTGAACTCACCTTCTTTTCCTTTTACTTCTCTCTCCTGAATGCTCAGCTCACCTGCGGAGGAGTGGTAGCAAGGCCACTTCAGGGGATGTGTGCTGGAGGGCCAGCCACGCCCGTGGTTACACAGACGGCATGGGTGGAGGAGCCAGAACTTGGCTTAGCACCGGGAGTCGAGCGGAACCCTGGGCTTCCTCTCCTGAGATGAGCACAGTGCACAGTGTTTAGGGAACAAGGTACTATTGTCTGGCGGGTCGCGTCTCTGAGCTCGAGGAGAAGGTCATGGGTGGGAGGATCCGTGGGAATTTTTGAAGCTCCTGCCCACGCTGTCAGTGACGTGCCTGCAGGTTAAGGGGACGCAAGGTCCTGTCGTGTCACGGCCGGTCCAGGTAGTCATTCCTGTTGCCTTTGGGATGCTGTCCAGCATCATATCCACACTCCCTCCTCAGGCCTTGCCTGGGACCTTGTGTCGATGCTCAGGACGCTAGGTCCCCAGCCCCACACTTGACGTTTCCACATGGAGCCAAGGACACCTCCTGTAGCAGCGCTGCCCCCCAGCCCCCCTCCAGGCTTGTGTGCCTGTCCCCTCCTCCTGTGGATGCTGCTCCAGACAGGTGTCCTTGGCTTAGGGTCTGGGTGACTGGCCCCCTGCCCTTGGCCAATGACCATCTGGAGCCTAGACCCTGTGCCTCCAGGGGGACAATGCTGTGGTGCCACTCAGGCTCCAGGGACCCTGGGGTCACCCTGAGGCTGGAGCTCACCTGAAACCCACCTCTGCTCACGGCTTCCTCTGCCTTTCCTGCCTGGCCCTCACTCTGCGAGTTTCCCCTGGAAACACCCCTTCAGGAAAGCCGTGTCCTAGAATCCCATCCCAGACTACGCCTCTAGATACCCGGATCCAAGACCACCATAAACGAGGCGGGGGTGGGCGAGGTGCGCCCACGGTTCTGCCCCGAGGAGGGCAGACCACGTGGGCCTCGGCGAAGACAGGGTGTAGCCGACTTCCTCAATCACCAGCGTTGCCGAGAGCACGTGGGGCTAAGAGCTGTGTCCCAGCTGCTGTTTGTCATTTACTCCCCGACATTAAGAAAACAAATACCAAGAATAAATGAAGAAAATATGTGTTGGAACTCTCGTTACATTGGGAAAGAGGAAACTGGTAACAAATGCTAACTTCACAAATGCTTTTTAAGCCTTTGGTTACGATGCACCTGCTAACATTGCGTCATGTAAAGCAAGTCACACAGTCACACAGCCCAGCCCACAGTGAAGTGGTGGAGAGCTACAGGTCACCATGCGCCGGGGGAGTGAATATTTTTAAACAATAATCCAATGTGCCACAGTAGTGCAGTGCCCTGCCTCCTGGGGGTGTCGGGAGAATTAAGTGGGATAAGATTTGTAAAGTGCTTAGAACTGTGCCTGGCATTCCTTTCTTTCTTTCTTTCTTTCTTTCTTTCTTTCTTTCTTTCTTTCTTTCTTTCTTTCTCTCCCCTCCCTCCTTCCCTCCCTCCCTCTCTCCCTTCCTTCCTTCCCTTTCTCTTTCTCCTTCTTTCTATTACCTATCTATCTGTCTATCATCTATCTATCCGTCCGTCTATCTATCAACCTGCCTACCTACCTGTCTATAATGTTTCCACTTTATTCTTCATCTTTCTACAACCAGTAAAAAAAAAAAAAGAAATGGAAGACTTGCAAAATTCTCTTAAATATCTTTTAAGTGTGTCACTCACCCCTACTGCCATAGCTATAAGGAAGCCCATGGGTTGTCCTGAGTGAATTACCTTTAAAGCACCCCAGCTAGACTCCAGGCTTCCTCTCCTGTGCCTTCCAACCCACTGCAGCAGAGTGGGTTGCGATTCTTTGCTTAAAGCCCTCAATGGCTCCTAACCACCCTCTAATTAGTCCATGACATGACATATAACAGTGTGGCCTTTCTCCCTGGTGCATCCTGCAGGCCGCTGGGCAATGGCCTGGCCTGGCCTTTGGGGAGAGAGTCTGGACCATACTCCACAGGACATCATGCTGTGATCCTGTGTGTACTCGTCCTGGATCTCTTTTGGGTCCTTTGGGAGGCAGATTCCCGGTGGTTCAGCTTGATGGGTTCTGAATACACCAGTGCTTTGGAAAGAGGATGAAAGCTAGAGGGAGGAGACCGATGGGCCATGACATAGGCTGGACTCAGTAGGGAAGAGCTGGGTCCATGTGCAGTGTGGCCATGCCCATGTGCATGGGCACCAGAAGAAAGCTCACAGCCTGGGGGCCGAGGAGGTTCGCCTTCTTTGGATCCAGTGTGGGTGGGGCAAGTCTTTGCTGTGGGGAATGTTTAGGACTTTCTGAGTGTCAGTTACCTGTCGCTGCTTAAGGAGCCTTCCCACAGCTTCGCTGCCTAAAACAGCATGAGGCTTTCCTCATGCTTCTGCAGTTGTGCGGCGGCCCTTCTGCTGACCCCTCCTGGGTTCACTGGTGAGACTGCTCACTGGAAGGTAGAATGGAAGGTGGGCCCAGCGGGGACAGTTGGGCCCGTCTCTCATCCTCAGGGAGGACAGGCAGTTTGTCTCCGCATCAGGAACGTTGTAAGAGCACAAGCTCCAGTGAACGGGCCTGGCTCCAGCCCTGGGAGCACATGTACACGGATGTCTCATTGGCCGAAGAAGGTCACATGGCCAAGCCGAGTCAGGGTGGGAGGGGCTCCACGGTTGTGGGCGCCCCCAGGCCTGATGCCTTGGTGGCCATTAACACACCAGCCTGCCACCCTATGTGAAATCCAGAGAAGGAGTCGTAACTCAGAGCCTTCCGGTTGCAGTTTTAAAGACTGTTATTTGAGTGAAACAAGGTTTCCCCCAACAGGTGGACAGAGAGGATTGGGTATCCTTGACCATGGTGTCGAGGTACAGAGGAAGGAAGTGGAGACCAGGAGGCAGGGGGGCTGAGTGTAGCCTGTCTGCACACTCGCTCGTCACGTGATCTGATCAAACCACTCCTGCCCCAATGGAATAGAAAGTCCAGCAGAGTCGGGCTGAAACAACCTGGGAACCTCACCAATCCTGTTTGCTTCTTTTCTGCACCAGGCTGTAAACCTGAAAATTGATTCCACCTTCCTAAAGTATTCTGTGTTTTCTTTTTTTAAAAAAAATATTTATTTATTCTTTTATTTGGCTGCGCGGCAAGTGGGATACAGTTCCCTGACTAGGGATCGAACCCGGGCCCCCTGAATTGGAAGCACAGAGTCTTAGCCACTGGACCACCAGGGAAGTCCTTCTTTTTCTTTTTTGTAAAATTATTATTGCAGTATAGTTGCTTTACAATGCTGTGTTAGTTTCTGCTGTACAGCAAAGTGAATCAGCTATACATATACATATGTCCCCTCTTTTTTGGATTTCCTTCCCATGTAGGTCACCACAGAGCATTGAGTTCCCTGTGCTCTACAGTAGGTTCTCATTCGTTATCATGTTATACATAGTAGTGTATATATGTCAATCCCAATCTCCCAATTCATCCCACCACCCCCCTCCCTGTTTTCTTATCTAAAAAAATAACCATTCAATGATTCTTTGCATGCCCTTTGCATTGTCTAGAGGGAGGTGCTGCAGAGCTCTGGGCAGAGGGTGTGGATGTATAATTTTATTTCCCACTATATTGGAACAACACCTCTCCCTAGAACGGGTGTGTTGGTGTTCCCATGATGCTGTGACCTCACGTCGACAGTGGCTGAACTTCTGTTAACAGGCTGCTTTTCTCCATCTTCTCTTCACGACCCCAGAATGTCTGGGCAGCCACGGCTCCTAAGCGGGGTCCTCTGAGGTAGCAGCTTCCCTTCCCAGGGACGCAGCTTCCTTCTCTACAAAAATGGAGAGATTAAAGGGCGTGGTCTAGGAAAGTCCTTGCCAGCCCTAAGTTTTGTGATTCATTATTCACCAAGCTCTTCACCCCGCTTCCTGCTCCACCTCCAACCAACCCTGGGCTGTGAAGCTACTGTGTTCCAGAAATCAGCCACATCCCGCGTGGGTGTGGGTGTGGATCCTGTGGTGAAAACCCAGAAGGAGACAGAAGAACAGTGATGGGAAACAGCAAGGGCCCCATCCCTGGGCAGCGGGAGGTGCAGGATGGGGTCTGGCAGAAGCAGGAGACCCTTCCCTTCTCAGCCCTCTGCCCTGAGCCACCTCTACCGTCACAGCCCCCCACCCCCCAGGCCCCAGCCTCCGGTGCCAAGGAGACCATCATGGGTGTGGAAGCTGGTGGGACTTATCCTTAATCCTTAGCCAGCTTCAACCGTCATAAGGAGATGGTTTAGTGAAGTAAGTCAGAAAGAGAAAAACAAATACCGTATGTTAACACATATATATGGAATCTAAGAAAAAAAAAAAAGAGGTCATGAAGAACCTAGGGGTAAGATGGGAATAAAGACACAGACCTACTAGAGAATGGACTTGAGGACATGGGGAGGGGGAAGGGTAAGCTGTGACAAAGTGGGAGAGTGGCATGGACATATATACACTACCAAACGATCAGCTCGGTGCTTTGTGACCGCCTGGAGGGGTGGGATGGGGAGGGTGGGAGGGAGAGAGATGCATGAGGGAAGGGATGTGGGAACAGATGTATATGTATGACTGATTCACTTTGTTATAAAGCAGAAACTAATAAAAAAACAAAAACAAAAACAAAAAAACGTAAGGTAGATAGCTAGTGGGAAGCAGCCGCATAGCACAGGGAGATCAGCTCGGTGCTTTGTGACAGCCTGGAGGGGTGGGATAGGGAGGGTGGGAGGGAGGGAGACGCAAGAGGGAAGAGATATGGGGACATATGTATATGTATAACTGATTCACTTGGTTATAAAGCAGAAACCGACACACCATTGTAAAGCAATTATACTCCAATAAAGATGTTAAAAAATAAGGGCACTGATTACAGAACCATGGCGAGGAGGGAGTCTGAGGGGGACTGGGGGCTTCAGGGAGGGGCGTCGGGGGGTGGACCACCAGGGCTCTGAGAGAGGGAGGGTGTCTGCAGGACACAAAGGAGGCAAGAGGCTCACAGAGGGGGCAACTCCCCCCCACACACACAGTGAAGAGGATGATGTGCTGAGACGCCAGGAAGAGGACCCTCCTTTGAGGGCAGCACTTCAGCCACAGGCTCAGGGCTGCGGTCACCTTTCCTGTAAGTCCCACTGACTCGTGAGTTTGCAGAGTCTGAGGCTCTGGCCGCATCCGCCACTTGACCACGGTGACCACCAGAGGGGAACCTTCATCCGCAGATGATCTGTCTTTCCCCTCCTTCTCCTTATTGCAGCTTCACCATGGGCTGAACACTCTGAGGGCGCCCCCAGGGTGACTGAGGATCCGACCTGGGGGACAGCTTTGCAGGCTGAACCCTCTGAATGCTGCCTAGGCTTCTGGAGACCCGCCTCCTGGGCTCTGCACTTGCTGGGCCACCACCGGGACCTGGGGCGGGCGATGGGACTGAGCAGAGCAAATGCCAGTAGATGGCAGCAGCCTCCCATCATCCTGCAGCGAGGCCCGCGCCAGACGTCCCCAGGCAGAGGAGCCGCCCAGGACGGACCATCGGGGAGACAGGGATCTTCAGGGAGCAGGTGACAGTCAGTGAGCTGTCCTTCAAGTTCGGGTCCACTTGTTCCAGCAGCCGGAGGTGAACATTCTCACTCATGTCCTACAGCCCTTCTGAGTCCACTAGTGCATTTCCCATCCTCCTCCTGGGCCTTTCCTACTTGTATGTATATTTCTGCCTCATCAGGCCATGACCTCCTGGAGAGCAGGCACTGAGTCTCCTTCCCTGTGTGATTTGCCTTAGACGTCACTGAAATAATCACAAACAGAAACTGGCTGCTCCTGTTAGCACCACCACCACCAGCCAACCGTGAACACAACACTCGGTCATTCATTATAGCCTCACAATAACCATTTAGTAGGTACTATTACTATCCCCATTTCACAGATGAGGAAACTGAGGCACAGAGAGGTGAGGAAAGTACCTTAAGGTCACACAGCTTGTCAGTGACAGAACCAGGATTTTAGCGCACGTAGTCTGGATCCAAGTCCATGCCGGTGCCATGAAGTGAGCTTTCTGCAGTCTCCAAGTCCTTTGGATATTTGAGAGACTCTGTGCTGGGCCATAGTTAAGCTGCTTTTGAGCTGAAGCTCAGTAGATCGGGCCCTTTGCAACTCCAGGGTCACTGCCCCTCACCGTGAACTTGGCACCGATCCGCACCGGTATGTCTGGGCCCAGACCCTCCTTCTGCTCCGAACTCCCTTCCCCTTCAGCTGCCTCACTGACTCCTGCTCGCCTTTTGTGGTTCAGCAGTTTTCCTCTGTCTGTGAAGGTGACTGTCCAGGTTGGGCTGCTCAGAAGCCGATGAGCAATTGCAGGTGGTTTCTAGGGGCGCAACCCTGGGAAACACTTGGGGGAAAAGAAGGGAAGGGCGTGTGGACTGTCGGGCTCCTGCCAGGGAACTCCTGGGGGACGGTGGGCCTCAGGCGGTGCTGAGTGGTCCTGCCGGGGCGTTAGTTCTCTAGCGCTCTCCTGGACACCAGTGCAGGCAAACCGTCAAGGATGCTGGCAGCTGGGAGGTGAGCAGGCAGGTCCTGACATAGGAGGACCAGGGGTGCGTGGCATCCGTCCCTCCCCCAGCCCTCTGTGTGGGTTTGGCGCCCTCCCTCCGCTCACCAGCACCCATCTTTCCTCCGATTTCTGTTCACCCATCCAGCACCTGCCTTCCGTCGAAACTGAAGGCTCTTCTCCTTGATTGATTTCTCCAGCACCTGATCAAGTGTCTGGCACAGACCTGTTAGGCCAGGCCTGAAAAACTCAGAAACTCAGAAACTTTAATTTATGGAGGAATGTGCTTGAATAATTAAAAGAGAGAAATATTTTACAGAAGCTGC
The DNA here is from genome assembly GCF_949752795.1 of Hyperoodon ampullatus. Taxonomy (NCBI): domain Eukaryota; kingdom Metazoa; phylum Chordata; class Mammalia; order Artiodactyla; family Ziphiidae; genus Hyperoodon; species Hyperoodon ampullatus. The sequence goes on from NC_136927.1 coordinate 5,162,583, forward strand.
AGGAACAAAAGGCAAATTGCTTCATGCCATTTAGAAAATCACCCAGAAAAATTAAAATGTAAAACAGGGAAATGGAGGCAAAGGGAAAGGTAATCAGCAGCCTCTTTCTGGAGGCCCAGAAGGAAAATCAGGTAAAAGTGAATATGAATCACAGGTGGTGAGACACCCATTCTCTTCTGAATACACAAGGATTCAGGCAAGAGTTTCAACGGAGTGAAAGGCTGGTCCCCTTGCTGCATTACACGTGGCACTCAGGGAAGGCAACCCTCTTGGCCTCCTGGTGAACCTGGCAGCTGAGTTGGATGGACAGTGTGAGTGGTCATCCGGGTGTTCTGTCCACGTGGTCCTCAATTATCACAAAGATGGGGAAAAGCATGCTTTTCTTTATACTTTAAGGAATGTTTAGGATCCTAAATTGCATCAGACCCCAATCATGTTTTTTTTTTTTTTTAAATAGAATACGATGTTGGGAGTTCCCTGGTGGTCCAGTGGTTAAGAATCCGCCTTCCAATGCAGGGGACGTGGGTTCAATCCCTGGTCAGGGAACTAAGATCCCGTGTGCCTCAACTAAGACCCGACGTGGCCAAATAAATAAATATTTAAAAAAAGAATACCATGCAAACTTTATTAATTAGAAAGAGAATGTCTGTGTCAACGTTAAGGTGAAGATAATGAAGCAGAATACAGGAGGTGACGCAATTTTAGTCTACAGACATCACCTTATTGTTTCATCAATCTACTGACCTGTTTACCATCTACCTATATTTAGTGTGTGCAAAGAAAAGCAACCACCACAATAACACATATCCTTGGAGGAAATACACTAAGGTGTTAATAGTGGTTATCTAGATGTGAGAAGTGGAGTTATAGGAGTCTGTGAAGAGACAGAAACTTAAGGGGACTTTCATTGTCTACTTCCTAGAGTTAACTGCAATTTGAGTACAGTACTTTATGATTTAGCAAGCATTTCTTTTCTTTTTTGTATTTTTAAAATTTTAAATTAATTATTTATTTATTTTAAATGAATTTTGATTGGAGTCTAGTTGCTTTACAATGTTGTATTAGTTTCTGCTGTACAGCAAATGGAATCAGCTATATGTATACATACATCCCTTCTTTTTTGGATTTCCTTCCCATTGAGGTCACCACAGAGCATTGAGTAGAGTTCACCCAATCATGTGGTTTTGATGTCAAAGTCAGCCAGGGGAGGGGGATGGGTGATCAGGGCAAAGCGGTTCTGGGGTCCTGCCCTGCCTGCCGTCCAGCATCGAGCTGCCTGTGAGGCTGCGGACACCCCCGGGGGCGTTTAGGTGGGCATCACACTGGCCATTCGGGCTGCCCTCTGAACTCTCCTGCATCTTCTCATGAGAACCAGAGGGCTGCCCCTCCCCACGTGGCAGGTGTAGTCATCGGACTGGCTTTGGCCCACAGAGCAGAAGGGGAGAGGATGTATGTCCCCCAGTGCCCCTTTAGGGAGTGGTGCCCGCGGCCTCTGTGCCCAGGGCGCAGGGTGAGCACGGCGTGGAGCAGAGACCCCCTCGGGCGCTCAGGGCCTCCTGGAACAAGCAGGACACACAGCCAGGTGTGGTGTTGCTGTTGTAGCCGAAGTTCAGCTTCTTTGTTTCTGCAGCAGATCCCAGACCATCTTGACTGCTGCAGCATCAGGGGACCAAGAAACCCCTGACCGGATGCCGAGTGAGGCCCGCGCCCGCCCCAGGGGCTGTGAGCTCTGCTCTGATAGCTGTATTAACCGAGACCAGGGGAGGAAGAAGAAGAACGCAAAGAAGAGGCAAAGAGGCAAAGGAGAGGCATGGGATCCTCGAAGCCTCTTCCTTGATGTACAGTGTGCAGCTCTTTTTAAGGATATTGCTGAGCATTCTGCAGCTGCTAGAAGTGGGATTTTTTTCCTTTGTAAATTCTAATTGGTTTTTGCTAGTATCTAGGAAAGCTATTGATATCTGGACTTTTGCCATGGATTCAGCCATGTTGCTGAACACCTATATTGATTCTCATAACATTTAAGTTGGTTCTTCTGAGATTTCTAGACAGAAGAGAAAAATCTACCGACAAGGATCCTCTTGTCTGTTCCCTTCCCGCATTCTTAGCTAACTGGGTTCCATCTAAACAGCCATTGGCGGTAGGCCATGTCTTACGTGACTTTTCATTCCCAGCATTCAGACCACACAAGGCACCTAAGAGTTGGTTAATGAGCCCTCGGGAGTGACTCTCACATTGGGACATGTGAAACGCTGCCATTGACTGTGAAGTCAATTTTATTTCCTCTGCCATGTGCATATTGTAATTACCTGAGCTGAGCCTCAGAGAGACCTCATCACCTGCTCACTCAGCAGTCCCCGAGCCGCACAACCTTCTTCACCAGGCTTCCTTCTCTGCGCTGCTGGGAGCACAGCCCCTCATCACTCACAGCTGAACCTTCTGTGGGCTTGGATCTGGGTTGAAGAAAGCTGCTTTGCGCCAGGCCGTGCCCCTTCCCTGGGATCGCCCATCTCAAAGAATGGTCTACACGATGGGGGGATGGGGGACAGAGGCCTGACTCTTCTGCCTGAATGTGCAACAGCTCTGGGGACCACCCCAGCTCCAGAGCTCTGCCTGGGGCTGGCTGAGGCCTCTGCGGAGCTGCATCCCAGCCCGGCTTCTCCCACTGCCCAGTTCTGTGCCCTGCACCCCTGGCATCCCTGCATCCGGAGCAAACTCTTCTTTCAGCCTCCTGCACGGGACTCTCCCTCTCGGAGTATCTCCAGGGAACCCTAACTAAGAGAGTGGTGGAGTCGGGACCCAAACTGTGGCTCATAACCCTGTTGACCACAAGTCTGTGAATGCTGGAGGACAGGCCAGCTCTTGTCCAGGGTGACCCAGTGTCCTCAGATCTGAGACTTGCTCCAGGGAAAACGCCTTATCCGGGAAGCTGCCTCTTTGCAAAGGTCTCTTCTCAGCCTGGACGTTTCCCCTCCTGAGTCCTCAGGAAGATAGTGACCGAAGCTTCCGTCCATACTGGGCTCTGTGAACATTCTTGCTGACCCATTCTCCTGTGATGCACGCAACGCGGGAGGCTGGGCAGGTCACATGAACCTCTTCTGCTTGTGAGGAAATAGGTGGGAAGCGGGTTGAGGACAGGAAGCCAGGTCCTGTGATTTTCAGTTAATCCCCCATCCCCACCCTTACTGCACAATAAGCCTCCGTGGGGTCCCCGGCCCTGGGACGGTAACTTAGGGGATGTCACCTCTGTCTCCCGTAGGAACGTCCTGGCTGCTGTTGAGACACAAGAGTCCTGAGAAACACTGGCTTCCCCTGAGGACATGGGACGTTGCCCAACAGGCCATGGGGATAGGCAGCCACGGTTGGGCAGGGGGAGCGTCGCCGTCAGAGGCCCAGGCCGCTGCTCCCTCTTCTCTGTCTTTCCTGGGCCTCTGTTCCTGGGGGCTTTGCTCGTGACATGGCCCTAGGCGTCCTATCCACACTGCAGCTTCCAAAGGCCAGGGAGTTAGGAGGCGATCGTGGAAGGCTGTGGGGGAGGGGAGGGGAAGAGGGGGGAGGGGGACCCCCCAGGGCGTCTCCCACCTCATCCAGAGCAGATCCTTTCCCAGAAGAGCCCACAGACCCTTGCACATCATTGGCTGGAACAGGGTCTCGGCCCCGGGGCTGAGAAACGGCTCCATCGTCTGGTGCTTTTAGTCTTTGCACGAGGAGCAGGCAGGACAAGGGGGTGGGGAACAGTGTCTTCATAGGAGACTCCACAGAGGGCTTCTAGAAACTCCACTGGACTCCCTCTGGATGTTGTGTGTGGATGTGTGTGTAAACACACGTGATCCTGGAGACCACGGCTCCTCACGGGATCAGTGACCACAAACAGTTCCTCCTCCAGGTAGCGGCTCCGAACGCAAGATGCAGGCCTTGACGCTGAGACTGAGCGAAGACCATCCCCTGGAGATGCAGCAGCCTCACCTTCAGCTGAGCTAGCAGCAAGTGTCTTCCTCCTGCCAGTCAATGGGGGTAAGACTACAGGACGGAGGGAAGGAGCCAGTACAGGGAGCCCCGCAGGAGGCCCCTGCCCCCCTGCTCAGCCTGTGGCCACCACACACCCGCTGCCCAGCCGGGCACGGGCAGGGCCAGAGAGGATGCACTGGGGCACGGTCAGTGCCTCAAAACCGAGGAGACGCATTGACCACTAAACAGGTGCCGCAATTCAGGGAGCATGTGGAAACACCCCGAGATGAAAGTCAACTCACGGATTAATTCCTAGTGAGCTTAATACCAGATTAGCATATGCAGGCTCAGTAACCAGGCCAAATAGACATTTAGCTGTAGCATTTGGTAGTTTCTATGATCTAAGCATCCAAAGAATAAGACAAAGAATAACCTACAATCTCATTGCCCAGACACCCAAAGCTGACACATGCTCATTGCTGTAATGTTCAAACAGGACCAATAGGTGCAAAATTTTAAAAAGTCAAAAGCTTACAACCCATTCTCCTACCCGTTCCACTTCTCATCAAAGACACCCACTGTTCAGAATTACTTCTGCTTCCTTCCAGGAAAAGGCAGATGATGGTCTGCTCCCTGCCCCCCATTCTCTCAGAGGGGTATGTGTGTGTGTGCGTGTATGTGTGTGTGGTACACACACATAAGCATAGTTCTGTCTTCAGAAAGAGCCTTATATTAACACACAGTGCGCTCCCTCCTTTCAATAAAATAATATATATAAAATTCTTCCCATTGTAGCACGTGTAGTGCTGTCTGCCTCTTCTTGGTGGCCGTGTACCCTCCCATCACATGCGAGCACCAGGGTTTATCTAACCTGGCCCCAGTGCTGACCTCAAGTTACAATCCCCGTACAATCCCGCAGCCCTCATGCACACGTTCTGTTGACAGTTGACAATAAATCCTATGACCTGGGGGTTGGCCTGTGACCAGGCCCCGGCCTGTGAGTCAGGAAAGGCCGTCCCCCTGTGCAGCCACAGCCGCTCCACATCCTGGCCCTGAGAACTTCTCTTCGGTGTGGTTTCCTCCTGCCCTGGCCTCTTCCTCAGGTCACCTCCTACCTCTGCAGCTGGTGGATGTGCATCCTCCCCGGGTCCCTGCTGCCCACCTCCCTGCCCGCCTCTCCCCTGCAAAACGGAAGTCTGTTCACATCACGGTCAGAAGAGGCTTGTCTGGAGTGAATGGTGCTCACGTGCAGGGCTCCTCACAGACCCCGAGCGGCAGGGCTCCCCCGCCTGTTCTGCACAATTAAAACAGTGAGACTTTACACCCGTGATCACTTGAGAACTTTGGCTTTTCCACCCGGCATCTCCGTCACATTCTCCTCTGGGTGGTCACAGGCATTTCGGTATCTGGTTATGAGTTGAGTTGGGGATGCACTGAACTAAGGGTTAGTGGATTATCACCCCAAGGTTCCTGGTCACTCCGGTGTACAGTGACGTTGTCTCCAGCCGTCCCAGTGTCAGGAGCACCTCCATCCACCTGGGGTTGGACTCAGGCAGCAGGGTCTTGATCAGCACCTCACATGGGAAATGTGTGACCAGTGGACAGGAAACGAGGTTTGAAATACATGAAACCAGAAGGCGGTCTGTGGAAAATTCTTCCCATCATAAAATATATAAGATTATGAGTGGAGGATTTGGTCCTTTTTCACACCTAGTCTAAAAAGGAAGTCTTCTCCTATTGGAAATTTACTCACTAATATGGTATACGCAATAACCCATGCACCTTGCATTTGTTTTTATTTTGGATGGTAATTAATGAGATCAAACAGAATTTCTCAACCTTCCTCATGTGTGGGCACAAGACAGTGTAGGGTAACTACCCATAGCAAGGACATGTCATAGATCCAATGTGTAGGGGTCCTGGTGAAGTCTGGCAGTTCCAGACCAGGTAGAAGTAAACTTGTGACCTGGGCAGTAAGATATCCTGAGGGAATCATAGTTCCAGTACTAAATCCTTATGCAAATTCAACGAGCTAATCAGTGTAGTATAGAATTTTACGACTACACAATTTTGAAGCTCGACAAGGTAGTGACAATTTAAAAATGCTCTGTTTGGTGAGCGTTGTCAATAAAGAGTCTTTCAGATTTACCAATCTTCAATCAAGAAAATATAGGAATTACTAAAATCTTAGAGCTCATCTGTGACAGAAAACTGACAAAACTTGCCCATATTTGACAATAATTTGAAAAATGTGCTATTTGAATGCTATTCCCAACTATGAGTTTTGAAGCAGAAAGAAAATGTTATATGCCATCAATTCAAAAAGAGATCAGCATTGTTAGTAGAGAGACTGGTTTATCTTTCCATTATGTTTATAGAAAATGGTGTTATAAAATCAATGTCCTATGTTAAGGCAATCCAATTGTCATTCATTAGCTGAGGATGACCATACAAACAGACATTATGACAGACTTGTGTCAGGAAGTAAAAATAATATGTGACAAAGTAAAAATAACATGGATCAAGGAAGAAAAAATCCGCTGTTCCATCCACAGGATGGATCAATGCATGAGCACAAAGCCAGTGACAAGCTCACCAGGAAAAAATTCTCCCATCCTCATCTTTGGAAGGTCAGAGCCCGTCTTTTTTGATGAACCACTGCTTTCTCACTCAGTGAGCGACCTGTTCTCTAGATTCAGGGACTATCAGAGACTTTGCTCATCAGGAGAAGAAACAGTCCTCACTGCCCGGAGGACCAAGGTCACTTCAACCCAGGGAAGCACCCTGCACGCAGAGGCGCCGAGAAGACTTGGAGAAGGGGTTCTGGAAGGAACGTCCCAGATCTGACCGCACATCGTGGTTGCTAAGCAGATGGCCCTGGTCCACATCGCAGTGACTCCGGTACCCGTGACCCTGCTTCACTCCGAGCCCATCAAAATACGGCTTCAAAACCCCTTCTCCAAAGCCTGCAATAACTCTCTTCCTCTGCTGGGTGAGTTGCCTGGCTCCCCGGCTGAAGTGAGCCAGTAATGGTGACTCCTGGCTCCAGATTTGTTTTTGGAGAGCTGACTGGACTATGACATATGTTATTTTTCTGGATTTTGTGATGTTAGGGTATTAAAGCATTCTAGAATTTGTAGTATGCCATGATTTGTTTTTTCCTTCTAAATAAAATACCTTTTGTGCTTAGTTTGGCATTGGTGATACTGTAGCATTTTTCATAAAGACGGCCCACTGAACTGTCCAGGCCTTGGGCCAGCAACAAACGGCCCGTCTTGGGCCTCACGCCCCATGTCCCTCCACCTTTCCCCCCACTAGGGTACGATGGCACCTGCTGTGTCCAGTCCTCCAATGGGCTCACGCCTCCCCTGCCAGGAATGTGTCTCCACTGACCTGAGGGCATTTCTAACCTCCTGAATTTTAATCTTTTACCACTGACTTGTGACATTATTTTTGCTAAAGGCATTCTTAGAAGAGGCATAATATTTCAAAAGGTCAACCTGATGGGCTCCTCCCCTACATTATTTCAAAGACCTGGCAGGGCCAGGAGACAGCTCAGTGCCTGTGGCATGACCACAAGACGGACGCTGCCTACCCTCTGACCTTTTGTCCCAAACACAGCCCGTGTGGCACCGAGTGCTGCCTCCCCAACCCCCACCCCCACCCCCTGAGACCCCCTGAGACCCCCTGAGACCCCCGTGCCTACGGTCTCGTTTGCCTGGTTCGATCTTCCTCTCTAGACACGATTGCCTCTCTGGGACCCTGAGGCAGCTAAGAAACCCCGGCACGTGGCCAGTTTTCGTTAAGCAAATTCCAACTCTGCACAGAATAGGGACAGAGGCTGACATGTTTTCCATTCCATAGCCGGGAAGAACTGATGCCAGTTCTAATGCGTAACATTTTAGCATCAAGCTTCTTTTTTTTTTTTTTTTTTTTTGCTGTACGCGGGCCTCTCACTGTTGTGGCCTCTCCCGTTGCGGAGCACAGGCTCCGGACGCTCAGGCTCAGCGGCCATGGCTCACGGGCCCAGCCGCTCCGCGGCATGTGGGATCCTCCCAGACCGGGGCACGAACTCGCGTCCCCTGCATCGGCAGGCGGACTCCCAACCACTGCGCCACCAGGGAAGCCCTAGCATCAAGCTTCTTAAGACCATTATTAGTTATTAACTGCTAGGCAGCCAATGAGGTATTGGGGAATCAGACTCGATTCTAAGAGAGACAGCAATGGCCACTGGGCACTCTGAAAAGGCTTAGACTTGACGATGTCTTCTCCAAAAAAGAAAATCCATACTATTAAGTTGAGATTCATTCTGTGTCCCTGCGGGTGGTGATATGATTGTGGATAATAACAGAAACACGTCAGCGACCGCGCCTTCCCATCACGGCTTATGCGTCCGGGGATTTGTGAGGCTGGAGGGGTGGGAGTGAGGCCCTGGACCCTGAACACTGGTGTCACACACGTGCCCTTGGGCAGCTGAGTCGTCCTTCTCGAGTCTTGGGTTCTGTGTCCATGGAACAGGTACAGTGGTGCCTGCCGCCCGCCCCACGGAGAAGAGTGGACGAGGTGATGGACAGGGGGCTGGTGTTATTATCGTTCACATTCGGGTTTTGCTTACAGAAGTCAAGCACTTTATCTCACGTGACTTTGGGGTTCGAGAGGATTAGAGGGCGTTAGGACATGGAGATGACCTTTCAGTCCGAGCAAGGCCTCTCTCTTCCTGGCCTCACGCAGAGCTAGGCGACAGTCTCCCCACTGGCTTCCTCTCTAGTGCCACCTTCCACTCCTGCCAGGAATTCAGGGCTCTGCGGTGGACATCCTGAGCCATCGTGGGATTAATTCACTGAGATTAATTAATAATTAATTAATTAATTGAGATCACCAGGACAGGGTAACCAAGTTCCCGGAAGGGGTGAAGATGTCATGGAAGAAGCGAGGGTCAGGTCCAGGTAAAGGTCGGAGTCAGGGGCGTGAGGGTCTCCCTGAGCTGGGGGTCCTGGTGAAGGCACCGCCTTTGATGCTCTTTTCTTTCCCAACAAAGGGTCAAGTTCAGATGTCTGAGTTTTCAATTTCCAACCCGTAGGATCTGATTAAAAATTGGCTCCATCACCGGTATCAGGGCTGAGCAACAGCTTCAATCCAGGGTCACCCTGACCTGAAAATCAACATCTAATTTGTTCAAGGGAGAGATGTTTGACTTTAACCTTTTTTTTTTTTTTTCTCTTCTCCCAGAGAAACGAACAGACTTCAAAGGGGCTTTGATCCACCTGAACAACATGTACTCACAGTCTCAGGCCATCGAGTTCAAGGGTTGTGACCAGGGGTACACATTTCTCCCTCTTGTTAGGGTTCGTGCACAACTTTGTAAACACCATTACCTCTCCTGTGATGGTGTGTCGGGAAGAGAAGAATCAGTGTTTGGTACAAACCTTCAGAATCCATTCTGGAGACGCTGAGGAAAGTATCAACTGTTGTGCTTCTTTAGATAAAGTTTGAGGCTTTTTACTTGAAACTGTTTCACTTAATGAATGATTCTAGTTAGACCCAATGCAAGTGAGGACATAAATTAAATGATAATGGAGTCTAAAAATCACTCCACTGTTTTTCACACATTGGACAAGTAGAGTGACTGAGAATCAGAAATTGTCTTTAATTTGGTTCTTCATCCCACTGAGAGAGTGACTCCTCCAGGGATGCATCCAAGAAGCTGCCTAAATGGGTCAGAACGTTTAGGGTTCAGAGGTCTAAGTAGGTCTTACAATGTCGTGATTACTCTTTGGGTTTTGATCTTCTGGGTCAGTTCTAAATGAGGAGACCATTTCTTCCATTTAGGGTCGTGGGCCTATAGTTAGGTGGTCCCCATCAGGCAAATCCTGACTTCTACTTTTTGGATGTATGGACCCACGGGTGGACTGGTATGAGGAGTGTGTGGCGATGACCTCACAAACGGGGTCAATTTTGTTTTTTATATATGTGTGCATAACTATTACGATAATAATAATGTGAGTACAGCTCTCTCCTTATAAGCTTTGCAATACATACTTTTAGAATAATTTTAAGAAGTGTAAACATACCCCATAGCACCTTTATCTTTCCAGACTTCAATTGCCAGTGGTCACTACCTATCTGATTCTTGCTTTTGTGATTCTGTGTCTAATTCTCCCACAGTGTTTGAATGTATAAATATCATCATATGCAGCTTTCTTCAAAGTGTGCTCTGCAGACAGCTTGCGGAAGACCGCAAGGGGGCTACTTAACATACGGGTTCCCAGACCCCATCCAGACACGCTGAATCTTAACCCCAGGGGCGAGAGTATGTGTGTGTGTGTGTTTGTATATGTGTATGTGTGTGGTTGTATGGGGATGTGTGTGTGTTGTGTATGTGTGTGGTTGTATGGGGTGTGGGTGTGTGGTTGTGTGTGTTGTGTATGCGTGTGGTTGTATGGGGTGTGTGTGGTGTATGTGTGTGGTTGTATGGGGTGTGGGTGTGTGTGGTTGTGTGTGTTGTGTATGTGTGTGGTTGTATGGGGTGTGTGTGTGTGTGTGTATCTGTATGGTTGTATGGGATGTGTGTGTGTGTGTGTGTGTGTGTGTGTGACCTGATCAACCCCTGCCCTATTCTTGCTGTTGTTAATCTGACTTTTTCAATCACTTGCCAAGAGATGCTGCTGCCCTTGGATTTTATTAGGAAAAAAAGCAACAGAAAAGGAAGGTACACACACCACAACGAGCTTCCCATGTGGGACTGTGGGACTCCTCTCCTCCCATCCGTAAAACACACCTTCTGATCACCCCTCCCACTCCCCCTCTCTTGGTAGTGGACGCCCCAAATCATGGATGCCTGTCTGCTGTGCTGTAGAAGGCCACCAGCAGGGTTTACTATGTTCTTCTCAATAGGACATTTCTCTTTTTTTCCCCCAAAACAACTCATATTTACCAAGCGCCTGTAATATGTCAAGTTCCACACCTGGCTTTCATGTAGTTCATTTTCCACTTGAACAACTTAAAATACATATTTGAATAAAGCAGAAGGCAGCATAGTGTTTTACTCAGAAAAACAGAGCGTTTTCCTGTCCAATCAGTTACGCACGGGCCATGAAACATCGAGTCAAAAACTGCAGCCTCAGTAAAATGGATGGTTTTCCTGGACTGTGGGAATTAAAACAAAATCACATTAGCAAGTGTGCATTGCTCATGGCTCACGCAGCATAGTTCTCCTGAGAATTCACCCAGATTGTATCAGTAGTTGCTCCTTTTTATTACTGAGTAGGAATCCACGGAGTGGAGCTACCACAGTCTGTGTAAACACTCAGTAGTTGAATGACTGACATCAGATTGTTTCCAGTTTGGGGTATTGTGAATAAGGGGAGGCTGCTATCAACATTCCTGTCCAGATTTTTCTGCAAACATAAACTTTCATCTTTCTGGGATAAAAGAGTGCAACTGTTGGATCTCATGTAAGTTGTATGTTTGGTTTCATAAGGAAGTGCCAAACTGTTTTCTGGAGTGGCTCTATCAACTTACACTTCCAGCAGCAATGCCTCAGGGACCCAGTTTTTATGCATCCTTGTCAGCACTTGATATTGTCACTATTTTTTAAAAATGTTTTGGCTGCGTTGGGTCTTTACTGCTGTGAGTGGGATATTTCTAGTTGCAGTGAATGGGGGCTACTCTTCATTGCAGTTCGCGGGCTTCTCTTTGCAGGGGCTTCTCTTGTTGCAGAGCACGGGCTCTAGGTGCATGGGCTTCAGTAGTTGTGGCACACGTGCTCAGCAGTTGTGGCTCACGGGCTCTAGAGCACAGGCTCAGTAGTTGTGGTGCACGGGCTTAGTTGCTCCATGGCATATAGGATCTTCCCAGACCAGGACTCTAACCCGTGTCTCCTGCATTGGTAGGTGGATTCTTAACCACTGTGCCACCAGGGAAGTCCTGTCACTATTTTTTATTTTAGCTGTTCTGATAGGTGTGTTGTAATATCTCATTGAGGTTTTAACTGACCTTTTCCTATGATTAATAATGTTGAACATATTTCATGAGCTTTTTTTCCATCTATATATCCTCTTTTGAAATGTCTCTTTCCTCCACTGAGTTGCTTCTGCACCTTTGAAGGAAATCAGTTGGACGTATTTGGTGGGTCTCTTTCTGGGTTCTCTACCATGTTCCATTGATCCACGAGTCAATCCCTCAACCAATACCTGCCTTTAATACCTATAAATTAGGCCTTAATATTGGGTAGGGCGATTTCTCTCACTTTACTATTTCTGTCAAGATCATCTTAGCTATTCTAAGGGACTGTGCTATTTCATATAAATTTTAAAATAAGCTTATCTGAGTCTATGAAAAACCTTACTGGAACCAGAATAGCCAAAACAATCTTTGAAAAAGAAGGGGAAAATTGGAGGACTAACACTTCCCAGTTTTGACACTTACTACAAAACTACAGAATCAAGACAGGGTGGTCCTGAGAGAAGGGTAGACACTTAGGTCAATTGTCTAGAATTGAGTCCATTCACCCACACATCCATCCATACATTCATCCATCCATTCATCCGTTCATCCACCCATCCATCCATCAGTCCATCCATTCATCCATTCATCCACCCATCCATCCATTCATCCATCCATTCATCCACCCATCCATTCATCAGTCCATCCATTCATCCACCCATCCATCCATCAGTCTATCCACCCATCCATCCATTCATCCATTCACCCACCCATCCATCCATTCATCCACCCACCCACCCATTCATCCAACAACCATAGTGTATATCTACTGTAGCTGTGAGCTCTGCTGGGGGTGCTCCTGTGGGAGGTGGATGAGTGGATGCACAATACAACACAGCACTACAGGTAGAGGGTGCACAGGTAGAGAGGTAAGAGAAAGCTTTTCAAGGCAGGTATCACCTAAGCCTCACTCAAGGACATTTGGCAATATCTGGAGGCATATTGGTTGTCATGACTGAAGAGGTGCGATTGGCAGCCGGTGGGTGGAGGCCTTATCCGACAATGCACATGACAGCCCATAACAGAGAATGATCTGGCCCCACATGTCCACAGCTCTGAGGCCCTGAGTGACAGATGAGCAGTTAATCAGACGGAGAAGAGGCGGAGAGGGCATGGAGAGCAGCGTGTTCAGAATGTGTGTCCACAGGGCAGGAGCCGCTGGGAGCTGGGATAGAGAGGTGAGGTCCCTGAGTTCCAAGATGCTCAACTGTCCTGAAGGCAACTGGGAGATGAGAATGATTCGGAGTAGGGGAGGGTGTGACCAGGCTACATTTTCGGAATAGGAGCTGTTTGGCAGGGGCAGCAAGGTGGTTCGGCAGTGGGTGGAGGGGCCAGTGCTGGGAGCCCTGCGGGGGCAGGGAGCTCACAGAGGACTTCTCCTGCATTGTGGCCTGGCAAGCCCGACACACACATTTACTATTCTCATCTCTGAATATTCGGCATAATGCAGGTCTCTTTTGAGATATTTCATTAATTCCTTTTCATTATCATAGTTTTCAAGGAATTGACCAGATAAAATAACAAGGACCTTAGTTGAGAAAGTGTGCCTGGTGGTATTTGTTGGGTTGAGGCTGGACTCTTCCTGACATCAGAAACGTTTCTAGAATCACATTGTAACCAGAGGTTAAGTTCTTGGTAGGGCCTGGGAACCCGGGAGCAGCTGGAAGCTGGCTCCAAACCTCCCCAGGACAACAGAATTCTAGGTGCGCCCATTTTTCTGGCATCGGCTCTGACTAACCAAATGAAAAATTTAATTGAACCCAAAGAAAAATCAATTTCCCCTTTTAATTTTAATTGGAACTTTCAGCTGGCATGAGCACTGAGAAATGAACTTCATTCCCTGTTTGTAATATTAAAGGGAAAATTAATGTAATTAAAAATAACCACTGTTCATTGTTCTGAAATGTCCCTCCTGAATTATTAACACAAGCAATACTGCCCTCTGGTAGCCACGTTAGGGCATTGGTACCCTGCTGTAGGTGTTCCCAGTTCTTGTCTCTCCTTTGCAGCCGTTCTTCTTTAGAATATTTACCCAGATTGACCTCGTGTGTCTATAGCAGGGGCTGTTGGGAATTAATTCTTTGTGGTTGCTGTCAACCTGGGATTAAATGGGACTCTTCCCTACCTCAACCAAGAGTCAGCTCATTTCTACTTTTAAGAATTAAAGAACAGAGCTAACATTTTCATCACAGGATTGAGTCTGAACCCCAGCATGGAAGACACATTTCTATCCAAGCTAACACTCTCTTCCCAGATGCTTTTTCATGCTGTTGTAAAACTGAGCAAGGCTTCATAAAGGAACATGGATCCAGCTTGTAAATGAGGTTGCTAGGGGAGTGAAATTATAAATAATAGAAAAAGTTAATCTTTCTCAGGTTTAAAAAATAATAAATCTCTGTAATTAAGGTGTTTCAATTTTTCCTTCCCAAGTTCGAATTGGATTTTGTATATAGAAGGATATCACTTGGGCTTACATAAAAATGTATCAGAACTGGCTGTGTGAGAATCATTTAAAGAGATATTAAGAAGCACGGCAGACTTATATACAGGCATAAATGCATAGTGAAGTTCTCTATGGAAACTCCAGAGTGTGTGGCTTGTACTTTATAGCACGCATCTTATTTTATTTATTTTATTTGGGTTGTAATAATTTGAACCCTCCTTTCCAAAGAGTAAGCAATTCCAGGCAGGGGATCTGGGTCATCATCTTCGTCTCTCCTGTAACAAACAATATAATGCAAAATAGAAGAATTCTATTTCATGACTTGAGTTGATATTATTGAGTCATGAAGCCCATTTATAGCTGACAAACCTGGCCCAAAAAAGTCCTTTTGAAGAAATGAGAGATAAGTAGAATGATCACCAGACCTCCTGGGTCTGGAAAGACCGGGAATATTGTTGTCATCCCATAATAGTAGTGAGCATATGTGTGTGCTCCCTGGGCAAGAATCAGAGGAAAACCCCACGGCCCTGGCGTCAGAGATTTGTTTACGATTCTGCAGTCTGGGCTGGGCCAGTTGGGCAGTTCTCCTGGTCTTGCCACTGGTCAATCTGACAGATTTGCTGGGGGCTGGGCTCAGCTGGGATGCTGGGATGACCTCTGTCTTTCTCCACTAGTGTCAAGGTCATGGCCTCTCCATGTGGTCTCTCCACCCAGGTACCCAAGCATCTTATGTGGTGGCTCAGGCCTCCCCAAAGCATAAGCTGTCTTCTTGAAGCTTAAGCCTAGAAGTGGTACAACATCACTTCCTCTGATTTTATTGATTATAAGGCTTCACAGGGTCAGCCCCGACCCAAGCAGAGAGAACCACACTAGGGTGTGAACCTCAGGGCATGGTTCCTTGGGAGATACCTGTCTAGCCTACAACCACAGCCATTCTGGGGGATGGGAAGTTCACTTATTCTTCAACAGAGTGTGGCCAGTGGAACTCTGTCAATCTCTACAGAAAGAAGCCATAGGTGTGCCCTTGGGGCCCTCCTGAACCTTTATGACCAAGGAGAAGAGGGGAAGTTGAGGTCGGGCTGGACTCTATGCAGCCCCTCCAGTTGGATGAAGACTGTGTCTGCCCTTGGGAGAAGGGAAGCTTGTTTTCCATGCCCTGCCATGGGGGTAACCATCTGCCAGCTTGTTTCCTGCACATCTCGGAGGACAGGGAGTGATGTGTTTTCCCTTGCTGGGGAGCATCCCTGCTCCAGAGGCTCCAAAAGCATGATGGGTCTGGATGACCAGGGGACACACTAGAATAAGTAGAAAAATATTTCAGCTCGCCCAGGACATTCCAGGCTGTGAGAGAGGATGTGAATAACTTATAACAAAGTGAATAACTTACAATACTCGGCTCCTATTGAACTGGTGGAAGAACAACAAGAAAATTTAATAGAAAACAGTAATGAGAAGCTTTAGGAGATGTAGTCAGGGCACAAAATTACTTTTAGGAACTAAAAGTAGGTGAAACAATTGAGTTTTCAATTAAAATGTGTAACAGATGAAGAGAGAGAGAGAGAGAGATGATTATGGCTGACAATTGAATTACAGACCTGGAGATTGAGCAGAGACAGCCTGCAGCACAGTGAACACACACACACACACACACACTCACTCAGGGTACGGAAGCTACAGGGGAAAAGATAAAAGACGTGGAGGACAATTTCAGGATACCCAATATGTGAGTAATAGAGTCCACGACAAACCAACAACCAACCAACCAAAAGGAATGGGTGTAAGGAAAGTAATACAGAAAGATTTACAGTAAGCCATGAGCATATATACGAAACAGAAACAGATTCCAGACACAGAGAGCAGACTTGTGGTTGCCAAGGAAGCGGGGGAGTGGGGGAGAGAAGGATTGGGAGGTTGGGATTAGCAGATGCAAACTAGTATATATAGGATGGATAAACAAGAAGGTCCTACTATAGAGCACAGAGAACTGTATTCAATATCCTGAGATAAACCATAATGGAAAAGAATATGAAAAAGAATATATCAGTATGTATGTATGACTGAATCACCTTGCTGTACAGCAGAAATCAACAATATTGTAAGTCAACTATACTTCAATAAAATTAAAAATAATAGAGTGAACCATGAGAAGCTTAAGAGCATTCTTAAGAGCATTCTTTGAGCATTCTTAAGAGCATTCTTAAGAGCATTCTTTGCTTCTTAAGAAGCTTAAGAGCATTCTGAAGAGCATTCAAGAGAATCACCTTGCTGTACAGCAGAAATCAAAATCGTAAATCAAACATACTTCAATAAAATTTAAAAAAAGAACCATGAGAAGCTTAAGAGCATTCTTTGCTAGCCCACAGGTGGTGGCTGAGGAGCCGATCTTCTCTTTCGTGTACATGGAGGAGTCTTCTCTGTCATGGCTGCCGCGGGTTGCTCTGAGTTGCTGACCACTGGTAAGTTTTCAACAGGTATGCTGCTGGAGCTCAGGGCACTGACTGGTGGAGCTGGCGTTCCTCCTGGGAGACCCTTCCTCCCTGTTAGTCCTTCCACACTGAACACCCTCCCCTCCTACACTCAAGATACTTAAGTTCTACACTGATCACCCAGGTGGATCTCATGGGCAAAGCAAATGTGAAACAATAGTAACTTCACTGGACCTATTCATACCCTAGAAGTCATGGGTCACAAGGGGATGTGCCACTGTCCCATGACCTGCCAGGCAACAGGTGACAGGTGTCAGCTTCATGCCCCATATCGATTTTGACACAGGGCAACTCCAAACCATATACGCAGTGATACACTGTGGTCCATGTTTGATCCCCACTGTAGGCTTTCCCAGCTGTGACGTTCGGCCCCCACTCCCTGCCCAGCCTGGGTGGTTCTCAAGGTGTCCCCATAATAGGTGTCTGCAGGTCCTACTTTCATGTCCCTGTCATCTCTAGGAGAGAATGTCCTGGGGTAGAACACAGTCACTGTACGCAGGCAGAGAAGTGAGAGCACCTGCTTGGAGTTTTTGAGTGTGTAGCTTATACAGTATGAAAATTTGAAGTGCCTAGAAAATACAAAGGATCCAAACTCTGGTAGTTCAACTACAAGGCCGTTGGGTGCTGGGCCCCTTCAAAGTTGTACCTCCAAGATTCTAAGGCAGAAATGGGAGCAAGTATTTAAAAGAAAATAAACAGTGTATGTATTGTGGAGACTACTCCTGTGAGAGCCGTGGAGGGAGCGACCTCTCCAGCTGCACTAGTCTCATCTGACCAGGTGTGAACATTACCTGACCCAGGTGAGAGCACAGGATGTTCAGCTTGGCCTCCAGGAACTGAATGAAACCCATTCATTTCCTTCTGGAGGCCTGATATCTGGGCTTTCAGTTCAGAGACGTGGAGGAGAATTTGTAGTGAAATCCAGGGAACTCCTGGAAATAGTGACTATTCTCTATTACATGGAGAGATTCTCACTTCAAGAGTGCTGAGGTTCTTTATGACATCAAAATAGTTTTTTAGCTGAACTAGAAACAATACAGGATCTTCATTAGGTCGTTAGGATAGGTTGAACCAATGAACATGAGTCCTTGCCTACATGCATCCTCACCATTGAATCATGGCCTTAAAAAGTCTCCTGTCTGGAGATGGAGTCTGTTTCTCTAACTGCTGAATCTGGGTTGGCCATGTGACTTGCTTTGGCCAATGAGATCTTAGCAAATGTGATGTAAGCTAAGGCTTGAAAAGTACCTATTCATCACTCTTCTGGTCCCCTGAGGCTCCTGTGTACCAAGCCCAGGCCAGCCTCTTGAATGGTGGAAGACACACGCTCAGCCCTCCAGCCCACAGCCAGGCAGCTCACAAACATGTACGGGAGCTGTCCCAGGCCTCTGAGCAAACTCTCAATCTTCCAGCTGAGATAAACAGAACTACCCAGGTAAGTTTAGCCAAAATTGCAAATCTACAGTCATGTGCTAGATAAATACTTGTTTTAAGTGACCAAAACTTGGAGGGCTAGGTACGTGTCTCACACTGTTCAAGGGGCTAGCCTAGGCTTGTCATGCAGCAATGGATAACTGACACCTGGCGGCAGGTACATAGAGCAGACGTCACCTTGGAAGACCCCATCCTCAACATCTGTGCTGTGTGTGGGCGGGGTGGTGTTCACACAGCCCTGGTCTCTCCATGGAAGGGGTGACAAGTCATGTTGTAAGGAAAGCGTGGGGAACGAGAGACATCTATGAGGCACCGCTGGAGAGTCCAGTCAGCTAAAGACTGTTCCAGAAGTGATGCCGGAGCACAGGTAGCCTGACAGGCCAGTAGCATTTGGGCTTTTCCACCTTGCAGGGCACCTGCGAACTTGGCTTAAAGCTAAATCTAAGGAGCTGGCAGAATCCTCTCCTGCTCTCTGTGGGGATTGTGTGGGAGCTCCGCCCACAAGGCGGGGTCAGCTGGGATTGGCTCAGATGCTAGAGGGCTGGGTTCTCCTGGGCAAGACCAGCAGAGCGGGGATGTGGTCGGAGTCCTGCTTCCTGAATCAGGTGCTAAACTACAGCATCCAGGTTCTCTCCACCTGAGCAGAAAGGGTTCATACCCTAATCTGTTGTGATAACACATCTCCTGCATGAGGATGGGGCGGTCCCAGGGAGCTGCCTTCCTCAGGCTCAGCTGGGGTCTGAGCCGGTGCTCCAGTACTAAGATGCAGGAGTGGGTCCAGTGCCTTATCTTAGTGCTCTCCCCACGTGGGATCACTGGGGCGGAGTAACCACGTGCTGTATGTCCTGTCCCAGGGCTCCTGAAAGGTTGTGCTGCGGAGCATTGGGGTGTGGGCAGGAGGCAGGACCCTCTGCTGTCCACCTCTCACCACAATGCCAACAGCCCACCCTGAGCTGTGAGCCTCCCTTCTTCCCGAGATCGTGGAGGGATGTTGTGAATTGCTTCCTTCGGTTTAACATAGTTTGGGGAAGTCATCCATTTTCAGATTGAGAGCGTTTGAAGTAGGTAAGCCATGTTGCCCTCCAGCCACAAACTTTTAGAGCCCCCGTCTTCACAAAACCTGTGTATGCACAGAATTTAAAATAAATCCGGTCATGAATGTCATCTTCATTACCATTGCCTTTGGGTCCCATCAAACAAAATTTCCTTGAACGGAATTTTATTGAGGTCACCGCTTACTCCTCTGTCACTGCTCTGGGCATAGCAGAAAGCGATTCAGTCCCTTCTCACTTGAGGAACAGAGTGCCAGGCTTTCTGGGCTTGATCGTGGGCTTCTTCTCTGAACCTTCCTCCATGGGCTTTGCTGTGGGCTTGGGAAGAAAATGTTCTATGTTCCCAATAGGCTGCAACTCCCTGGGTCGGGGGCAAGCGAAGCGAAGGGACCTTCTCATGCTTTATATGTGCTCTGTTTTGCAGACTCCTCTAAATATACAAGGATGCTTGCTGGTGTGACAGGAAAGACCCCAAAGGAGCCCTCATTTGCCAAAGGCCCCTTAGCTCTGGTCGTCAGCACTCCCAAATCCTCCCACCTCCCGCCTACCGTGCTCCCTGCTTCTCCTACAGAGGCACCACCAGCCACGGCTACCTGCCTTGCTTGCGGCCCATCACTGAGCATCACGATGATACTAAAATGCAGACTGGCTGTCCTGCTAATACCTTTAGAGTACGAGACCTCAGAATGCCCTTTCATGGCGTGGCTCAGGTGTTTCCTGTAGGTTATTGCTTTTTAACTCAGATCATCTTGGAGAGAAATAGGTTTCATTTATATTCTGAACTCATGCAAAGGGCAGCCAAGCTTGCTGTTTCAGGAGTCTGATTTATTTTACAGAAATTAGCATAACCACTAAAATCAAATCCATTCCCTGCCCAAGTGTGACAGCTAAAGTGGCCCATTTACATGGGGAGAGTCAGGAAAGCACCTCATTCTCCAGGCATCTGTTTTGTTTGGAACCTTTTGTTATGTGCGTGAAGCAACCCCTCTGGCTAGTCCTCTTCCTTCACTGCTGAGCTGGCTGTTAACGTTTTCTTATGTAACATGGCATCTTCTTCTGATTTAGACAGTGGTTCTTTTGTTTATTGCGGTAAAATATACAACATACCATTTATCATTGTAACAACTTCTAAGTGTATAGTACAGTGGCATTAAGTCCATTCACATTGTAGTGCAACTACCAGCAACCATCTCAGGAATTTTTTTTTTCTTTTTGATAGATCTTTATTGGAGTATAATTGTTTCACAATACCGGGTTAGTTTCCGTTGCACAACAAAGCGAATCAGCCATATGCATACACACGTCCCCTTATCCCCTCCCTCTTGAGCCTCCCTCCCACCCTCCCTATCCCATCCCTGTAGGTCATGACATAGGAATTTTTTTTATCTTCCCAAACTGTGCTCTGCATCCATGAAACAGTGTAACTCCTTTACTCCCTCAGAGGCAGTATTCACCAGGCATTATCCCCGTCTTGCTGTTCTTCTGCTCTGACACTGAGCGGGACACGAGTGGCCAAAGGATAAACCTTTGTAGCAGATGCTCTCAAAGGCCCACCCAGGGGCTTCCCTGGTGGCACAGTGGTGGTGAGTCTGCCTGCTGATGCAGGGGACGCGGGTTCGTGCCCCGGTCCGGGAGGATCCCACGTGCCGCGGAGCGGCTGGGCCCGTGGGCTATGGCCGCTGAGCCTGCACGTCCGGAGCCTGTGCTCCGCAACGGGAGAGGCCACAGCAGTGAGAGGCCCGCGTACCGCAAAAACAAAAACAAACAAACAAACAAACAAAAAAAGGCCCACCCACACTCCTGGAAGTCCTCAAACCCTCCTGCTAGCCATGCTCTGCGTGCCTGTGGCTCCACGGAGAGCCTGCTCCCCACGCTGCCGGGACGGTCAGAGTCCCAGGTGCTCACACCCCAGCTCACACCCCAGGGCCAGTGGAGAACAAAATCCTTTCCTTCACCCTTTTAGGCAAGTCTGAGGCAAGTGACACTTCATCTCTGGGACCCCCAGGATTGCACGTGAGCTGCCCATGATGGTGACCTTCTCTATGTCAGTTTCCCACATGTCATCAGGGTCCCCCAGGAAGCAGACACCGAGAAGGAGTTAGCACTTTCTGCAGTTTCTTGGGGACAAAGCCTGTGAAAAGGAATAAGGGGGAAGAAGCAGGTTGGGTGGGGAAAGGACTCCGCCATGCAGACCCCACGCCTTTGATGGGAAAGGCGTCAGGACCGGCTGTGGCACAGCCTGAGGTACCTCGGCAACCCTGTGAGATGCTCTCCTTGAGGTCAGATCCCCCTGGACGGGCACCGCCCACTGTGTGGTCACTGAGGTCATTGGCTGGGGCTGCTGGAAAGGGTGTGTCGATGTCCAAGCAGAGCAGGTCCTGAGGGGCTGTAGCTGGAGGCTGTGGCACCACCATCCTCTCAAGTCCTGTCCCGAGGGAATTCCGGGCACAGCTCGGCACACATCACTCCCTATGCTTGCTCCCTCATCATCGCCCAGACCAACGCCTTGCTCTCAGATCCTTTCCTCGTGGTCTGCCTCTGGTGGACGAGATGGAAACAGAATTTATTTTTAAGCTGGAAAGGGTGTGTCGATGTCCAAGCAGAGCAGGTCCTGAGGGGCTGTAGCTGGAGGCTGTGGCACCACCATCCTCTCAAGTCCTGTCCCGAGGGAATTCCGGGCACAGCTCGGCACACACCACTCCCTATGCTTGCTCCCTCATCATCGCCCAGACCAACGCCTTGCTCTCAGATCCTTTCCTCGTGGTCTGCCTCTGGTGGACGAGATGGAAACAGAATTTATTTTTAAGCTAAGACGTACTCAGTAGGTTCTATGTGCCCACTGTGCAGTCACGTCCCTACAAGGCAGACACCCTTAAGATGCTCATTACATGGATGGGGAGCTGAGCCTCACAGAGGCCAAGCGTCCGGCCCAAAGTCACGCATCTGCTAAGAGAGGACCTGGGATTTCCATCCGTCTGCAATGCTTTCTTTCCCACAGTGGTTAGTGTTCCCGGGAGTTAATTCTGTTTCCACCCAAGGTGACATTCTTTGCGGGGAGTGTCCTGGCTGCACGCCGGTCAAATAGTTAAAAGAGACACAGCTGATGGAGACCTTTCAGCAGCCATTGAACCATGGCAGGAGTTGTCTTCCCAGACGCGAGGTCGCTCCCGCGGGACGCGTGGAGCCCTGGGCGTCGGTCACGAGCAGGTGTCGCACGCAGCCAGGCCGCGTTCTGCCCGGGGCTCTAAGCCCTCTCATTATATGTCGCGTTCTTGCAAGGAGAGGTTCAGGAGGGCTGCGTGAGGAGTGGGGCCACTTGAAAACTGAGAGGGACTTTGCTGCAGACGAATTCCCATGCCTGTTGTCTGCACAAGGCCAAGCAACCGGCATCAAGACCTGCACGTGGAACGGGATCGTCGGAGCTGCGCTCTTGGCGAACACAGGATTTCCGTCTCGTAAGGCTGCCCCAGGAGGCACCTTTTCTACGGCATTTCCCTTTTATAGTCCCTGAATAAACAGATCAAACAAAAGGCATCTGCACGTTTGCAGGATTTGAGATAGGCAACCCCCTATCAGAAAGTGATTGCATGAAAAAAATCAGTTAAGAGCGAGGTTTCCAGTTTATATAAATGCTCAGATTATCCCACAGGTTATTAAAACTGAACAACAAGCCAAACACTGCAAAGCTGTTCACCTGCACACACCCTGTGTGCTTGGAAATGGAGACTAGCTTCTTTAATCGCTGCAGCATAAAGTAAATATCTGTTTCTCAGATGACCTGATTTTAAAGATAGCTTGAAATTAAGTGACTCCAAAACGCACATGGGCGTCATGGCAGCAGCTATGAAACGAGGTGACTTCCTGCGTCATTGGGAGCAGCGCAGGGAAGGCTGACATAATGAGGGGATTGGCTTTCCCTTCACTTTCTTCCTTATCCTTCAGATTTCATTGAGGCAATTAAGTCCTGATTGTTCCTCCACTGCTTGATGCTCTGAGACACGAATTGCAAGCAGTGAGCCTGCAAATTGAGTGCAAACCCCAGTCACTTAGATAATGATCCCAACAGAAGACTCCTCAGAAGGAGAACCGGGGTCCTCCTGGTCCTCTCCGCGCACCTGTCTCAGCTCAGGTCGCACCCCAGCGAAGGGGCCCAGCTCACTTCCTCATCCCCTGGGAAAGCAAAGGGGCAGAGGAAACGGGGCGTGAAGACTGGTTTTCTGAGGGAGAATCAGTCCTGAGTGAGAAGAGACAAAGGGACGAACGGAGAGACACAGGGGCAGAAAAGGAGGGGGAGGGGGAGGAGGGAGAGGGGGAGGGGAGGAGAAGGGGGAGGGGAGGAGAAGGGGAGGGGAGGAGAAGGGGAGGGGAGGAGAAGGGGGAGGGGAGGAGAAGGGGAGGGGAGGAGAAGGGGGAGGGGAGGAGAAGGGGGAGGGGAGGAGAAGGGGAGGTGAGGAGAAGGGGAGGTGAGGAGAAGGGGGAGGTGAGGAGAAGGGGGAGGTGAGGAGAAGGGGGAGGTGAGGAGAAGGGGAGGTGAGGAGAAGGGGGAGGTGAGGAGAAGGGGGAGGTGAGGAGAAGGGGGAGGTGAGGAGAAGGGGAGGTGAGGAGAAGGGGGAGGTGAGGAGAAGGGGAGGTGAGGAGAAGGGGGAGGTGAGGAGAAGGGGAGGTGAGGAGAAGGGGGAGGTGAGGAGAAGGGGAGGTGAGGAGAAGGGGGAGGTGAGGAGAAGGGGGAGGTGAGGAGAAGGGGGAGGTGAGGAGAAGGGGAGGTGAGGAGAAGGGGAGGTGAGGAGAAGGGGGAGGTGAGGAGAAGGGGGAGGTGAGGAGAAGGGGAGGTGAGGAGAAGGGGGAGGTGAGGAGAAGGGGAGGTGAGGAGAAGGGGGAGGTGAGGAGAAGGGGGAGGTGAGGAGAAGGGGCAGGTGAGGAGAAGGGGGAGGTGAGGAGAAGGGGGAGGTGAGGAGAAGGGGAGGTGAGGAGAAGGGGGAGGTGAGGAGAAGGGGGAGGTGAGGAGAAGGGGAGGTGAGGAGAAGGGGGAGGTGAGGAGAAGGGGGAGGTGAGGAGAAGGGGAGGTGAGGAGAAGGGGGAGGTGAGGAGAAGGGGGAGGTGAGGAGAAGGGGAGGTGAGGAGAAGGGGGAGGTGAGGAGAAGGGGAGGTGAGGAGAAGGGGGAGGTGAGGAGAAGGGGGAGGTGAGGAGAAGGGGGAGGTGAGGAGAAGGGGGAGGTGAGGAGAAGGGGAGGTGAGGAGAAGGGGGAGGTGAGGAGAAAGAAGGGGAGGTGAGGAGAAGGGGGAGGTGAGGAGAAAGAAGGGGAGGTGAGGAGAAGGGGGAGGTGAGGAGAAGGGGGAGGTGAGGAGAAGGGGAGGTGAGGAGAAGGGGGAGGTGAGGAGAAGGGGGAGGTGAGGAGAAGGGGGAGGTGAGGAGAAGGGGAGGTGAAGAGAAGGGGGAGGTGAGGAGAAGGGGAGGTGAGGAGAAGGGGGAGGTGAGGAGAAGGGGGAGGTGAGGAGAAGGGGGAGGTGAGGAGAAGGGGAGGTGAGGAGAAGGGGGAGGTGAGGAGAAGGGGGAGGTGAGGAGAAGGGGAGGTGAGGAGAAGGGGGAGGTGAGGAGAAGGGGAGGTGAGGAGAAGGGGGAGGTGAGGAGAAGGGGGAGGGGAGGAGAAGGGGGAGGGGAGGAGAAGGGGGAGGTGAGGAGAAGGGGGAGGTGAGGAGAAGGGGAGGTGAGGAGAAGGGGGAGGTGAGGAGAAGGGGGAGGTGAGGAGAAGGGGAGGTGAGGAGAAGGGGGAGGTGAGGAGAAGGGGGAGGTGAGGAGAAGGGGAGGTGAGGAGAAGGGGGAGGTGAGGAGAAGGGGGAGGTGAGGAGAAGGGGAGGTGAGGAGAAGGGGGAGGTGAGGAGAAGGGGAGGTGAGGAGAAGGGGGAGGTGAGGAGAAAGAAGGGGAGGTGAGGAGAAGGGGGAGGTGAGGAGAAGGGGGAGGTGAGGAGAAGGGGAGGTGAGGAGAAGGGGGAGGTGAGGAGAAGGGGAGGTGAGGAGAAGGGGGAGGTGAGGAGAAGGGGGAGGTGAGGAGAAGGGGAGGTGAGGAGAAGGGGGAGGTGAGGAGAAAGAAGGGGAGGTGAGGAGAAGGGGGAGGTGAGGAGAAAGAAGGGGAGGTGAGGAGAAGGGGGAGGTGAGGAGAAGGGGGAGGTGAGGAGAAGGGGAGGTGAGGAGAAGGGGGAGGTGAGGAGAAGGGGGAGGTGAGGAGAAGGGGGAGGTGAGGAGAAGGGGAGGTGAGGAGAAGGGGGAGGTGAGGAGAAGGGGAGGTGAGGAGAAGGGGGAGGTGAGGAGAAGGGGGAGGTGAGGAGAAGGGGGAGGTGAGGAGAAGGGGAGGTGAGGAGAAGGGGGAGGTGAGGAGAAGGGGGAGGTGAGGAGAAGGGGAGGTGAGGAGAAGGGGGAGGTGAGGAGAAGGGGAGGTGAGGAGAAGGGGGAGGTGAGGAGAAGGGGGAGGTGAGGAGAAGGGGGAGGTGAGGAGAAGGGGGAGGTGAGGAGAAGGGGAGGTGAGGAGAAGGGGGAGGTGAGGAGAAGGGGGAGGTGAGGAGAAGGGGAGGTGAGGAGAAGGGGGAGGTGAGGAGAAGGGGGAGGTGAGGAGAAGGGGAGGTGAGGAGAAGGGGGAGGTGAGGAGAAGGGGGAGGTGAGGAGAAGGGGAGGTGAGGAGAAGGGGGAGGTGAGGAGAAGGGGGAGGTGAGGAGAAGGGGAGGTGAGGAGAAGGGGAGGTGAGGAGAAGGGGGAGGTGAGGAGAAGGGGGAGGTGAGGAGAAGGGGAGGGGAGGAGAAGGGGGAGGTGAGGAGAAGGGGGAGGGGCGGAGAGGGGGGAGGTGAGGAGAAGGGGGGAGGAGAAGGGGGAGGGGAGCAGAGGGGGGAGGGGAGGAGAGGGGGGAGGAGGGACGCAGCCTGTGCTCTGCTGCGCTGCCCATGACAGGCCCGCTTCCCATCTCTCTCCACCAGGTTTACTGTTAATTTGGCATCAAACTAAGCGTATTTTTCTAAGTTTGCTCTCTGAAAAATTCAATAACTATGGTAACAATGATGACTTGACTTTGTATAGTGCTTCATTTTCTCTGACGTACTTGTGATGGTATCTTACAGTTTTGGGGTACAGAAAGAGCCACACTATGGGCCCCCAGGAAGCTGGGTGATGTGAGAAATGAAGGGTTGAGTCCACCGTAATACAAACAGGACAACACCTCCAGGTAGCTCTCTTTGGGGCCAGAAGGTACCTGGTGACGAGTGATGCATAATAAATTTCTCCAAGCTCAGCAGCTTAGAACGCCGCTAATCCTGCTCCCAGGTCTATGGGTCAGGTGGCCAGGAAGCACTGGGCTACGCCATACTGGTTGGGTTGCGCGTGCTGTTGCAATCACCTCGGCTGGACCTGCAGTCCTCTGAGGGCTCAGCTGGGCTCATCCCCAAAGTGGACGCCCCTCGTGGCCTCTCCAGCAAGGGAGACTCGGGGCAGTTTCACTTGTTACAGGGCTTCTGGCGCCCCCCAGCGAGGGCATCCCAAGAGAACAGGTGTGAGCTGCGTGCCCTTCCTCCTGTGCATTCTGTTCGTGACAGATTCAAGGGGGAACCCCAGAGCCCACTTCCCAATAGCAGGAGCACCAATCTTGTGGGGCCGTGTCTTATAATCACTAAGGAGACTTTCCCAGTGAAATGACTGAAGGGAGAGGACCCCAGCCGAGCCCCATCCCAGGACCAGGATCCCAGGCGCTTCTCAGTCCTACAAATGCTTCCTGGATCTCAAGGAGTGAAATGCACAGGATGCCCCAACATGGGGCCGGTGCCCTGAGTTATTAAGTAGGTTAACATACAAACACCCTCCCCGCATGGACTGTCAATCAACTTACCTTCTGTTGAGTGGCAGGAAGAGGCCAGGGATGGTGAATGGAGAAGGGGAAGGGATTCTGAGTCTGCACATGTGGAAGTGAGAGCTGGACACAGAGAAAGTCAACATGGCCTCTTTTTTGTCTTACATGACTCAGGGAGGAAACGCTCGTCTTGGACAGAAGCTGCATGACTAGTGTCTGGTCCATGCCAAGAACCTGGCACAGACGGTGGTCCAGGCACAGCCCTCCACACCTGCCTTAAAGCCGTTGGTGAGCACCAGGCAGCCACAGTTTGACGTGTGCATCCTCTGTAGAACCAGCTGCATGTTTTTCATGTTCTTCTTCATCAAGGAAACCACTGGGCATGTGTGTGCCTGGTGTGATGTAGCACTGGGAATAAACAGACAAATAAGACATAGCTCCTGCCTTCAGGGGATTCACAGGCCGGCAAATGAAGCCAAAACTACAAACCTGCAAGCGTGCTGAGAATTGCAGATTTTTCCTTGATTAACACTTCAGAAAAGGCCTCTTGGAAAAGGTGCAATTTGAGCTTAATCCTATAAAGTAAGCATGCATCCCTGCGTGCGTGCCTGGTGTGCTGAGATGGGCATGGGGAGCAGTTGGTAAAAAGGCAACTCCCAGCCAAGGGCTCAGTCTGAGCAGCCAAAGCGAGAGGAAGAGGTGAGGTTCTTCCAAGTTCTGCTGCATTTGCTGTTCCAGGCGGGTCCTCCCCCAGCACAGGCGAGGCGGGTGGGAGGCAGGTGCCGCTGTCCAGGGTCCCAGCGCATCCTTCCCTGACTCTGCCTCAACTCTGCTCTCTCCCTCGAGGCCACCGTGACTCAGGAAGCCCCAAGATGGTGATGAATCCTCTAACGATTAGCAAATGTAGTTTCCTATCGACTCTCAGGCTGCCTTCCCTCCAGTCCAGTTTTACCCTCGGGGGCTCAGAGGGAAGAGTAATTACTGTCCCCCAAATCACCCTTCCCGTGCCCATCAGCTGCTATCACATTCATCCCAGTCTGAGCCTCTCTAGCTCAAATCTACTTCTACTTTCAAATAAAGGACGTGACGCTGCCTCCAAACACATCTAGATTCATACCTGTCTCTTCATCTGGAGGATCAGACTTCTTTAATGGTGTAAGTTAATTCCAGTCAATGAACTGTGTTGTGTCTATTTACATAATTGAGGGTAGCAAGTTCTGGTTTTGAATTTGACTTGGCTTCCGGGAGCTCTGACCGGCTTGACAGCGGCTTGGAAATTGCTCTGACTCGAGTTGCGGCAGGTAAACACTCAGCCACAACCTTGGCGATGCTGCATCGCCATCCTTCAGCCACAGGGACTCTGGTCTGCACCAAAGTAAAGCAAATAAATCTTATTTGCTTATCAATTTATCAACAAAGGCATATAGAAACTCCAGGAAAAGTAAAGCAAAATAACTTCATTATTAACCCAACAGTGGAGTCGGCTCTTGACTCCAAATGGGCAGCAGTATAGTGGCTCTTGCTGTCACTAATCATTTTGGGAATCTGTCATATGAGCAGAGACTGTTATTCCCTACAAGGATTCAGACAGGTGGTGGTTGTCACCTTCCTTCCAGGATCCAAGAGGTCAACATGCCTGTTTTTAGCTAGAAAGTGATTAGAGGTCAAGAAAATTTGGAATTATTGCCACGGAAGGAGCCCACATGGTACCAACAGCAACATGATTATATCGTGTGTGGGATCAGCAAGCTCAGGTTTTGAGAAATGTGAATAGAGTAGAAATACAACTCTTTTTATATAAGAGCTAATTTACATTTTGTAATTTTTTTAGGTTGAGATACCTTTTTCATAAAGTTTTAATATCTACCAAAGTAATACACATACAGCAAAGAAAAATAGGAAGGTACATGAGTGCACAGGGAGAGGCACAAGTCCCTGCACACCTCAATTCCCTCCCCAAACCTTCAACTCTTCCCATTATGAGTTCTGGTGGTTACCAACCAAACACTCATAGCCTATTCTGGGACGCTTTTTTTCTTTTTTAAAATTAATTTATTTTTTTGGTCTGTGTTGCGTCTTCATTGCTGCACACAGGCTTTTTCCAGTTGTGGCGAGCAGGAGCTACTCTTCATTGCAGTGCACAGACTTCTCATTGTGGTGGTTTCTCTTGTTTTGGAGCACGGGCTCTAGGTGTGCAGACATCAGTAGTTGTGGCACTCAGGCTCAGTAGTTGTAGCTCATAGGCTCTAGAGCGCAGGCTCAGTAGTTGTGGCACGTGGGCTTAGTTGCTCCATGGCATGTGGGATCTTCCCGGACCAGGGATCGAAGCCATGTCTCCTGCATTGGCAGGCAGATTCTTAACCACTGCACCACCAGGGAAGTCCCTCATAGCGTCTTCTGTTGTTTCATTCATCTTAAAATAATTTTCAGACAGTTTCTAGTAATCCTTTGATTTAAATTTTAAAATTTAGGTCACCTGAACCACCTCCCTCTCTTCTCTCTGGCTTCTTCCCAATTTCAGACAGTGCTTCTGTCAGTTACAGTGTAAATATAAGTCATGTAATTAAGTGCACATGTTTAAAATCAGATTTGTATTTCTTGTCATCTCCATTTCTACACTCACTCCCCAACCACTGTTAACTGGACCTTTGTTAGGGGAGATAACATTTATTTTATATTCTGTACCATAATTACGTTTTGTGCACATCGTGGGTTGACTTAAGTGTTCACAACCAATACATACCCTTAACAAAACTATGATAAAGTAAATGTTATTTATCCAGAGACAAGTCATGTGGTTGAGTTGTATTCTTTTCTCCAAGCCAAGTATTATAACTTTGGGCTCACAGAGCAGAATATTTCTAGGGTGAAAGTCAAGTTACATCCCTCCACTGCTCATCAGACCTCATTTTAGTTGGATTCCCATTTAAACCATGCATTTCTAGAAGGCTTTTTGCTTTACCTGGAGTTTCTATGTGCCTTTGTTTCCTGGATCTCAATCAGGATCCTCATTTCCCCAAACGTGGGAGTCCCTGTCCTGACACACATCCAGAGGTCCTGACACATGCCCAAGGACATGATGTAGGGGCTTGCAGGGCCACAGGAAAGGCAGGACATAAATTTTGGAGGACCCAGTTTTACACAGAAGAGCAGCAAAGAGGAATAACTAATGTAGAATGGATGGCCCTGCTGTTGAGATAGACTTGGCCACCCAGCACAGGGAGGTGTGTGAGCAGAAAGAGGGACATAATATCAAAGGACCAAACTGGAACCTTATCAACATCTCTACTGGCAAACTGAGGAGAGCGGCACCCACTGGGGCAGGGGGAGAGACCTGATTTGGGTAAATTGTTAATGGGGCTGCTAAACCACAGGGAGGCATATCTGTGTGTCTTTTGATACCTGAACCAAAAGGGCCAAGTAGAGTGAGTTCCAGGCTCACTCTCCTGCCCACTCCCAACCACTGCGTCCTGGTTCAGCAGTGAGAAAACAGTAGAAATGATCTGTACATAAATACAGTGAAGAAGGAGTGAAGAAATACAATGAAGAATTGTATTTGTTGTATACAAATGTTGTATACAATTGTATACAATGAAGAAATACAATGAAGAATACAAAGAAGAAATACAAGGAAGAAGGAGTGAAAAAATGAAATAAAATGCATATATCAGAAGAGAAATGAACCAAAGGAGGCTGAGTCTGAACACAGTTCCCCAGAGACTCCAAAAATAACAGACAACATTGTTGTCCACAAAGAGTTAAAGAGAAACAGGAATTCATACACGATATTAAACGGTATCAGAGAGAGACACCAACGTGCCGTGCTTCGGATCCATGAAGATGGGAACAGAACAAATAGAACAGAAACACATTCCCCCAAAATGTAACAAAACAAAGTTACCCTGAAATTCAGAGCTGGGTCTGCAGCTTAGAGGGCACCTCACATCCCAGGAAATCTACACATTCTGGGAAAAGTACAGGGAATGCCCTTCTTAACCCCAGGAGCGCTCTGTTCCCTGGCTCCGTACTTGACTGTATGTGGTTTTTGAACATTGAGGGTTGGGGTTTGCAAGCAGTTCTCCATCTTCCATCACCTTAACTTTCTGCTTTATAGTCTAGGAGATGTTTATCTTTTTTTTTTTGGCCATGCCCCGTAGCTTGCAGGATCTTAGTTCCCCAACCACCAGGGATTGAACCCACGTCCCCCGCAGTGGAAGCGTGGAGTCTTAACCACTGGACCACCAGGGAAGTCCCTAGGAGATGTTTATCTTTTAACCTCACTAATGACTTTATTTTAATTTCAGAAATAATCCTTTTAACTACCAAGAATATTTTCTTATTCTTTGATCCTTTCCTGGCAGCCTGTCCTTGTCTTATGGATGAAGTTTCTCGAATATGTCTGAAGATAGTTTGGACTTTTGAAAATTGTCTCCTCTGAGTTATCCCAATTTCCTGTGGAATGAGTTATTATCGACTTTGGTTATTTCCCTCGGAACACTGACTTTCCTCCAAGGCCTGTTGACGGCAGGCTAGGGCTTCAAGGTGGAAACTACTCACATCTGCTTGTGTGCATCTCCCCTGCCCCTTCCACTCTGTCACAGAGGTGACCATCACTCAGAATTTTGGTGCAACCCATTCCCTTTTAAAAATACATCGGTTTGGGCTTCCCTGGTGGTGCAGTGGTTGAGAGTCCGCCTGCCGATGCAGGGGACACGGGTTCGTGCCCTGGTCCGGGAAGATACCACATGCCACGGAGCAGCTGGGCCCTTGAGCCATGGCCACTGAGCCTGCGCGTCCGGAGCCTGTGCTCCGCGACAGGAGAGGCCACAACAGTGAGAGGCCCACGTACCACACACACACACACAATATATATATATATATATATATATATATATATATATATATATATATATATATCGGTTTATGAATATGAATATATGTTTAAATACTACAGTATTTCTTTTCGTTTTTTAAAATTTTATAAAAATGGTATCAAAATATACATTTCTTCAGGGACCTGTGTTTTTCTTCCATTAACATCTTGTTTCCATGGCTCATCCTCGTTGTATGTAACAGTAGCTCATGTTTGGAGAGGCGGGGTCTTGTGAGTTGCTCTGCCCAAAGAAACGTGAGTACAAGGGGCCTGTGTGATTGCAGTGGAGTCATTTAAGAGCCAGTGCGTGATTCTCTGTACAGGCGTCCACTGCTGCTGCCACTGGGGCGGCCACAGGTCAGAGTGCCCTGGGGGGATCGGGAAGCGTGGGGACAGCCTGGGGTTCTGGAGCTACAGCCAGCCTGGTGTGAGCAAGAAACACACTGTGTGTCGAATCAATGAGATCTGGGGTTCTTTCACAGAATAACCTAGTGTGCCTTTCTTTCTTTTTATTTCCAGCTTGAAATGATTTTTGTTATGATGTGTTAATCCAATTTATTTTCTACACGGGTAACTGATAGTCATCTCCACTCACTAAACTGTCCTTTCTTCCCCCAGGGACCTGAGATGCACCCAGGATTGTGTGGTCCTTCTGCTCTGTTGTCGTTTGTCCATGCTCCTCCTCCACACCTATGGCAGCTCAGTACCACCTGGTTAAGGGGCCTCCACTTTCTTTTACTCCTTCAGGAGTGTCTTGTCCAATCTTGCTAAACTCATCCAATAAGTTTCAGAAACCTAAAATTTCGTTCACAACAAAAAGCCCTTTGAGGTTTTGCTTATAATTGCATGTGACGAGAACTGACGTCTTTATGGTATGGAGTCTTCCTCCTCATTGTGGGCTACAAGATATTCATTTATTTGTCTTTTTATGTCTCTAAATTATTATAAGCTTTTTGAGCAAGGGGATGGACTTACTTGGGCTCAGGCCACCATCTGCAATTGGAAGACCCTTTACAACAGGGTTTTACAGAGTTAGACTCGATATCCAGCCCCATAAAAGCAAAGCACAGGAAGAAGAGGGGCGGGAAGAGGACAAGACCTCAGGTCCTTGCTCTGTAGTGTCTGAAGCCCAGTTGGCTGTGATGCCTGTGGTACCTCAGTCTATTCCCGCTAATCCCCTCTCAAGTACATTAGGTTTTCCACAAAATCAAGATACAGGTGTGCTGAGCAAACCCTCAGAGCTCACACCGGGGCAAAGTGACAGAGCGGGAATCAGAGCAGGCCACTCTGACTGCAAGCCAGAACTTGCCCAATAAGTTATGATGAGCTTGCTAGTTGACTTCAGAAGCTTTGCCTGACTTCCTTCAGGTTTATGAACTGACATTGCCTTGGCTGAAAATTTTCTATCACATCTATGATTATTACAAATAAAATCTGGAACAAAGTCCTGCTTAGGCCAATAAAAAGTTAATAACTTTCCAGAAATGTACGTCCACGGGCCAGTTCGGCGGATGGTCTTTTCATCAGCAGAGGCTGGTGAACTCACCTCTTGGAGAGATGAGACCCCGGCAGTGTTGTCAGTTCTCAAAAGCCCTCAAGGAGGGTGTGGCTGCCACAGTGTCATGAGAATGGGCCTCACTTTCCCTCGGTCTCTGTAGTCAGATCGTTCTCCCATAACCGAGGGAGAGATTTATCAGCGGCAGAAATAAATTGCATTATATTCCAGCTCTGTCTTTGCAGTCCTGTACTTTCTGTCTGTATAATTACCTGCTATGATTATGTATGAACTTCTAAGTGGGAACAGAGGAGACTTAATTCCATTAAATTTCCCTAGAGATGGGGAGTCTGAAGCTGTAGTGTTTGGAGCATTATTTTGTGGAGTTGTTGACGATGGCTTGATGAGATTTTCGTTTTATGCATCCAGTCCAGGCTCCCCACACTCGACAAATGTGAAAAGCAATACCACAAAGAACTTTTGTCCTTCTGAATGTATAAAAGGCCCCTGATTTTCCTACTCCTGCTCTAGGAGAGATGATCTCAGCCCTGTTAAAATTTAGCTCTAACGTAATTTCATTCCTTCCTTTCCACAGACCAAAGTTTTTCTACCGATGTAGAAGTTCTACTGACCACAGACACAGCTTGTAAATGGTCTCAAGTCACGTGGTTTTGCAAAGGATGTGAAGACGGGCAGATGCTGTACAGGACTGAGAGACAAGACAAGGGCTGTGGTCTAATCATACAAACGCGTGTGTTGTTAGGGTGCATAACAGAGACCCTCTTAAGGACCTAAACGTTCAGCGGATTCATTCTATCGACCTGAGACATCATCGCGGATGCAGCAGGCAAGAGGCACGCAGGGCTGGTGGGAACAGGAGGTCATCCATCGCCTCTGCCTGGCATCCTTGGCCACCCCCACCCATCTCTACATGCCTGCTTTACTTCTTTCTGCAGACTGCCCCCTCCACGGGCCAGTGCTTTCCTGTGACTCCAGTGTCCACAGCCTGAGTCAAGCGAGTGTTTGGCTTAGCTCTGCACAGACAATGGCACCTCTGTGCCCTCTTGCACCTCACAGGGGTGCTCACCTGGCTGAGCTGCAGACACGCCCACCCCCAATCCCATCAGCAGTGGCCGAGGAGTGGGTGTCACGAGGAGACAGGATGGTTTCTTTCTGACCACAGCCTACCACGGCAGAGGAGGGGGAAGTTAGAGATGAGTGCTGGGGGGAGAATAATGCCTCTACAGATGCCCGTGTCCTAATCCTGCACCTGTGAATATGTCACCTTCCACGGCAGAGGGACCTTGCAGACGTGGGTAAGTTAAGGGTCTTGATATGGGAGGTGACTCTGGACTGTGCAGATGGCCTGACGTCATCACAAGCTCCTTATAAGAGGGAGGTGGGAACGTCAGAGGCAGATGTGGCAACGGAAGCAGAAGTTGGGGTGATGTAGCCAGGAGTCAAGGAATGCGGGCGCCTCTGGAAGTTGGAAAAGGCAAGGACCAGGTCCTCTCCTGGAGCCTCCAGAGGGAACCAACCCGGATGGTACGTCAATGCTGCCCAGCGAGACCCATGCCAGACTCCTGACCTCTAGAACTGTACGTTAATTCATTTTTGTTGTTTTAAACTACTAAGTCTGTGCTAATCTGTTACAGCAGCTACAGGAAATAACACAGGGTGGACATTATTAGAATCTCTAGTTGTAACCTAGCTGGAGTGTACGATCTGTATTCTTCGATTTTTATGCTTCATTTAGGTTTTTCAACAGTATTTTATCCAAAGTGTATATGTGTGAGAAAGGGAGAGGGAGGGAGAAACATAAGGGTCAAAGAGACTTTATTTTTAC
Source organism: Hyperoodon ampullatus (assembly GCF_949752795.1). NCBI lineage: Eukaryota > Metazoa > Chordata > Mammalia > Artiodactyla > Ziphiidae > Hyperoodon > Hyperoodon ampullatus. The sequence goes on from NC_136927.1 coordinate 5,197,987, forward strand.
TTAGAACTAATTCTGGGTCTGGTGATATATGGGTTGTCCCCTGTTTTGAAGAGTGTGTGAGAAAAGCTCTACAGATATTAAATAAAAGTGACCGGCGTTCCCCCAGCCCGCCCCATTTCCATGTCCTCACCTTCCCTGTGGGTCCCTGTGATGGCTTAACAATGGAAACCCTTCTTCCAGTTCCTGTTCTGTGTTGTGAAAATGTCCGAGTCCCTGAAATCAGTCTCTGGCCCCATTTCTACGGCCCCTGGGACTGAGGACTTGGAGACCCCTGGAAGGCATTGGGAGCACCCCCTCTGGGTGTAGATCCCTGACAGCTCGAGGTGGGCACTGACCAGGGCCGGCGTACGTCCTTCACCTGTGAATGAGGAGACCCTCAGAGCCAAGGAAGGGGACCCAGTTCCATGTGGGAGCAGGACTTTCACTGGCTGCAGGAGAGAGCTGTTTTATGAACTGAACCCACGAGCTGATTTTTCAAAGTAAGCAGATTCTTTCTGACTTTTTAAATTTTTTGGTCTTGGGCTGGTGGAATTTTCACTCAGCCACAGAAAATACAGGAGGTTTACCTGAAGCCCCAGAAACCCTTACAGGTGCCATTTTTAGTGTTGACGGAGGAACCCTGTTTCTAAGACATCGATCTCTGCCTGACGTGGCTTCACACCTCTTCTGTGTCCATCATGTGATAGAATCAAGGTGCTTCTGTTTTTTCCCAATGTATGGTCCTGAGAAGAACAGGGTGACACCCAGGTGCCTTGGGGAGATCTGGGGTACTGAGGCAGCTGAGGTCTCCGTGTGGAAGGTCCTCTTTGACTCTCACTTCTCAAAATGTGAAGCAGGGGCCAGAGCAAGGACATCGAGGGTCTTTGCAGAGGTAAGAAGGTGCCTGGATCTCATGACCGATGCTGCTGTACTTTGCACTCAGAAGTGTTCCTCAGGCCCTAACTCAGGGCGGGGTAGCTTCTGGTTCAGAGACGGAGCTAAGAGGCCCATTTATCCCTGTTCTTAGAGCCCAAGCCAGAAGCTGCAGGCAAAGGGATGCGCCAACAGGGCACAGAGCGTGCAGAGGACAGAAGCGCCAGAAAATGCTCTGAGGAGCCAAACGCGCAGTAATAAAGGGCCTCTGAGTGTGAGATGCAGTGTCGCCTCCTGCCCATCATATGTGCTGTGTGACGGCCCTGAATAACACCTGCTGCTGGATGTGTTAGGAAAACACTGTACTCAGAGACCCTCCGTTGAGTAGGCAGATAACAGACTTACATATTTCAGAAAGATTTTTGTGCAAATGTTTAAATGCAGTTTTGGCATTAAAATAAGTTTATATCACCTAGAACATTTAATTCCTTGCTGGTGTTGAATGTAATTTTTCTTCCTTCAGTTTCATTATTAAAACAACAAAAACTGGGCTGAAGACACCAGGTTTTCATCCTTCAGTCCAACTGTGGCTGAAGTGAGCTCCTTGGAGGGGGGCCTGGGATGCTGGACTTCGGCCTTGAGTCGGGAGACTGATGGTTCTCTAGTCGAGCACAGTGGCTCAGTGGCTGTGTCCCCCCAGATCTCCTGATCCCTCTGACCTGTCCCTGTGCCCCTTGTGCGGCCTGGCCTCTGACAGCTGCACTCACAGCTTCCTTCCAGGACAGCCAGTGGGTGACAGCATCCCCAGGGTGCAGGGTGGAAGCGCCTTGGGGTTCACTCCCCGTGTGGCAGTGGCCCTGCCTGGCTATGCGGAAGTGTGACATCCCAGCCCCTTTCCCCAGGAGAGGATTGGTGCTCAGAGCTCCCTGGAGGTCAGGCTGAGCCTGAGACTCGGCCCAGCCTTGCGAGCAGCACGCTCCTGCCTCCATCCTGCTCCCCACCTCAATTCTCAGGGGTTCTTCCCTAATAAATACATCACGTCAGACACTAACAAATCACTGCTCAGTGTCTGCTCCGGGGGAACCCGACCTCAGACAGGATTAACTGCAGGAATGGAATCCCCATGTTTACTCAGAACGCAGGGTCATCTTTTCTGCTTCACTTTAACTAAGCCAACCTCCCAAAGAACAGTCTTAATCCCAGCGTCCTGTCTCTTTTCCATGAAGCCTCAGATGCAGCATCTGGTAGAGGGTGCGGAGGCCAGGAGCCTTGCTGCTCTGCTGTGTCTGAAACCATCTGCAGGTCTGGACCAGACACAGATTCACACGGCAGGCATCCTGACTCCAGGGTCACGATAAAACCGATAGGTGTGCAAGCCTGATATTCAGTTTGAGAATTCTAGTGTCTCTGAACTTGTCTGATCAGGTAACCCTACAGATAACAGTAGTAAATATGTGCGTGTGTATTTATATATGTACTTACATGTCATGTGCGTGTGTGTATATGTACATTTTACTAATATCTACTTTTAAAACACACAGGAATAGGTGATGAATATGGCATGAAGGCTTTTAAACATTTTTTTTACCAGCAGTACAAAATCTTTTAGTAATGATGATAATATTTTAGAGAGAGAGGATCAAGTATGCTTCGAAATTTTTGAAAAAAATGTTTTAACCTTCTGTAATATAGCAGTTTGAGAGTATATTTTGTATTGATTTATTTTGATATTTGGTTTCAAAGGCTGTCAGAGCAGACAAAACTATCTTATAGGTATAAAACTTTGCTTACTCACTCTAAATCCTAAAATTCATTTTTGATCCCACCTACCTATTATGTAAAGGTGTTTATTTTGCTGTAAATTTCCCTCCTCCATGTTGATTCTAAAGAATGACTTCATAACCCACAGATCTTTTCATTTGAAAGATTTCTTTTAATTTGAATAATGTGCAGGTAAGAGTGACATTGAAGTGATACACTTCCATCGTTCTTCATCATATAATGATGTGACAATGAAATAGTTTCAAATATTCATTTCACAGTGCCTCTCTGTACAGTGAGTTCTCTTGAAGAGACTTACTTACAAAACGGAAATAGATTCACAGACTTAGAGAACGAACTTATGGTTACCGGAGGGAAGGTTTGGGGGAGGGATAGATTGGGAGTTTGGGATTGACATGTGCACACTGCTGTGCTTAAAATAAATAATCAACAAGGACCTACTGTGTAGCACAGGGAACTCTGCTCAATATTCTGTAATAACCTAATGGGAAAAGAATTTGAAAACGAATAGATACATATGTATGTATAACTGAATCACTTTGCTGCACACCTGAAACTAACACAACATGGTTAATCAACTCTACTACAATATAAAATAAAAATTAAAAAAAGAGTAAGTAGCTTCTTTCTGACTCATATTCAGATCACTGCCTCCACCTGGAAGGGGTAGGTGGCATATGTTGAATCTGCCCGGAGCCCACGGCTGAGAGCCAGCTTGCTGTCAAGCTGACTGTGCCGTTCTTTTTGGCGACAGAAGCCCATCAGTGCCAGGCGCTTGTGGGACGGGGAGGCTTCAACTGCCCCAGGTGCTGGGGGGGTGGATGGACCACAAGCCCTCTGCGGGGGTTGGCATCTCGAGCTGGGGAGAGGAGGCTTTGGATGGATGAGAGACTGTAGTTTTGATCTGGCTTGGGCTGGACTTTTTCGTACCTAAAAATGAGTCTGAGGCAGTCACTGAAAATAACAGGAAAACCATGGAAACTTCTTGAATTTTAGTCTGGGAGTAAGAAAAGGAATCTGATGAAGCATGCTCGAAGGTGGAAGTTAGAGGAAAGTAAAGCAGTTTCCTACTGGGTCCCCACAGCTTTCACCTCTTAACTAAATCATTCATAATCTTCAGTTTCGTTGAATATTTATTTATGTCAAGAGGTTTTTCTCCAAAATTATCCTCCATGACAACACCCCAGTGATTCAGATCCCGCAGTTTGGACACTAGACCCTTAAGAACACTGTCTCGGAAGTTTTGGAAAAACCAAGAGCCCTGCAAAATATTCCATCAGGAGCTCAGCAGCCATCTGGTCCTGCTGACATCCACTCGTCATCCTCGGCCCCGTTGTGAGATGTGTGTGTTTCACAGACCGTTTGGGGCTGTGTCTCACGTGACTCTACCCTGCACCCTGCACCCCAGCTCCTGGAAGTCGCCCCCCTCCCGTCAGGATGGCAGCACGAGCACCGGCTCTATCCCAGCCCTTGTGGTTGCATGTCCTTCACAGACCCACAAACACGGAACCAAATGGATTTCTCACGTCACTTTTTCAGGCTCTGTTTTCCCACTGAAATCGGTGCTTTGTTTGCCCTCTGTTTCTAACTTAGCCTGAGGATTTTAGGTTTTATTTTGGAACAGATTTCCAAGCAATTTAAACATTTACACACGGTAGCTTCTCTCTCTGAAGCGCTGTAAACACTGAACAGATTGAGAAATAAAACAACTCAATACCTCAAGGCAACGATCCCAATAAGGCGGGACCGGCAGACGTGCACTTTGTGAAGGAACCACTCTGGAGACCCGTACGACCTGCGATCCCTGGTGTCGGGCAGCAACTCAAGATTGGTGTGGGGCTGGAGCTACACTCGCTAGGGCCCTGGAGGCTCCTCTAGGGCTACACTCACGGATGCCCTTCGTCATCTAATCTTGAGGAGTCTCTGGATTGACTTGATTCTGCCAGTTTCAGCTCCATTGAAAAGCGGCTTCTCCAGTACCGTTGCCTCCTTCCCCCCCACCCCCCCACCGGCCTCTGATGGTCCCATTGCTACTTGCACCTTCACTGTCACTGTGATTGGAAAGTGAGGGGTCGGTCAGCCCTTTTCCTTGAAAGGAATCTCCTCCCAGGTGTAACCACTTACTGACGACCTCAAGCATTTTCTCCAGTGTCTTCACCCAGAGATGTTCCTGTTCCCTGTGCTGTCATGGATGGACACACACAGACAGGCAAACCCAAGCACACACACACGCACGCACACATGCACACACGCACGCACACACGCACGCACACTCTTTGTTGACTTTAAGGTGTTGAGGAGAGAGGAGTTTTGAGCAAAGGCACGTTCTGAGATTTCCACCCAAACCTTCTCATCTTCTGTAACCCCTTCCTGAATGTCGTACTCTCCACCCTGGATGACGACACCCAGGCATCACTGTCCAAAGCCCACGGGTGCCCTCTGGCTGGATACCCGAGGGGGCCGTTGTATCAGTCCCAGGGTCCTGACCCCACACGCCCCTCAGCTCTGGGCAGTGTCTCAGGGGCTCTGTAACATCCACCAGGGACCTCGGGATGGAGGAAACGTCCCCGTGGACAGTCAGTTCTTTCACAGTCTGCTGCCCTCCTCTCTGTTTCCACGGATGCTCTGGGAGCAGATGCCTCTGATGTCTAGCGGGAGGTAACCTGTGCAGCACTGGTTACATGTGGTTCCTTGTTTAACCATCAAAATAACCCTGTAAAGTGTGTGTGGCTCTTAGATGAGAATGTGAAGGCTTCAACTTGCCCAGAGTCACAGCTGGTGAGGAGATGAGTCAGGTCCCTGAGCCAGAGCAGCTTGGACCCATCACCTTTGCCAGCCCAAGTTTTTCTGGTGTTTTCCTTTCTTGACCCTAAACCTGGTTGTTAGTAGGCGGCGTCCTATTAAACAACAAATATTAGCCAGATGAAAATGCAGCCAACAGAACACCGTTTTCATAGAGCCTATTAAAGCCTGGCTGATGGCTGCTCTCTGGACTCCAGCTAGGTTTCCAAAACATTGTCCTATGCACCAGGGAAATACCGCAGGCTCCACCCGGACAGATTCCCTGTCGCAGACTCTCTTGGTGGCCCCCCCAACCCATCTGCCTCTGGCACTCGCTGTTCCCATCCCACTACTATTGTCCTGAGGGCAGGTGCAGCCCACCTGGTCCCGGTGGGGACGGGCCAGGATGGAAGGAGCCAGTGCCCCCGGGAGCAGCCCTCGGCCTGCAGCTTAACAGATAAAGATGTCACTTCTCCTGACCTTCAGCTGGGGTGACGTGGAAGTCCACACTGTCTCCCAGGGCCCCACTCTGTGTGGACATGTCTCATCCTGACTCCTTGCCCCACCCGTAAGTGCCTCCAGGCTCACTGCCTGCTCTCATGTCTGTCAGCACCTGCTCACGGCCCCGGCCTGGGGCAGCACTTCCCGACAGGACAGGACCCCACCGAGTTCGGGCGGAAGGGATGGAGCACATGGGCTTTATGCATCCGTGTGGGCGGCCGTGGGTCAACTTCAAGTCCCTACATAACAGACTGCGTGCCATTCAGTGACGAGAAATGGTCTGGGGTGTGGAGGGACCTGCGTGAATTTCATGGGAAACAGAGTGTCCACCAGAGTGGACAAGAGGGTCCAGGTCTTAAACAGAGAGAACTTCTTTCTCAGTCCCTCCCTCTCCCTCCTCTCTGTCTCTATCTCTCTTGGTCTCTCTGTCTCTGCCTCTGTCTGTCTTTCTGTCTCTGTCTTCTGTCTCCCTATCTCTGTCTCTCTATCTCTCTCCCTGTTGGCTGAGGCAGGATTCATGAGTTCACTTATATGCCTTTTTCCTTGCATGGACTATTATGCATTTACATTCTATATTTTCCTCTCCCCTGGAACGAGCAATAGTAGATTGCGGTGCTGATAGTGTCTTTCTTAAAAAGGGAGATAGATTAGATGATTTCCGCGTGAGCAGAGGCCGCTGTCAGTGGCTGCTTTCCTCTCTCCCTGGCGCATGTCCCCCTCCTCTCGAGCCGTGTGATGACGTGGGTCTGAGGTTGCTCAAGCAAGAATTTGGTGATGCTTAAAAAACCCAGGGAAGCTAATCCTAGTTTGCTAAACTCTACTAATCTGGACACGTGATTTTGGTACGATTTGGTATCTGGCAGGTTGAGTTCCATTGTCCCTCGAATGGACAGCACTATAATCACATTCGATGCAGGTCCGTGAAGCCTGGTTATTCTGCGTATTCCTAGAGGTTTTATTTCACATTTATGAATCCTCAATCTGGATCAAATTCATTCTGAGGTTGAAATATTTTAATTATTTAGAAAGTCTGTGTAATTCATGAGTTATCTAAACAACGCTTACCAATGGGCATTATTCAAACAGGAAGTTATAAAGTCAGTTCTTTACAATCTTTTGGCAAAAGGAGAAATTACAACCAAAGAAAACATCTAGTGATAAAGCAGAACTGCTTGGTACAATGTCAAAAATTCAGGGATGGAACTGCCACCTCATCCCTCACGAGAATGTGACCTTGAGAAAATCATGCCACGTTTCTGGTGAAAAGAGGAGATTGGAAAATTCTCAGGCCAGCTCAACTGTAAACTCATGTTTATCAAAGCTCTTTAAACTCAACCGAGCCTCTTTGGGAAATCCTCAAGATCTTCCTTCCTTCTTTCATGGTATTTAAAATTCCCCAATAAACAGAACATCGCTTCCCATGAAGTGCAGGGTCTGTGTGCTTGGCCAGGCCCATGTGAGACCCAGGAGGCTGCTGCCCCCACGTCTGGACCCTGCCAAGGCACAGGGGCTGATTCTGACTCACTCTTGTTTCTGGAGGATGTTGGCCCTGGTCCCGTTGCCATGGCAAGGCAGGAGGGGTGCTGGCCTTGGTACTGAACAAAACAGGACACGTGTCAGGGGTTGGACATATGTGTTCCCACCTTTGCCTTTCTGTTTTGAGCCTCCTTTGGGGGCTGATTTGAAAAAGAATGAGTGTTCCAGAGCCTTTGGTTCTAGCAAATGACAAGAGTGATCTTTTCCCCTTGGAGAGAGTGGGCATCGAGCAGAGAGGGCTGTGACAGGTCACTTGCTCCTTTTGGCCTGGAAGCCCCTCACTTGGGTCTGTGCCCCAGAGCCTCAGCTTCTAGGACAACAGGGCTTCTTTAGGAGGAAAGTCCTCATCCTTCCCACCTCTGACAGATGGAAGAGAGGAGGGCTCTGGAGATATTTGCTCTGGGCAGGGCCATGCATCACTCAGAGCAGGGGAACTACGAATTCAGTGTTAAAACAGCTCTTCGAGTCCCACTCAGTCGTGGGTCGACTCAGCCCAGCAACTGGGGGCTGGCAGATAGAGACGCTTCTCACCTTCAGAATGAGGTGATGTTTCTCATCTTTCTCCCAAGAACATACCCTCCACGTCGTTTCACCAGCATCTTGCATGGCATCCCTGCAAGACGTCACCTGTGGAGTCCTGACCTCTGCACCTGCTGGAACGGAGGGCGGGGCTCTGGGCTGCAGGAAGAGCTCTGTGGTTTTGAAGGTGAAACACATCATGCTGGGGCTGTGTTTTTCTTGTGGAAAATGAAGAACCCAACTGAAACTCTTCCAAGCCATGTTTCTCTCAACTCTGCACGCCGGTTTTGGGAAACTCCTCTATGCAATGCTGCAAATATTTTAATCTGGCAAATTCATCATATGAACAAATGAGAAGTTAATTCATAAACATAGAGTGTACCTGAAATGGTTAAGATTAGGAAATACTTCAAAGCAGCCATTCCAGTCCCTTATACTGGCCAAGAAAGATTCTCAATGTTTTAAAATCCTCCAGGTGGCCTTGTTTTGAACCATGTGGCTTTCTGGTGAAATGCCAGGATGCATTAGTTGTAAAATGTATTCAAAGTAACTAAAGAAATTGCCTTTCTGTGTTATTATTGATTTAAAAGTAAATTTTGAAGGCCATGTTTCAAAATCATTGATTTTAGTTTTAGTACAATTGATCTGAGGTCATTCTCTCTGACAACATTAGAAAGAAAAGTGAGTGGCTGATTAATATCACTCTTTATGACAATAAAACTTCTCAACAAAGGAGACTCACTTGTCTATTTTCCCCTGTAGAATACACATGGCCATGTCATTTAATGGGCACATCAAACACTTAGGGCATGTTTGGAAAATGTACATATGTATATACATTGTATATGTATATATACATATGAGAATATATATATGAGAAGAGACAAAAGACATCTGTCTTAGATCATTTCAATCTTTTATCTGCTAACCTTGGAGACAGTTTCTCTGACTGTGACCACTGTGACCACCCAGCGAAGACCATGCCCTTTGAGTTGCTGCATCAGATGGGTTTTTATCGCCGGCATTTCCAGTGCAGCTTGAACTGTGCCTCGTCGAGAATGTTCTGAACAGTAGGAGGAAATCACCTTATGAAAGTGTTAGAAACAACTGAGTTGGCCGTGAGGACTGCAGCTTTGGGAAACACCTGGCTCTCAGGATGCCGGGTGAGAAAACAGGGCAGCATCCAAATCAAGAGAAACGACAGGGCATGATGTGCTTGTTGTGGAGGTTTGCCCTCGGGGGAGAAGAGTGAGTCTCAGGACAGCGCCTGGCAAACCGGACGACAGTTAGGCTGGAAAGAAGAGAGAGACTTGTGGTCACAGCAGGTCACAGAGTCCCTGAGACCTCCCCGAGCTATGCCAACAATGGACCTGATGGGGGAGACCAAGCATTCTACCTAAGCCCTCCCCACTGACTTTGCTGCAGATGGGGTTTGCAGGTGGGCAGACTCTGGGATGGACCCTTAGGGTCGACCGCTATGGAAAGGCTGGAAGAGAGACCAACTGGGCAGGGGAGAGGCGCAGCTGTGATGCAGGCTGACCCTGCGGGGGCCCCGGAGCCAGAAAGGCCCTTCAAGGTTGTGTGGAGTCGGGGCTGAGTGGCCAGGCCCTCATCACTGGCTGTGGCCCCGGGCACCTGAAGGGCGGCCCCCGAAGGCTGTCTGCGGCCAGCGCTCCCAGAAGCAGGCCACGGCCTTCAATCTGGGGGGGCCCGTGTGCCCAGCCCGGCATTCAACTCCCTCCTGCCTCAGAGCAGAACTGAGCAGTCGACTCCAAATGCTACTTACTCTGCAGCAGCTTACGTTGTTCTCCATATTTCCCTGAAATTTCCCCTGGATGTGAGTTGTGTCTGTTTCCCGAGGTCCCCGCCTTGGCCCGGGTGGTGGGGGCCGATGCTGAATTGTGGTCTGTTTTCTTTCCAGCCCCCCTCATTGGGCTTCTCACTCTTTGGAGAACCAGGCTGTGCTGGTCCACGGTGGGTCCCATCCAGCACAGCACCCTGTCGGTGACACACTTACCCATTAATCTGCTTCTTTTTTTTTTATCAATATTTTTTTTACTGAAGTATAGTTGATTTACAATGTTTTGTTAATTTCTACTGTACAGCAAAGTGATTCAGTTATACATATATATCTATATCTATATATATACATTCTCTTTTTTTTGATATTCTTTTCCATCTTTGTTAAGTCCCCACCCCGTGGTGGTACATCCAGGTACATGCGTGAAGTCGGAGCATCACTATGGCTGATCTAACGGGAAGGTGGTGGATGTGCCCAGGTGGCCCCGCAGGGGCAGGCGACCCAGCTCCTCCGAGAGAAGGGACACCTGCAGAAATATTGATGCTTCTTACTGTGACTTCTTGCTCCGGAGAACATTTTATCATTATCTATGAAATGATAACATTGATAACTTAGAGCATCGATGACACAGATCACTGATGACATAGAGCATCGGTGACATAGAGCACTGGTGACACAGAGCATGATGTTGAAGGGCACAGACTCAGGGCTGCTCTCCCCAGCAGCTGTGACCTCAGGTGAGTTATTAGCCTCTCTGAGCCTCAGAAGGTTATTGGAAGCAACACATATTTTTAATAAAATGATTAGAGCAGCTTGGCTAGGGAATGTTCTATATTAGTGTTTGTTCAATAAATACATCCCACTGCCAAGTATTTATTTTCAAATGACGAGGCTGGCAAGGAGTGACTTCACGTTGTGTCATGACAGTTTGTGGGGTGAGTCCTGGCTTCAGCAGGGAGAACATGGGGCCAGGGCGCCTTGTGGGCACATCCCAACCACACCACACAAATCTCCGTCTTCCGGCTCCAGGGGCGAAGACCTTGGTGATCATGGTTGTTTTGCTAGAAACAAGGAGAAATATTGGAAAGCATCACAACTGTGGGGAAGTAGTTTACTTTCTTGCCTGAAAACTCTTCAAGAGGAGCCAGTCCATCAATATAATCAATATGTGACTGGATGAGCTGGAGGAACTGTCCTCTGATTGTTTGTTATCGCAAATACGTCCTATTTACAAACAAACTTCTCCAAGAAAGTGCATCTGCATTTTCTCTGGGGGGATTTGGGTGTTCGAGTGCCATCTGGAGGTGGGGGGGGATTTTCTTTATCCTAGTGATGAAGATGTGTCTAATGAGGCTGGAGATGAGAATGTAGCTTATTTAGCAGTTTGCTATTTTGATTTATGACCTTTACACGTGTTGGCATATGGAGTGAAGCGCCTTGTTTATGCTCTCGCCTGGGGTTCTGCAGGGCTGGGGGTGCCCTCTGTCTCCAGCTGAGAGTAAGTACCTGGCGGGGACCCGTCCACGCTGTGTGATAGCAAACTTTCCCTCCAGGTGTTTGGCCCAATAGCAACACTCCTCCTCCACCCCCAGCCCCGGTGGGTTTGGTGGTCACTCATCCACTCTGGCTGCCAGCCTCCCTCCCCTTTCTGGTGAACGTGGCTCAGCCCTCAGCATCCAGCTGAACTCCAGAAAGGGGCCTGCTAGTCCAGAGGGAGAAAGTGCTTGCAAAGAAACTCACTGATACGATGACTCTGGTATATTCTTATCCCTGAGTGACCCCTGCGATACTTCTCCCATCTTCATTTTAATAAAGCAGCCTTGAATTTTATAAAAACCCTAAGTACCTCTCAACTATGTAATTTGTCTGGGAAAAAAAACCCAACTCAAACCAAACACTCCCTGAAGACTTGGCCACCACCTTATCCATTCTTCACCAGCAGTAAGATGCTCTTTTAAAAAGGTGAGAACAGGGCTTCCCTGGTGGCGCAGTGGTTGGGAGTCCGCCTGCCGATGCAGGGGACACAGGTTCATGCCCCGGTCCAGGAAGATCCCACATGCCGCAGAGCGCCTGGGCCAGTGAGCCATGGCTGCTGAGCCTGCGCGTCCAGAGCCTGTGCTCCGCAACGGGAGAGGCCACAACAGTGAGAGGCCCGCGTACCGGAAAAAAAAAAAAAGGGTGAGAACAATCGTTTGTCCTTTGGAAACCCTCCAAAGGTTCCCACTGTCCTGAGGAGAGGACACCCTCACCGGCCTCTGAGGTCCCGGATCTGCCTGCTTCCCCTCCCTCCATCCTTCTCACCGAGTTTCAGCCCCTCCGACGGCCCCTGTGCTACACCCCAAGTTCCTGGCTGCTTTGGGCCTTGGAACACTTTTCCTGCAGGGGATCATCACAAGACGGGTCTCCCTTTCCTCAGGTGTCCAGTGAGGTTCCCTACACCCAGGGGCCAATCCGAATTAGGATGCTACCGGTCACTGTCATGACAACGTTACATGGTCATCAGTGCACGGCCTCATCCCAAATCAAGTTCGTTGAAGCTACAGGGTTATTTCCACCTCCTTCATCATTATGATCTTAACACGTCTCCTAATCTCGGGGTGTCTGAAACCCAAAATTCCTGAGCCTTCCCTTTTCCCAGAGGGACTGACTCCTCTTCTACACTCGGTGGCATTTGACCCACTGAATGTTCTCTCAGTTCAGTCATGCACAATGGGCCGGTGTCGGGTGTGAGATCCAGTGGAGTCCTGCCAAGTTCAGTGGGTGTCAGATTCCCCAACGTCTTCCTGTAAAATCTGTTACAACTGAGAACACAGTTTTTGTAGCTTTACGCGACCCTCCTGTGTCCTTTGATTCTGAGTCTGGGTTAAAATGAACAATTAGAGGCTCCTGGTTATTGCTGCTCCTACAAAGCTCTGACTCAAGATTCCGAGCAGCCTGCAAGTCTGCTATGACAGCCACCAAGCAGGTGGTGGGTCCCTTTCACCCTGAGACAGACAGAGGGGCTGGGGCCCCTCCCTTCTTTTCATAACAAATATCTTAAAGATCTGGAACAATATCTGGATGACCCTCCCAAAGATCACTGGGCAATTTGGGTTTGCATGTCGGAAATAGGGGCTTCTTATCATTAAGAGAGTCTGCGATCTAACACATGACACAAAGAATGCCAAGGCCAGCAGTTCCAAACCAGAAGCAGAATTGTCCTCCAAAATCAGATTGGTCCTTGTTCACTGGCTCCAAAATGCAGGCTAATTGGGTTGCATGTACGTGTTCAGCCATGAATTCATTCCAGCAGGATGTGACGTCTCTCAAAATTAAACCCTCAGGAGATGCACAGTCCAGATTTCTCTTTGGTGTCTGCCACATGGAAATATCTACCTTGAAAATTCCCTAGGCCATAGTAATCACATTCACACTGCATGGAGTCTTAATTGATGGTGCCGTGAAGCAGCTGAATAACGCAGAAGACAACTTTTTGAGGAAACAGTCTCTTTACTGTGACACCCTACCTTTGCGAGGTCATATAAAGTCTCCACCCAGAGCAGCACCTGTCATGAATGAACTGAGGCTTCCCATATTGTCTCCTGTTTTCTAAGCAGGTGAATCAGGTCCCAGTTCTCAAAACAAGTCCTTTTCCCTAGAGATCACCTTCAAATTACTGATGGATGGTTTACATACAGAGCCTGACTGAAAGGCCATTTTTGGAGGACACTTTAACAACTATCCAGTTCAGCTATTTCTCCAGTATTCTAAGCCCCAACTTGAATTGGGTTGGGTCATCAGACTCTCTCTTCTGCCCTTGTCAAGTTTCCTTCACTGGGCTGTGCTTCCATGCTCTGCCCTCGGTTTTTTCCAAGGCGAACCCAGACCCTGGCCTCGGAAGGCAGACCCTACTGAGTCATCCTCCGTCCCCCCGAGAAGATGGGCAGGGAGCAAAGGCTCGAAGACTCAGTGAGAGGACACCTCCCCCAGGAAGGGCCAGTCCCCTCTCTGTAACAGACACTCTTCCTCACCCCTGCCTTGGCTGCCAGGAAACCCCAAACGGACACCAGCCCCAATTCTGCTTCCTCAGTCAACTGGTACTTACCTACTTTTTGGTTTTAACATTATTGCACATTTTGTGGCAAGTTATTTCAAAGCCTTGTAACTTGGTGAGGATATCCATCATTGAAACCCTTGGTGAAGATGTTAAAGAGAAAATTCTCGAACAGGATAGAAAAATGGTGATTGAGTTTCCTTTCAGCCCGGACATTCCACAAGGCAGTAACTTTATCAGTTTGGACTGAAATGCCTTCCACTTTCCATTGACTCTGCTGAAATAAGTGTGTCTTCAAGACAGGCTGTGACAGCTGATGGCTGCTCAAAGTTTGTTCCTAATTTATAAGTGATAATCAGTTGGCCTGTTGCTTCGCTGTTGCTGTTCTCTGCATCAAGCTGAGACAGGAAGCCTGGTGACTCATCAAAATGCACTATCTGAGCATGTAGGGTAAACTTCTGTGCCTTTGCTTAAGGAGACAAATGACCCCAAATCGCCTCTCAGGAGGGGACACAGCCTGTCACCACCTTTGAAAAGTCAGCTGTCACAGTCATTTCCATTGAATTTCTTCCTGTTTCGCCCCTCTCCACCCTTCCCAGCCCCTGTTTTACTTTTTAAATCAGTTTCTTTTTTAATGTGCTGTCATTTAAAAGGAAACTGCAGTTCAGATTGAAAATGCAGCCCCTGGTGAAAAGTGGGGTCAGGATTGACAGAATTTGCACCTCAAAGGTGTCACCTGTCTGGAAGGGAGCTGGTCACTCACAGTAAGAATCCTCAAAGTTCACACAGGCTGCCAAGGACCTGAAGGAGCACTGGTGATTGAAATAAAAGCAAATCCACCAGGGCTGTAATGAAGATGCTGGGAGGTCTGCTCACAGCGGGCTGGGGCTGAGCCGCACGGGGGGTCTCAGAGTGATGGGGCAGGAGCTGCAGCCTGAGGGTGCCGGTGTGTGTGAGTGGAGACGTGGCCACGCCAGCCACAAAGGCGGCTCCTTTCCTGGGTCTCTACCCCTTGGGAGTTATGCAAGGGGCCAGAGAGGGCACGGGGCTATCCAGGGGACAGGCAGCAAGTCCCTCAAACCAGCTCTATGCCTCGGTCGGCCCCCTCTAGGGAGAGCATCCCTCCACCGTGAGCGTCTGGTGAGATCACACCTGTAACACGCTGAGACGTGTGCCGGGCACGTTGTTGGCCTTCAGGAAGAGCTAGGTCAAGTTCATGTTGTTCAATAAAATAGAAAATATTTCTGAGACAGTATTTCACAGATTATAATGAATAAAAGGGCAAGGAGCTTTGCAGAGTAGAAGTGCTTGGTGGGGTCGGGTAAGGAAATCAGGGGCAGACAGCAAGACTACCTGGCTGGTACCTCCCATCACAGGATGACCTTTCATGTTCGCTCGAGGTGGGAACCAACACTGCCTATGGACTTTCTGTGGTTGCCAGTGGTCTGGCTGCTACTACTGGCTCTTTACTCTGACCCCCCTCCTCCCCAACCCCTGGTTTTGACTGACTCTTGGGATCTCCTTTTATGAAATGAAGGTATTGAGGAACAAATGGATTTTAAAGTTAAGAAGTTAAACTTCTTTAAAGAAGTTACATCATCAGTAACTTCTTTAAGTTTTGTGACAGTATTTTGCTCAATAATTTGTTGACTAATTTATCTCCTTTAGATGCATCAACACACTTTTCTGGGGCCTCTCAGGTCCTTCCCAAGGGATTCAAATGCAGATTAGCATGAACTTTTGGATGTCTGCATCAGCGGCTGGAGGGATTGTTGGGAATAAATGAAAACACACGTACCAGGGCTGATGAATCAGAAGTTCTGGGGATACGATTGAATAGTTTTCTGTTTATTCTTAATGGAAAGAATGTGTTGTACAGTGGGGTTCAGAAGGTAAACATAAGCTCTGGGGAATTCAGAGAAGAGGGCAGAACTTTTATGGCAGAAAAAGGAAGGAAAAAACAAAACTATACACACAGTAACCAGGTCAGTGTTGCTTTGAATTCCTTGCTGTTTTTGCCAGCTTGTGTTATAATTCTGGTAATCACCACCACCTGCCCCCCAACCCGCCCCATCAAGGGGATGGATAGATGGATGAATGGGTGGAAGAACAGACAGATGGAGGGAGGGAGGGAGGGATGGATGGATGGATGGAAAACTCAATAGATCATGAATGTGATGTGCCATTCACCGTGCTGACTGCTTTGTCTCCACTGTATCATTTAATCCCTCCAAAAACTCCACAGACTGGCACCCTTATCTTCATCCCCATGAGGAAGTGGAGGCACAGAGAGGTGCCAAGAGGTGCCTCCAGGATACGGACACTGGTACCACCCACAGGACTATTCAGATGCCAAGAATTCTCCATGCGTTCATTTGTGTGTACTTGTTGTGGGAGGTGAGGGGTAGCTCTGTGCAAATTCATCACAGGTGTAAACACCACACAATCAGGAGACTCACCACAGGGCCCTTCTTGCTGCTGCTTCGTCACCACACCCACCCTCCCCATCCCATCCCTGCCCTCACCCTTGGCAATCACCAACCCGTCCTCTATCTCTAAAATTATGTTACTTCATGAACGTTACATAAATGGAATCATGCAGTGTGTGCTCTTCTGATATTAGCTTTTTTCCACTGGGCATAATTTCCTTGAGATTCATCCAAATGTATCACTTGTTGGTTCTTTTCAGTGCTGAGGAGTTTTCCATGGAAAGCCATTGTGACCTTTTAAATCATAGATTTTTGGCCAATTAAGCAAAATTAACATTAACTTTGTAAGCAAAATGCTGTGTAGTTGCCAATCCACTTGACATGAGTTAAAACTCCAACAGGTTGTGAAATGTGGACACAGTCACTCCGGAGAATTGTGTGAGCGACATCTCACTAGAGCTCGGCACTGGTCTGAGGCTGGGAAACCGGGAGCTGCGTGGAAGAGGTGCTGGGGGCACTTGTTGGACAAACCAGTGGTCCGTGCTTCCACGTTGGCATCGCCCATGTGCCAGGCTGGGGGTGAGTCTGTGAAGGGAGCTGAGTGCCCAGCACAGGGGCTGAGGGAGCAGAACAGTCTTCATTCCCAGACGTTACATGAATCAGAGTCCCTAATCAAGCTCCCAGAGCAAAGAGTAGGAAACCAGACCAGTCAGGCACCCAAGTATCAGGCAAGGAGAAGCTCCTTCCGTGAAACTGGGGGCACTGATCAGAGTCTGGTTTGGAAAGTGGATTGGCGGAAGTAAGCGGGGCCTCTGGGAATGGTTGTGCATGTTGCACACTGCACAACTCCCAGGAACCTGCTCAGAGTAAGGGCGAGGCCTGGCGTCAGAGCCCCGTTGAAACGGACTTGATTTTACTGCAGGGTTCTGGTTGTTCAAGAGGAAGACCAGGCCTGGAAAGCCAGGAGGTGAAGTCAGTCAGCAGCAAGCAGGCATAAGCAGGCAGCCTCAGCCTCTGGGGGTTCCAGCCGCTCTGGGTCGTGGAAGCTCCAAGGATAATTGGGACATATCCTCTCTGGGGTTGGTCAGCTGTAAAGGAGACTTGGGGCTTGGGGGTCCCTGAAACCTTGACCTGGGTCCAGGAGTGTGACTTAATTCTACATCATATCTGATTTTGTGGAGGAGGCTGGACAAAGGACTTACATGTAAATCCTTCTATCGGGCTTCCCTGGTGGCGCAGTGGTTGAGAGTCCGCCTGCCGATGCAGGGGACACGGGTTCATGCCCTGGTCCGGGAGGATCCCACATGCCGCAGAGCGGCTAGGCCCGTGAGCCATGGCCGCTGAGCCTGCGCGTCCGGAGCCTGTGCTCCGCAACAGGAGAGGCCACAGCCGTGAGAGGCCCGCGTACCACACACACACACACAAAATCCTTCTATCTTCCAGTGGGCTTACTGGGTAGATATGTAGGGACCTGAGAAGGTAAAAAGTGGTTCAACAGGACAGTTGGAGGAAAATCAGCTCTGCTGGTCCAGCCTCATTGTAGGGGTCATTGGGAAGGCCTGGCAGCAGTGGCATTATTGTATCACTAAGTGTCCTTGTATTACCAACAGATCGTCTATCACAACAAATACTTCAAAGGGAAAACAGGTTTACGGACTGAAGTTCCTAAGATAGCAAAGATGCATTCCTGCAGGAATTTCAACAATAAGGACCTTTATACCTGTGTGCTTAGCTATTGCAAATTGAAATTTAGAAATTGGTTTATCTACAGCTGAAACCAATCTGAAAGTTTCCTCCTTTGTCCTTAAATCCATATGCCACAGCTATTCAGAGTCTTTTGTCATCTTGGCAATCGTGAGATGTGACGCCAACCATCCTGGAAGGGGGACAACAAAGAACAGCAAGGGCATCTCAAGGGCAAGCAGAAGCCCAGGAAGCGCCTTTCTTTGCTCTCATTCAGCTTTGGTCCCAGATCCTGATCAGGCTAGAGCCAATCTCAGTCAAGTCTGAGCAAATCATGTTATCTAACTGAGGAACCTCATGACATCCAATTCATGTTGTGGCAATGCAAGCACTGGGGAAAATATCTGAATTAACAAAAATAGGGGAACGGTCTGTGACTCTCCAAACCCACCATCAGCCGTGTCTGTGGGACCTGCCCGTGTGGGCAGAGATCCTAAGACAAGACCCCAGTGAAGGAAGCAAGGCCACCGCCTCTGCTGTCACGAGGTGAGCACATGACTGGGCAGGCATCCCTGTCCCTGAGGGTGGATGTCTCAGACGGGGGCTCTTCGCCACGCCAGACCAGGAGGGCTGAGCTCCTGGAATCCTCCCTCCGGCTGCCGGGTCCTGGGCGGTCTGGGTCCAGCACGTCTCTGGCGGGGTCCCTCATGCCCGTCCCCAGGGCCGCATGCGAGTTCAGGCCTTGGCCAGGTCTCAGCCACCCATCAGCACATCTCACCTGCTTTCACATGCGCTGCGCTAAGCCAGCCTCCTGATACACGTGTTGGACGAGGATACATGGCAGATCAGGCTTCCAGGCCCTTTAAACTGCCTTCAGAATATGTTGTAAACTTGCCATCAGAGTATCAGAGGTAGTTTCTGTCTGACCTCCTCCAGCCCCTGACTCCCCTCTGGCCCAGAAGCACCTGAACCCCTAGATTCTGGATGAAGAGCCCCCTCTAACCTCTCCCTCAATCTCTTTTCCTCTCCTTCTCCCCCTTTTTTTTTTGCGGTACGTGGGCCTCTCACTGTCGTGGCCTCTCCCGTTGCGGAGCACAGGCTCCGGACGCGCAGGCTCAGCGGCCATGGCTCACGGGCCCAGCCGCTCCGCGGCATGTGGGATCTTCCCGGACCAGGGCACGAACCCGTGTCCCCTGCATCGGCAGGTGGACTCTCAACCAGTGCGCCACCAGGGAAGCCCTCTCCTTCCCCTGTTTTAGTTCTTTCTTGTGATAATCTTCTTACCTGCCATGCCTTTACCCTAAACTATTCTTCTAGTACCCAATGACAGCATTTATCTGTAATTCCTCAGGAAACCCTCGCCTGACCTCCCTGAAGGCCGCGCTCTTGCCTTTGCTAAGCATTTCCATTGCACCTTTTACAGCATAAATATCCTTTATCACAACAGTTCTCAGGCTGTTTAATGATCTGTTTCCCCAACTAGACTGTTGGATTCTCGATGACCAGGAGCAGATCTGATTCAGAACTTCCTATAGACTCTACCGCTCTACTTAGACTATAAGTGCACTGAAAAAGTGCATGCTAAAATGAATGAATAAACAGATTCCCTGAAAGGAGTGTCTTTATTATTTCAGTAGTGAAAATTCAGTTTTCCTGTCCTGTTAGGACTTTCTCTGGGATTTAGAACAGAATAGAAATCAGAGCAAAGGAAGGTGTAGGCAAAGGAAGGGGGTAGGTACAGACAGATGGACGCTTCTATGTTAAGGCATCTTTGTGCATAGAAGTTTTGAGATGCATTTTCCCAATTAGGAATAACAGAAATAAAATAAGAGCCAAATTCCTCTTCTGCTTTTAGCCGAATGTTCCAGATTTCTTCATCTTAGATGGGCTCAAGTTCATGATCACCTGCTTCTCAGCATGTGCAGAAACTGGGATTTTTGACTTATTTTGTCATAGACGAGGTGGCAGCACTGGTTGAGCCGAGTCCCGCTTTCACCTACTGATGACGTGAAACGTCCCAAATGCCCTCCTGGCAATGTCCCCAGGACCGTGGGGCTGGACTCCCAGCCTAGATCCTTCCTGAGTGGATCAGAAGTCCAGAGTGACGAAGGCATCTTGAAAACTCTGTGCATCAAAGGATAGTTAACAACCCTCAATACACAGTGTCTGGAACGCACAATAATCTGCTTCTCGAAATCTGGGGGCTGGCCACCAGGGAGACTTCTGTTGGTTCCCTAGGCTCACATGTGTGCTGCAGTCTCTGAGGGCCTCCCTGGGGCTAGGGGTTCATGAGGGCCGGCAGGTGGCATGGGCTGTTGGTTTTGTGCATCTCCGGGTCCTCTAAGTGGCCTCTCACCATCTAGGAGGCCAGCCCAGGCCTCTTCACAACCAGTAGGCCCAGGGCTTCAGGGGCGGCGAAGGTGGGAGCTGAGGACATCTGGGCTCTGGAGTCTGCCCAGCAACACTTCCCACACTCGTCTGTCAGAGCAGGGTCCAGGAAGTGCCCGGATCCAGGTAATGCCTGTGTTCGGGGGCACCCAGGTCCAGGAGGAAGAGGTTCTTAACAGGCGGAGAAGCAGCATTGCATTTTAAAGGGAGGCCTGGGTTAGACAGTCTGCCACAGCACAGACTAGACCAATATGAGGGGTCTTCACTGACCGAGAGCTGCACCCGCTCGGGCCTGAGACGAATCACAGAGATTCACAGCATCCACAGCCACTGCGACAGTAACAGAACTGGACTAAAGCAGTGGGTCCAGACAGAAGCCTCCCATTGCCCTGGCAGCAGGGACTCGGGCCTGAGTATACACCACGCATGCCCATCAGAGGAGACTGGGTTAGACTTGGAAACTGTGGCTGAAACAGTCCCGGGGGAAGGGCTGGCAGAGGGCAGAACCGTGAAAGGAAGGTTAGAGCCAGGATGAGCAAGGCCGGGCAGAGCCAGGCTGTGACATCTGCTGGTGGAGAGGTCAGGACCACGCCCCCGGCTGCATCCCTGACCCAGGCCGTGGGAGGGAGGCTCCCAGACCTCTGCCCGGGTCCTGTCCCGCTGACCGCCGTGTGCTCCAGCCCACCTCTACGAGCTCACCCAGTCTGTAAAATTGGGAGTGATGATCAGATAACAAGTATGTCTTAACACATCAGGCATTAAAAAAAAGCCTTCTAGATTTTATCTTATTTTTTTCAGTTATCTTCGGGTCTTTGACCATTTCCTGGGCAAAGAGAAACATTTTTTAAAATATTTATTTTTGGCTGCGCTGGGTCTTCGTTGCGGAACACGGGCTTTCTCGAATTGCAGCAAGCGGGGGCTACTCTTTGTTGATGTGCGCGGGCTTCTCATTGAGGTGGCTTCTCTTGTTGCGGAACACGGGCTCTAGAGCGCAGGCTCAGTAGTTGTGGTGCACGGGCTTAGTTGCTCCGTGGCATGTGGGATCTTCCCGGACCAGGGCTCGAACCCATGTCCCCTGCATTAGCAGGCTGATTCTTAACCACTGTGCCACCAGGGAAGCCCAGCCTTCTAGATTTTAGAAGTCCCAGGAAGCCTGCGGCTCATAGCCCAACACTGCGTGGTTTTGGTGGTTGTGGAGTCAGGAGCCTTCCTGGCTGCGGGGTGTTTGTGTTTCTTGTGTGTGGATCAGGCTGGCTTCCTCTGAGACACTGATGATGTCATGTTGCTGGACCAGGAGGCAGGGGACGGAGGCTGTGAGCTGCTCCCCTCTGGCTGGAGCGGGAGCCATGGGGAAAGACTAGGATGTCCCATAGAAAGGCTGTGGGATTCGAAGACCAGCTCTTCGTTTTACATGGCGACATTAATGTGGTGCCCACAGACAGGTAGAAATACGAACTTGGACTTGGAGAGTCAGCTGTTTACGTCAACAAACACGCAGCAGGTTCATCCTGGGAATCCCAGGCCCACTTGAAATCCCAGCAAACCCAAGGCCTGACAAGGGGCCAGGGGAGCCTCCTTTCCCTAACGTGGATGCAGCAGCAAGAGGGTCCCCCCACCAGCACTGTCCTCCCCACCAGGGCTCCAACCACCCTGTCACTACCAGTGGCCCCAGGGGACTGTCTTCAAGGGGGCCCTGGGCCCGTGCATTGGCCTGGGGGACAGTTTCGCCCCTGCTCACCTGTCACAGCCCACCTAGACCACAGCCTACCTGTCAACAGCATCCTGGTGCTGAGACAATGGCCCCTTGACAGGCCTTGGGTTTGCCAGGATCAACAGGACAGACCGTCGTTTGGTGATCTCACCAATTTATTTGGGAAATTAGCCACTGAGCAGGGTTGATACAGAGGCATTGATTACAGTTAGAGCTTCAGCCACATGATGTATTAATAGTACACATAAGAGATGAAGAATACACTTTATACTATAGCCTATATGACTCAACTTATAAGAAGATACCACTAGCTATCTGATTCATTCGCTGAGGGGATCTTAATTCTTTGAGTTTTAGTAATGCTCTGTTAAAAACTCTGATTTAAATGGACACCATAAACAAGACACGTGAATGACTGATACCCACATGAAAAAAATGTTCATTATTCATTAGGGAAACTCAAATTACAGGCACAAGGTACTACCACCACACACACCAGAATGGTTGAAATTTTTACATGGACCGACAATGCTGAATGTTGGCTAGGATTTGGAAGAACTGGGACTCAGATATTTTGGAAAACAGTTTGGAGGTTTCTTATAAAATGAAACATACACTTACCACCAGAGTATGAACACAAGCCCACACAGAAAGTTGTCTGCTAATGTTCATAGCAACTTTACTCGTGAGAGCCAAGAGCTGGGGGAAAACCAAGTATCTACTGTCAGTAGAAATGGGTGACTGTTGATACATGTACGACATGGATGGATCCCAAAAACATGATGCTGAGCAAAATAAGCCAGACGCAAAAGCATACATACTGCATGATTCCACTTGTACGGAACTCCAGGAAAGGCAAATCTAAACTGTTGTGACAGCCTGGGTCTGGGCTTGGGGAGGTTGATCACAGAGCAGCAGGAGGGGATTTGGGGTGATGGAAATACCGGACCCTTGACGACAACTGTGATTACACAGTACATACATTTGTCAAAACCCATCAAACTAGATGCCCTTTATACTGTGTCCCTTTTGCCTCAACGAAGTTTGTTTTTTCGAGCCTCCCTAAAATGTACTCGATAGTCATATTATTTGTGAAGCAAACATATTAAGGCCTGAGCCCCTGCCTGCCAGGCTCTGCTCAGCCGGGGTGAGTGAGGGCTGCTCAGACTGTCCTTATCTGACACAAGGTCCCTGTTTGCAGGTCAGCTCTGCTTCCTGTTCCTCTCGGGGCAGAAAGCACTTTGATAATGGAATTAGGGCTTCTCGGCTAGATGCCAACAATGCTCAAATAATTCTCCAGAGGTTGAATCAATCTCCTTCTGAGTTGAACTATTGATCATTGCCAAGTTCATTTCTGCTCAGTCCCCAGAAGATCTTGTTCCTGACGAGAAAATGCCATTAGCATTTCTCTCTTTTTCAACCCAAAGACAGGGATGGTTTTTTCCCAAAGTCGATAGAAGTGATGTCTGTTGAACTGTGTTTTCCAGAGATGAGCCACAGAGTGTTATTCTGTGCTGTCATGTTTTGCCAAATGGCAGAAAGAGCTTTAATAGGACGGAACGTGGTATCTGCATCAGCACAGCAATGATCTGCAAAAATACTCATCCAATGATCATAAGATACTCTCCGAAATCTGTTACTTAAACACTAGATAAAACTGTCTCCTCTTTAGGACTTCCCTGGTGGCTCAGTGGTTAAGAATCCGCCTGCCAGTGCAGGGCACACAGGTTCCATCCCTGGTCCGGGAAGATCTCACAGGCCGTGGAGCAACTAAGCCCGTGTGCCACAACTACTGAGCCTGTGCTCTAGAGCCTGCGAGACACAACTACTGAGCCTGAGTGCCACAACTACTGAAGCCCACATGCCTAGAGCCTGTGCTCCACACGAGAAGTCACCGCCATGAGAAGCCCGCACTCTGCAACGAAGAGTAGCCCCTGCTCGCTGCAACTGGAGAAAGCCCCTGTGCAGCAACGAAGACCAAACACAGCCAAAAATAAATTAATAAAAATAAATTAAAAAAAACCACAACTATCTCCTCTTTAATGCATCTTCTGATGACATGTGGGAAGGAAACTCTGGCTGAAATGAACATTCTTTGGGCCATGATGAAATGACATCACAAAATATAGATTTGCCCAGGGAGAAAAACGACCTCTCAGAGAATATGTTATGTTCTTCACCAGAACTGGAGGCCAGAGGTGCCTCCCTTGATGATGTCATTTCAGACTAGAAATAGCATCTTATTCAATGTTGTCCAAGGCCGGCGCATCCTAACGAATGCAGCAGGGAAAGGCACATCCCTGGAATAAAGATTCAGCCCCTCCCTCTAACATAGTTTCTTGCAAGATGGCGCACATTTCAAGATAAAAAGGTCAGGCTGATATTACGGTGGGGAACTTTTCAAAGCAGATGGTGTCCTCTTATCCTTTGGATTCTGATGGCAGGTGGCACTGTGATGTCAATTTCCAGGTGCAAAGACTGAGTTGCCCCAGCGGGGGTCATGTGAGAACGCCCAGTCTACAGAAGGGGAGGAATCCCCACTATCTCAGAGGTGGGACCTTTGCCTTGCATCCGCACCTGCATCCCTACAGGCCTGCGTTATCCCCAGGGCAGGATCCGAGAATGAGGAGGGGACGGCAGCCTGTGGAACCCCAAGGTCCCAGCTCTGCCATGCTCCCCTCTGGCACTAAAACACTGGTGTCGTCAGAAGAGGAGCCCAAACAGCCCAGATCCTACTCCCCATCTCTACTGCACAGTGTAAAGCACCTCAGCCATTCTCCTCTGACACAGCACAGGATTTGAGTAACAGGGACATCTTCTCCCTCCAGGCAGAGGTGGGCTCCCTCTGGCATTGCAAAGGCCCCCGGTTCTGATGGCTTAGCTTCCTGGAGTAGGTGCCGGGGAGCTGACAACAGAGGTTTGTGTTCAGTCGTCCTCATCCAAGGTGACAGACCCCAAATGGATCATGGCGCCCCTGGAAGCCTGTGACAGGCCGAGGGGTGGGAACAGGACTCACACTTTGTGACTCGGGATCCTGTCATCCCAGGGACTGCAGGCAGGATCAGGATCTAGCCTCACCCAGCGGTCAATGAGACAAGACTCACCTATAAATCAATGATAACACCAGGGCTGACAGCCTCCAGCACAACAAGAAATAAGCATTTTAAAAATGTATAAGTAACACACGAGGCAAAGAATAAGTGAAAATGGAAACTCAAGAATGGCTACAACTCAAATACATAAATAAAATCCCAATCCTGAGACAGACAGCGGGGGTGGTGTACGTTTTACGTGACTGTATCAGAAGAGAAGAAATGCTGAAAATGGGAAGCACAGAACTTGAGGTGCTAGAAAAGAATCCACAAACTAAGCCCAATGAAAACAGCGGGAAGGAGAAATAAAGACAAAGGAAGCAATTAATGAAATAGAGAAAATCAACATATTCAAAAGCTTGTTGCTGAAAAGACCAGTAAAATTGAAACATTGATGGAGGAAGGCAGAGAAACAACATAAACAAGATTCAGAACCAAAAATTGTGTATAATTACAGATGTAGTAGAGAATTAATGCTTCAATAACGGAAAATATGAATTTGAAAATTAGGTAAAATTGACACGTTCTTAGAGAACTGTAAGTGATCAAACTGAATGGAGAGGAAAGGGCACTGGACCAAGCCCAATCCCCTTGCGATTAAACACACAGAGTGAGCATTGGAAAGCCGCCCACAGATGAGTCTGCACTCAGCTCCCAGGCAGCGCTTTCTGGACTTGCTGAAAGCATGTCCGTCACATGCCAGGCTTTACTCTCAGGGACTTGTGTGTATTAACACTGTTCTAATGACCCCCTTGAGGGGTGTCTGCTGTCCAGACCCGAGAGTGAGTTAACTGGGGCCTGGGGAGGTATTGAGACCTGCCCGGGGTCACACGGAGTGGAGCCAGGATTTTAACCCAGGCCATCGGTGTGTACGGAAAACACAAGCCACATGCCCTGGATGCATGGATACTCCCCCAGGAGCATACAGTCCCCACCCTACACAAACCCTCCCAGAGAAGGAGACCCCTTCACTGAGCTGGCCGAATGCTGATGCCAAAACCAGACATAGGGGCTTCCCTGGTGGTGCAGTGGTTGTGAGTCCGCCTGCCAATGCGGGAGGCATGGGTTCGTGCCCCGGTCGGTCGGGGAGGATCCCACATGCCGCGGAGCAGCTGGGCCCGTGAGCCGTGGCCACTGAGCCTGCGCGTCCGGGAGCCTGTGCTCTGCAACGGGAGAGGCCACAACAGTGAGAGGCCCGCGTACCGCAAAAAACAAAACAAAACAAAAACATACATAGGAAAGGAAAATCAGACCAACCTCCAGCAGGATCATAGATGCAAAATGTTTAAACAAATTCTGCATTAGATTAAAAAGACAATGCTCATGAGTACGTTGAAAATTATTGCAGAAGGCAATATTGTCTCAACATTAGAAAATCAGATAATATAATCCACCACTGTAATAATTAAAAGAAAATGACAATATAGTTAGCTCAGTGAAAGCAGAAAAAAGTCTTTTGATAAATTTGATAAAAATCCATGGCAAAAATTCTTAGCAAACTAGAAATCAGTAAGAAAATTTCTTAGTTTGATAAAAGATATCTGCCTGATAGGTATGAAAAAAAATCCTACCTAAGTGTGAAATGTCAGAAGCTTTTCAAAACAGGAGCAAGAAAAAAAAAAATAGGAACAAGAAAAAAAAAACATAGGAACAAGACAAGATGACTACCACTTGCACTTTTGTGCATCCAGGCAGGACTCTCCAATCAGAGCAGTGAGACCAACAGCGGACGCGCCTGGGAAGAAGGAAACAGCCATTATTCAGATGTTACCACACAGAAAACGAAAGATCGTACAGGCAAATTATGAGAAATAATAACAGAACTTAGTGCTGTTGTTTAAAATGTGGACCGTATACTAAAGTTTATTGTATTTTGTATTCAAACAACTGTTAAAAATTCCAATTGAGGGCTTCCCTGGTGGCGCAGTGGTTGAGAGTCCGCCTGCCGATGCAGGGGACACAGGTTCGTGCCCCGGTCCGGGAAGATCCCACATGCCGCGGAGCGGCTGGACCCGTGAGCCATGGCCGCTGAGCCTGCGCATCCGGAGCCTGTGCTCCGCAACGGGAGAGGCCACGGCAGTGAGAGGCCCGCGTACCGCAAAAAAAAAAAAAAAAAAAAAATCCAATTGAAAGATTTTGTGGAGAATGGCACAAATATAAGGAACCTAAAAATAAATGTTTAAAATGTAAGACCTTAACATGAAAATGTTTGATGCTCTATTAAAAGCCATTACAAAAGTCATAAATGAGTGGAGAGACATATGTTTATGTGAAGGAATTCTCAATGTTCTAGAGCTGTCAAGTGTCCCCAGACTGATCTCTCAATATAATTCAATTCCAACAAAAGCCTCACCAGGGTTCTTCATGGGTCCCACAAGCTGATTTACCAGGTGTGTGGAAGGGTAAGAGACCCCACAAGAGCCGTTCACAGGTGTCCCAACAGAAACCACGCCATCCCCTGCCCCTCACCACAGAGCGAGCCTGCTGGCACAGCCCACGGTGCCGGGGACCCCAACCTCCATCCGGGGGTCCTGTCCACACTCACCCTCTGCAGGGGGCACGTGTGGGAGATGCCCACAAGCACCCTTCCGATCCCTCTCCGTGTTGGGTGTTACCCCCGGGGAGGGGAGGAGGGACTGGCCTCCCTGTGCTCTGCTGAGGAGTCCACCAGAGCCAGGATGCCCTCCGAGCCCAGGGGCCGGGGGACCTCGTCCTCCCCTCGTCCACCTGTGCAGACAGGTGAGGCCCGGTCTGCCCCTCCGCTGATATCCTGAGCACGGGACTAACCTCCTGCTTCAGAGCCTTGGCTCCCAAAACCTCAATGGCCCAGCTCTGCAGGAGTGATGGGAGGGTAGAGGACAGTGCTCAGGTCTTCATGGCTGTGAACCAGTGGTGGCCTTGGTCCCTTTTCCAGATGAGAGCGAGGGGACTGAGGCTGCATTCAGACCCCGTCTGACCCTCTCCTTTCTTCTCCTCCCCCAGGGGTCTCCTCCCCCTCAGGAGGAGCTCGACAGGGCCGGAGCCGGCAAGTCAGCAGGTCACCAGCCTCCTTGCACAGATGGGGAAACTGAGGCTCAGAGGGGCCCCGGGCAAGTGAAGGCCTGAGTGACACACCCCTGAGGATGTGCCCTCAAGGCCTTCCTGTCCCCAGGAGCCCAGGCTCTAGGGCGGGAGCCACCTGGGGGGCTGAGCGGAGACTGTCTAGGAAGGTGCGACCCAGTGAGCATGCGCGAGGCCAGTGTCTGCTCGCGGTCCCTCCGGGGAGCACCAGCGGCTCCCTCCGTTTGCTCTTTCAGGGCAAGGTAGAACTGACATCCTCACCACCCTCCCCGCTGTGTCCTGTCCTGGGCCCGCGTCACCTCCAGGGTGTTCTGTGCGTGCCTGAAGTCTCTTCCCAAAGGTTTGGGTCTGTGCCTCTCTCTCGCCTTCTAATCAAACTAGTGGTTTTCCATCCGAGAGGCCAGTGGATTAGTAACAATAATCACCGGCAAATTGTCCAGAGAGCCCAAGATGAGACATCTCAGGTTGGCGTAATTTAAACGTGGGTGAAGATGATTGGAGTGGAGATGGAGAGACCAGCGCAGGGACACCTGGGTGGGGAAGGGGGAGTTGGGCGGATTCAAGACAGACGGTGTCACAGACGGCTGACTGCAAGTCCCTTGCCTCCAGGACCCCGTGAAGGAAGAGAGTACCAGCAGGCACGGGTGGGCCAGGGCACCTGAGCCTCTGCCTCCTAGAATCGCCCTCGTGGTCCAGGGGCCCACACGTCCCCTCCTCTGAGGGTCGGGAGGTATATCCATCCCCAAGGATGTCGATGGCCCCTGGGATGGCACAGCCCTTGGCACAGTCTGCTGGCACGTCCAGGTGCTGTCGCTACTGAGGTCCCAACCAAGAGGGTCTCAGGCCCCTAGAGAACTGGACACCAGGAGGGCCGGACTCTAGTCCGGGCTGGGCCGTAGCTAACCTGTTATCTGCTTGTCATCTGGCCACTTTATTTCTTGGAGCCTCTAGTGACTTATTTGTTAAACAAGGTAACTGAAAACAACTGTCCTTTAGAGCAGGACTATTCTACAACCTGAAATATTCATGAATCTTCGGAATTAATCAAAGGCTTGACATTCTCTCTTTAACATGGAGTAAAACATGGGGCTCCGGCTGGATCCCGCCCATCCTGAGCAGACAACACATCTAAGTTTGTGCAGGGAGAGCACCCCCCAATCCCAGGACGGGCCCCAGTCCCCCAGACCCTGCACTAGCACCTGACTTGCCCTTTCCAGGAGTTCCTCACAATACAGCGTGGTCCCTGACCAGCAGTGTCAGCATCACCTGGAACCTGTCAGAAGGGTAGATTCCCACCCCACCGCCGGCCCACCCTGCTGGAGAGTCTGGGGTGGGCCCTCTGCCCCAGAGACTGGCGACATGGCTGGCCGGCCTCGACCTTTGCTGTCTTGCCAGCTTGCCTGTGCAGGGAGTCCGGCCCCACCTGTCCTGCTTCTCCTGTCAGGGAGGCCTGAGGTTCTTGGGTTTGAGGTGCCACAGCTGATTCTGATACACATCAAAACTGGGGACCCCAGAACTGGTTTTCTCAGACCCAGGTTCTCAGGTGTGGGTTTGGAGCTCAGAGAAGGTCCTGACACATTTCTGAGAGCCTTACATCAAGGAGGAGTTGACCCTGAGGAATCAGGATGTGATCTCAGGTCTGTCCCACTCTTTCCACGATGCCAGTGGTTTTGGCATCAAGCCCGCCTGGGTCCACATGGCAAGGTGGCCTCTCACCAGGCTCAGTCTGTCTCATCGCGCAGGTAAGAGGATGATCTGGCCCTGTGTGTAGGGCTGCTGTACAGAAGAGAGATGACCCTTCAAAATCCAGTACCTGGCAAGGAATAGGCACTCAGTAGAAACTTACTTTCATCGATAATAATACAGGACCACCCCCGAGATATGTCACCCATGCTGAGTTCAAGCTGAGTCCAGAAATGTTCATTCCCGGAGACATTTAAATTGTTTTTTCCTGGAACACAGCACAGGAGGTTTATAGTGAGGGCTCCAAAGGGCCTGATGGTGTGTGTGATGTTTGAGAGGGAAGAGTCAGACGGAGGCTAGGACAGCTAGTATCACACTCTCCCGTAAATTCACGCGGGACCCAGCGTCACTTCCAGCGTGGGTACAGGAAGGGAGAAAGACACACCTCCCTACGCACACTGCAGGACCCCTGACGCCACCACTTCCACCACACACCCACCTCTTTGCACCTCTTGCAGCCCTTGCTCACCTTCAGACTATTTTCTCCCTCAGGAAGCAAAGTCACATTCTGATACAAGGTTAGAACTGAATTTAACACATTTTCCCTGATAAACATGATTTCTGCATCCGGCCGGGCAGGTCATTTCCTAATGCGAGGTATTTCCCCTTTGTGTCCACATCAGGGACACCTAATGGGCAGCATCCTCGAGCTTTGTCAGAGTCTGGGGGTGTCAGGACTTTGCAGGGTAACTGGGACGAAATGGCCATTTTACTGTCTGAGGGATTCTCATAGTCACCTGCCCTCGTACTCCCCTCGGGCCGTCAGAGTTTTCTCATCTATGAAATAACAGGAATCAAATCAGACGCTGCCAGCCTCCAGATCCTGTGATTATGCCACGGAGAGGGGAGGGCACCTGGGGATGCTGTGCACGGCTGTTGGCAACGGGCAAAGAGGTGACTCACAAATCCTCTGAACCTGAAACCTCCTCTCTCCCTCCAGAATTAACCCTGTGTTCGGTTTCTCACAACAAGATGGAAAGAGGATGGATTAGGTCAGGAATGTAGGTCCATCTTTCGACTTTGTCCTTAACCGGGGGTGTGACCTTGGGGACGGTGTTTCATCCCCCTGAGGATTTGCTTTCTCATTTGAAGAAAAAAACCACTGTTTCACGATCCTTTCCATTTCAACCTCATTAGATTCCAGGAAGCTTAAGTGCTGATTGCTGCTCTGTTTCCTGGGACTCCGCTCTGTCTCCTCCAAGTTGCCCCGTGGACACATTCCTGGTGATTTCAGGTGACATGTCCCACCCAGAGCCCCACGTCTTCCTGGGGGTTCCAGCCACCAGGGCCCTGCTTGTCTGCCCCATGGTCTGAGGCCGTGATGGGTGGGAGCCGCCCTGGGACAGACACGTGCCCTCACTTACTGAACAGTAACTGCCGCCGGGTTGGTCTCAGATGGGTCCATTCCGTGTGCCCTTCTCATCGCTGATGTCTCTCTGCAGCGTTTTCACCTAGAAATGCCGGTATAACATGGTAATCATACAGAGATTCTTTTCCGAGAGCGAGGTGAGACCGCCCGGCCACCAGCCAGCCCGGGCTTCGGCCACCAGCACACCTGTCGCTTGCCTTGCCCCGAGCTCGTCCCCCGTGTACCCATCACCTTGTCCTCCGATCACGGTGCACATTGAGAGAAGCAAACTCTTATGGGTTATCAGCTCTTCTAATTTGTGATGGGGAGTCTCGGGAAAAGCAAGGTGAAGTCCCAGGACTGGAGAATGAGCTCCAGGGCACCAGTGCATTTAAATAAAATCTAAGCTCCGCTGAGAGCTGCCAGCTCCTCCCTCATCTGAGTCCTGCTCTTCTCACGCCCCTGTAGGTCCTTCCTTGATCTTCCCTCATAAATTATGGCCCATGAGCCCCCATCGCAGGCTCTGCTGCTGGGAACCTCTCCCAGGTTATTGGGTGCCATCCCTTTGTGCGATCAGGAAAGAGGCCGTTGGTTTAGGTCCATGGCCCGCCTGGTCAGACAGGCAGAGAGGGAACAGGGTTCAGACTCAAGTTCTCTCATGAGTCGAGTTCTGTTTTCAATCTTCCACTATGTCCACATTGACTCCTGGGCTGGGCTGCTCCGTGGCTCGGTCCCTGGGAGCTGGGTCTCCATCCCGCCTGACCCCACCGTGGGCAGCGCCCACCAAGAGCACAAACAAGGCTCACGGGCCACGTGGCCGAATATTTAAAATGAAAAACCGAACCAACAGCTTCCTAATAAAATACGTTCTATCATCTCATCTGTACAGGGAACTGGAAGCCAGGTTTTGTTGAAATTCTCTACCCCTTGGACTTCCACAGCAGTGGGTGTTGTGGGAAAGCTGGCTCTGGCCTCCGGGCCCTGCCTCAAGCCCCCGCTCCTTTCCCACGCTGGCTGGAGCCCGGCCCTACAATTGAGAGGACGTGTACACACACAGACACTGCGGACATTCACACCTGCTGCAAACAGCCATACCTGGGCCACACCTTGACCTAGAGGTGCAGACAAGCGTGGGAAACAGGCTGTCGAGCGGGGCTCCTGGGCTCCGGTTCCTGGAAGGTGGGCACAGGCTCCAGGTGGGCAGGTCCCTCAGGGGCATGGACTCTGGGAACCTCGGAGCCCAGGGCGGAGCCCCTTTGCCTGGCCAAGGCGGTGCTGCTCCCTCCAGCCTGGCACCGTGGTCAGGTCGCGCCCCCTGTAGCCGGCGTCTCCGTCTGTAAGGACAGGATTGCACCATCGCGGGGCCGTTCTTGCACACATGCTTGTGGTCTGTCATCCATCCAGGCACGAGGCTGACCGTGGAGGAAAAGAGACAGATCTTGAAACAAAGCTGTGTTCACAAAGCAGTGCGGGCACATCTGGTGCTCAGTAGGGAAAGGACGTAGGAACGGGTCACGGGCCTCAGATCCACGCACCTGGCATCTCAGGACGAGAACCGCTTCCACACGCGTCTCCCATCATGCACCTAAGACCCAACTGATGCCCCTGAGGAGCCTGGGAGCATCTGGCTGCTGTCCCCCTATCGTGTCCCAGAGGCGAGAGTGGGCACGAGTTTCAGGCTTCCCTGGTGGCGCAGTGATTAAGAATCTGCCTGCCAATGCAGGGGACACGGGTTCAACCCCTGGTCCGGGAAGATCCCACATGCTGCGGAGCAACTAAGCCTGTGCGCCATAACTACTGAGCCTGCGCTCTAGAGCCCGCGAGCCACAACTACTGAAGCCTGTGCGCCTAGAGCCCGCGCTCCACAATGAGAGAAGCCACCGCAATGAGAAGCCCACACGCCGCAACGAAGAGTAGCCACCGCTCGCCACCACTAGAGAAAGCCTACGCACAGCGGTGAAGACCCAACGCAACCAAAAATAAATAAATTAAATTAAAAAAAGAAAAGAGTGGGCACGAGTTTCAAAAGGGGGTGCTGGTTCAGAGCAGAACAAAAGCGCAGTGTCCCCCAAAAGTGCTGCACTTTGATATTGGAAGGCAGGCCCATCAGTATTTCATGGTAACACACTAATGAATATTTAAGCCTGTAAACTCATCCTTAACCAAAACATTTCTATTGTCACAGGGGTTCTCCAAAGCTGACGTGTTTACTTTACCGAAGCCCATCACGCAGCTCAGCGTCGACCCTGCCAGGGTTCCCAGGAAGTGACACCAGCAGGACCACCGCCAGGGAATGCTTGGTGAGGCCCTGAGTGCCGCGGCCGTGACATGGTCCAGGAGCAAGGACGTGGGGGCCATGGTGGCGGGAGGAGAGACTCCAGCCTGGCAGGCAAAGCTGCAAGCTGTGGTCACTCATCAGAAAAACGGCGTGCAGGCGGCCTGGGGGAGGCAGGGGCCTCGCAGGACGCGGGAGGACACTGACACGGCTCTGTTCCCCGTGTGCTGTCCCAGGTCTGCCCCACAGCTCCACTGCCCAGAACACAGTGGAAGGGCATTTGGTACCATCCGGTTCAGTGGGGTGCAAACCCCTTTCCAAGGAGCTGCCTCCCGGGGGCCAGGGATGCTGTCCAGCAAGGCTGCTCCGCTGCCATCCATGTTAAATATTGCACATCCCTGTTGGGGGCCTCATTCTGAAGAAAGTTTCCGCTGCTCGAAATGAAAGTTTGGAAGTTCTCTAACTTTATTTCAATTTTCTCTCAAGTTGCAATTGGATCCCAGAGAAGGGAGAGAAATTGCTGGTGATGTAGCAAGTAATGGATTAGCATGTCTGATCATAATAAATGAAAGAACAGGCCTGATGCTAATGAAGAGATTCTGTGCCTCTCCCCGTGTTTCCAGGTGTGTGTGGACAAAAGGATCTCGGCAGTGATCTCCGCCCCACACTGGGGGGAGGTGCCGTTAAAGCCACCAGCAGGGTTTCCATCATGGCCTGTGTTGAAGGAAGTGGCTTTATGGACTCTGTAACCTGGACGGGGCGTGAGGAGGCCGCCTAGTCCACCCACGTCGGAGAGCCTGGCCCTGATCTGCAAGAGACGGGCGGGCGGCCCTCCCATTACGTGCCCCCTGGTTGATGTGCCTTGGGATGAAGCACCGCTGCTCTGGTGCCCCTGCCATGGGGATGCGGAGAGCCTTTCCTTCTTGATGGCACGGTTAGGACTTCACCCTCTCTTCATGATGCTGGAGGCCGCAGGAAAAGGAAAGGAATGCACTCCTGAGAGGCTGCATGCCTCCAGAATGTGCTTCCCCCAGGGGGGAGGCAGGGATTATGATTGTCTTTTAATTTTTATTTTTCAGTGTTTCACAAATAAATACAAGACAATATGAAGACAGAAAACAGAAGTATTTTCAGTGAGAAATGTGTGTACTCCGTGGGTCAGCAGAAATTTGCACAAAGCAGCACTGGGAGACCGGCTGGAAGCTACTCCTAAAAGGGGCCCTGCCTGGACCCCCAGCAGCACCCCCAGTTTGGATCTGGACTCGAGATTCATTCTGCTCCAGTCAGAAGACTGCAGACCATGCAGTTCATATGAGCGTTTTGGTTTCTGATGTTTTCATTCTCCTTGAGTTTCAGGAAAATTAATGTATAAATATACATCATTATTTGCAAAGTCAGGGAGGTTCAACTCTGCACAAAGCTTGCTACACATGTCAACACTCACAGCTTCAGACAAGCACTCAGATCCTAAAAGTGGAGAGGCAGCTGTCAGGATAGAAAGAAATAAGACACTGGGCTTTCCTGCTTCATCTCCTGTCTCCTGGGGACAGAGGCCTGAGGGGTGGCATGGGTGGGGGGTCAGAGAGCTTTCTTAGGAACCATGGGAGGAGCACAGTCACTCATCTCTGCCCAAAGCAGACCTGGGGGACAGTTGTTAAATCTCCTACAGAAGATGCCACGGATGAGAGGCTGGACTTGGGCACTCGGGCAGGAAGTTGGAGGTGGAAAAAGAGGGAGGTTTCAGAATAAGGGAGCTTATTTTGCTGAAACATAAAAACTTGAGAGGAGAGCATTTTTCATGTTGACATCTCCTTAGGATATTTCCCTGGCCTGGTACTGTTTTATTTCAGAGCTTGCCAGAATGAAAAACAAACAAAAGAAATGAACCAAAAAAAGAAGAAGAAAGGAAGAAAGGCAATTAATCAGTTCAGGCTCCAGAGATAAGAGATCCCCACGATACCTGCAGCGAGACCTGCTTCTGGCACCCGGATGCCTCCCCCAACCCACCTCCACCCCGCCTACAAGGCAGGGCCTGGAGGTCCAGCTGGCTGGGTGCTTAGAATAGGGTCTCAAGGTCGTATACCCAAGCTGACCCTCTGGGTGCACAAAAATAATAGAACCTCTCTTGATATTTTTATCTCAAGCTTTTAAATATTCTATTGTAACATGTTTTATAAGTGCCCCAGTACGAAGTATGCTGTGTACAGGAGTTCACGGCCATTATTATTATTATTTATTTATTTTTTGCGGTACAAGGGCCTCTCACTGCTGTGGCCTCTCCCGTTGTGGAACACAGGCTCCGGACGCGCAGGCTCAGCGGCCATGGCTCACGGGCCCAGCCACTCCGCGGCATGTGGGATCCTCCCGGACCGGGGCACGGACCCATGTCCCCTGCATCAGCAGGCGGACTCTCAACCACTGCGCCACCAGGGAAGCCCCATGGCCATTATCTATAAAGAGGTAAGTGCCCACACATTGGGTGTTTCCTCGTAGAAGTGCTGATCAAATGGATCTGGGGCCTTGGTTTGGAAGATCACTGGAAAGCTAAGCGTGGTCTTGGGCGTTTCTCCAGTAGCTCGGAGCTCTTTGGAATCAGCAGAGTATGGAGCTGCCTCTACCTGGGTCCGGCCCCGAGACTCAAATGCAAGAAGGGGAAGGGGTTAGAAGGGAGGGAAGCTGCAGGAGGTGGGGATCTGTCTGTCCTCTTGGACCACTGCAGGTAATAATGCGTGCAAATGTGTATCACTTAACTCACTGATAGGATAACCAGGATTCCGCACCACCCGACCTCCACACCAACATTTACAAAACAAAAGAGCAAGAGTTCAGTAGGAAACTCTTGGCTGTGGCTTCTGGCTGCAAGAATCATAAGCTGGTTGTGCCTGGAATGAGCAGAAATGCAAAGTCTGTCTTTGGAAGCTTCCCAACCGTGTTCTGTACCCGCGCAGGACTGTCCCCCATCAAGCCTGCCTGGAACCCACTGTCCTTGCCCTGGGCCCCGGGTCCTCTGGGGACTGTGCCTCTTTCCTCCGACCCTTGCTCCAGGGCTGGGGGCCTTAAGGATCTGTCCTCCTGGGACGCAGAGCCGGGGGGAGCCTGCAGCTTTGCTCTGCATTGAACGGTCGCCCAGGTGCCCGCTGCTACTGCCCGTCACTCTTCCTTTCCCATCACAGGACACCCTGTCAGGCAGCTTCCTTCCCTTCTCAGAAGTGAAGGAAAATAAACGGGCCGCGTCCAGGAGCACCAGAACGAAGGAGCCTTTGTCTGTAGAAAGTGGGGCAAGAGGCAGAGGTCAAGCCTTCATCCACTGTCATGAACCTGCTGCTCTGAGGTCTCTGGCCCCTCCGCCTTTCCCAGTCAAGCTGCCGAGCTACGTTTCCCTCGCCTGTCTGTTCAGTTCAGTAATGCTAAGTATGTCCACATGGTCACATTGCTGTGCAACCAATCTCCAAAACTTTGTCATCTTGCAAAACTGAAGCTCTATATCCATTGAACAACAACTTTCATCCCCCTCCCCCGCCCCCTACTTTCTGTCTCTACGGGTTTGATTACTCCAGGTACCTCACATAAGTAGAATCACAAAGTCTTAGCCTTTTTGTACCCGGCTTATATCACTCAGCACAATGCCCTCCAGATTCATCCGTGTTGTTGGACGTGTTAGAATTTCTTTTCCTTTAAGGCTCAATAATATTCCATTGTACGTAGTTACCACATTTTTGATTTTTTATCCTTCACCTGTCAATGGACAGAGGGCAGTCTTTTGTTGGAGTTTTTCTCATCTGCACTGATCGGCACTTCTGGGTGTCTAACCTCTTCAGCTCCAAGTCTGGAATATATGAGGCGGAAAGAAAACCCAGAGAAATTAGCATCACGTCATTCCTCGGGGCCCAGGCCCTCCGTCTGTCTTCTCTCCGCCTTTGGAAGTCTTCTCATGTTCGTTTCATATATAACATCAGGGTGTTAGTCATGCTGATTGGGAGGAATAGGGCCAAATTCATGCGCTCCATCTCCCTGGAAGAAGAGGTCCTGCGATCGAGTTTTATGTTGGTTTATAATGAGTATTCTACTCTTTCTGAAACTGTTAGTGTACAAAAATACCCTAAAAATCAGATTTTTTCACTGAATCAGACAAGGTTTTCCTCCCTTTTTGTTTAAATTACATGTAGTTTTTACTTTTTGAGACTTTCATTTTAATAGTTCTGTGGTTCTTCACTTGAAGACATGAAATTAGTTTGCAAAGAAATTGTAACTCAAAGGGCCTCTCCTTGTACTATTTGAAAACTCAGTTTCCTTTGTCAATGCCAACCATCTGGTGAGGGTCCCGTAGTCATTCCTGGGACTTGAAGCCACTGACACAAATCTGTATTATTGGACCACGACTTTCAGAATGGCCAGAAGATAAATTCTTTCAAGATTCTCCTAGGCTACTTACAGCCATAAATTTTATTGACTTTGAACACTTCATAAAATTTAAACCTGCTGAGAAAATGATTCGTTACTTAGCTTTTTAAAAAGTGCTGGCTTGGGCTTCCCTGGTGGCACAGTGGTTAAGAATCTGCCTGCCAATGCAGGGGACACAGGTTCGAGCCCTGGTCTGGGAAGATCCCACATGCCGCGGAGCAACTAAGCCCGTGAGCCACAACTACTGAGCCTGCGCGTCTGGAGCCTGTGCTCCACAACGGGAGAGGCCGTGACAGTGAGAGGCCCGCGCACGGCGATGAAGAGTGGCCTCCGCTCGCTGCAACTGGAGAAAGCCCTCGCACAGAAACGAAGACCCAACACAGCCAAAAATAAATTAATAAATTAAAAAAAAAAGAAAACTCTTAAAAAAAAAAAAGTGCTGGCTTGAACTCTGCTCAATATTATGTAACAACCTAAATGGGAAAAGAATTTGAAAAAGAATAGATACATGTATGTGTATAACTGAATCACTTTGCGGTACACCTGAAACTAATACAATATTGTTAATCACCTATACTATACTCCAATATAAAATAAAAAGTTTAAAAAGAGTGCTGGGTTTCCCTACAGCACAGAGATGGGACCGCACATCTCTCCACTAACTTGAGAAGCCTCTGTATGAAAGATGGTAAATGGGGCATTTAGCTGAATTAAGAACTGCTCTGACCTAGCAGAGATCTTTTGAGGACCCCAAAATTTACTTCTAATGAAAAATCTTCCATTTGAAGGACTGTAAGTATAAATAAATCCTGAATCTACAGATTCTATTTCCATAACATTCACAAAATTCAAAAAGGAAGAAAACCTCCTAGACTGAAATATATCATTGCTAATGAGACTGTAAGACAGTTGGAGACCTTCCTGAACCACAAGGCTCCTCCCATTTTCTTGGAGAGTATTTTATGATAAAACTACAAGGGAACAGTTATTGCAATGGCTCAAATGAACAAGTATCTGACTCCAAGAGAAATACAAAAATGAAACGAAATCATAAAAGTTGCTCTTGTTTTATTTCTCCTTCAAAGATAAATACAATATCAAAGCACACATAAGTCAGTGTGGCTTCACTTGTATTCCTGTAGCGCTGATGTGGAAAGTCTTCATGTCTGTAAGGACATCCTTAACTAAGGCAAAAGCACCTGATTTGAGTGGAAGGTCACTGCTAGACCCAGAAATCAGGAACCTCCAGTCTGCTCACTCCTCTTGAACAGCAAGCTGATGACATAGCATAACGATAGGTGTAAACCCCAAAGCTTTAGTGTGTGGAATAAACGACAGGACCTTCTGAGCTTGTGCATTATTTCCAGGTGCATTCGTAAATCCCAGCCAAACGGCTGAGACTCTAAGACCTCAACCTAAATGAATCGGCGCCATGCTCTGCTCAGCAACTTATGGCTCATAACAAACATTTTATTGTGTCTCACAGCTTTGTGGGTAGGCATTTGGGCAGGGCTCAGCTGAAATCCTTTTGCTCCCAGTGAAGTGGCCTGGGCGCTCGGGTGCTCAGCTGGTAGACTGGCTGGTCTGAGGGCCCAAGATGGTTTGTTTATTTGCCTGCTGCCTCGGCACTAGTGTCTGGAAGGCCAAGCTCAGCTCACCCCCTCGGGGATCACCCCATGGCCTCGTCCACTCTCTCCAGTGGAGAAGGGGGACTTCTACCACAGAAACTCAGCATGCCAGAAGACCCGCGAGCTGCCAGGCTTCCCACGACCTAGCCATCGGCCTCCCAGTACAGCTCCTCCATCACCTGCAAGGACCCTGGGGTCAAGCAAGTCAATGAAGCAGCGGTCACCAAACTGGGGGAGGGTGCAAGGGCTCCAACTACAATGGGGGGAGCGTTAGAGACTCTATGGTCATCAGTAATTCATAGTCTCATTTTTCACCGACACAAGTAGCATGGTAGTCCTGAAGTTTTAGAGGAGATCCCAGCATGACTCAGCCATAAACATAGTC
Organism: Hyperoodon ampullatus; assembly: GCF_949752795.1. NCBI lineage: Eukaryota > Metazoa > Chordata > Mammalia > Artiodactyla > Ziphiidae > Hyperoodon > Hyperoodon ampullatus. The sequence goes on from NC_136927.1 coordinate 5,237,935, forward strand.
TATATTCTGGATGAAATCCAAAACCTCAGATAGTCGTCTGGACCCAAAGCAGGCCTTCACTGGAGACAGCAGACAGAGGCGGACTGGTGGAGGGAGGCTTCCTCGAAGGTCTCAGGTGCAAAACATCTAAAGATGCTGCTGGTAAGACTCATTCTTCCAGGAAAGAGGGCAGCCTGCGAATGGTACTGCTACAGCACAGCCCAACACAGCCCCTTGCTGGCTGATGTTCGTAGAATATTTACTGCGAAGATGGGCTGCAGTGAGAAGAGAGACCAAGAAGCTGCTCAGTGCCCCAGGCTTTACTTCCACCGTCTGTCTCAAGGCACTTGAATTAGCATCTATCAAAGTAATTGGCGTTATACACATATAGACATTCTTTCTTATATATCCTTTTCCGTTATGGTTTATCACAGCATATTGAACATAGTTCCCTGTATAGCAGAGACTGGCACAACATTGTAAATCAATTATACTTCAATAAAAACAATTGAAAAGAAAAGTAATCCAATTCCATTAGTAACAAAAAGTTTGGTTTCAGTAGTTATCCACTTCTAAAATGTCAATGCTATTCTAAAGTAAACGGGGGCAGGGTTCGTCTTCCCTGAGATGGAATTCTTGTTCAGTAGATAAACCTTTACAGGTGCTGCAGCTCCTGCAGAAGCACAGGCTTTATGCAGCCCGGATGGTGGTGAAGAGCTCAGAGACGGGAGTGATGAACCAACGAGGCCGGATCTACTCTCGTGCAATTAACATGGAGCCTGAGTGAGACAGACGAGCCGGCGTGAGGCTCCAGCCCAGGCATTCCTGCCAAGGGCTGCAGCTGTGAGTCAGCATGGATCAGACCTGGGGACACTGTCTCCTGGAACCTGGTGCCTGGAGCATGTGCGCCTTCTGCGTTTGACCAACCCTCTGTACTTTTAGCAGAGAGTCAGGGGCAGGAGAGGAACTTCCCATCTGAAGGAGTCAGGCCCCCAGAGAGGCACCAGTTATCTGGTACATACATGTCTGCCTGACGCTCTTCTCCCCAACTCCCAGTTGGTGTTTATGGGCAACTTCTGGACATTCAGGTCCCCCTGGGCCAGTCAGGCTCTCCCCACTCAGGTCAGGCCCGACCACACTGACTGGAAGATGCAAACATACGTACATTGACCAGACCCTCCTCTGAATCCTGTCATCAATCCTGGGCTGTGGTCTCTTCCACCTTGAGGCACATCCTTCTTCCTCTTGGACACGATCAGTAGTGCCTGGCACACAGGAAGTGCTCAGTAAACGTGAGCTGGGTGCATCAACAGATGGGGGTGGGGTCCGCGTCCATTATAAACTTAGGTCAAGAATAACAATAAATTAAATGGCAACTGTAACCAACATACAGGTAAGAAGTAGGGAACCCTGGGGAAGGGGCCTTCTGAGCTTCATTAAAAAGTTGAAGATAAATGAACATGCTGGACTGTCCCAGCTTCCTGACACCCGGACATGACCTTACAGTGATAATCTTATACTCAAAATAATCTTGTATAAAACACCAGTGAACATGATTCGTGTGTGTGTGTGTGTGTATACACATGCACCCTTAGGATTTCAAACTGGGAGATGGCAAAGCAGAATCTTGTTCATAACACTTCCTCTGACTTTTCCTGACTGCAGTAACAGGTCCCTCCAACCTGGAATCCTCTTCATTAGCACGGAATGTTATGACTTTTGTGCTGTGTAGTCTGTGGATGGACCGTTCATGTAGGTGAGTCAGTATCAGATTGCTTAGAAAATTGTTGATTTGCCCCTTGGATTCAAGGTGTGTCATGTTGATTGCATCTTTTTATTCCTTCAATATTTTTGGTCTTCAATAAAACTCTATAGTTTTCTCAATATAGTCTTGTTTTTAAAGAGATGTATCCCTAATTTTGTCTCCGCTTCTTTATTTATTCTCTCTCCAACCTATTCCAGCCACGTTTCTTCAGGACCTTATCAGGGTGAACAAAGACCCCTCCCCTGCCCACTGCATTTCCTATTCCTAGAATTCCTTGTCATAATTCCAACAACAAGTGCCAAACTGCCCACATGGAAATCTGAGTCCCCACACCACCCTAAATCAGCTCCTCACCCAGGCTTCTCCATTTCAATAAAGGATGCACCCTCCACCCATTTGCTCCAACCCAGATGCTGGAAGAGTCTTTCATTCTCTCTCAAATCCCACATCCAATCCAACAGTGAGTCTTATTGACTCAAACTTCGAAACATTTCCCAAATTTGAAATTTCTTGTCACATCCACAGGCTGATTCACCATCTTTTCTTTCCTGGACACCATCCGTAACCTCTTATTTTTCTGCTCTACAATTTTTCACACGTCATCTGAAGTAAACTTTTTAAAAAAATATTTATTTATTTGGCTATGCTGGGTCTTAGTTGCGGCATGCAGGATCTTTAGTTGAGGCGTGCGAACCCTTAGTTGCAGCGTGTGGGATCGAACCCGGGCCCCCTGCATTGGGAGCATGGAGCCTTAGCCACTGGAGCACCAGGGAAGTCCCTGAAGTAAACTTCTAATAGTGTAAATCTGACCATGTCACCTTCCCATCCGAGCCTTCAAGGGTTCTTGTATCTCTTGCACTAAAATCCTGACCCCTCATTGTGGCCCAGAGGCCTTATGTTATCTAGCTACCTGGAGCAGGTTGTATTTTCCAAAGATGGGCAGACCCCCATGTTTGTCCCCTTCTTGACTCTCCTCCCGTTCCTTGAATCTGGGCTTTGGCCAACAGAGTGGAATAGAACTGATGTTGCAGAAGAGCCCCGAGGCTGTGCTGTAAAGGACCTATCTCTGTCTCTCTATCTCTCTCTGTGTCTCTGTCTCTGTCTCTCTCTCCCTTCTCACCTTTAGAACTCACCCACCATGTTGTGAGGACGGAGGCCCCAGCCAACAGTCAGGACAATCTTGCCACCCCTGAAAGTAGCCACCTTGGAAGTGGACGCTCCAGCCCCGTCGACCTTCAGGTGATGGAGGCCCTGACTGACCTCTGACTGCAGCCTCGTGGGAGTCTCTGGGCCAGAGCCATGCAGCCAGGCCACACCTGCACTCTCGACCGACAGAACTCATGAGTGATAATAAATTATTGTTATTGTTTCAAGCCACTGAGGTTTGGGCTGATTTGTTAGGTGGCATTTAGTAACTGAGAGTCGCCTAATTTTCTAACGCTGTTTCAACCACTCCGTACTGCTCAGTGAAAGCTTCTTTCTGCCTCAGGAACTTTGTGCTTCTTTTTCCCAAATCAAAGAAAATGTTTCCTTCTGGCACTGCCATATCATTAACTCCCTCACTTTGTTAATGTACCTGTTCTAATGTCAAATCCCAGGAGAGCCCCCTTCACCATCTACACATAAATGCCTCCTCCTGCCCCACAATCACTTCCTGCCCATGACCTTGTTATTTTCCTTCACTGCACTTTACTGTACCTGAAACTACATGTCTATGTATTTATTTACCTGTTATCTGTCTCTCATTAGAATGTAAGCTCTATGAAGGCAGCAATTTGAAAAATCTTATTCGACAGTAGATCTCCAGAAATTAGGATAATGCTTGGCACATAAAAAAAAAAGATTCACCCAGTATATATTAGACAAATATTGAGATAACCCAACAACCTGTCATTGTTCCCTCTCAAGATAAACTGGGTAGAACTTTTATCCAGAACATATGATGAATTATCTCAAATAAGGGGACAGTCATTCAGTTTTGCTTAAATTTAAACATAGATCCAGGCAATATATTTGTATCATAGACCTTGATATATAAGATCTAATCAATTTTTTTTAAATTAAGGATTTTAAAGAGCGTCCCTGGAACAAACAGGAGCAAATATCAAACCTTCACTCTAACACTTCTTGTTTTCTACAAGCCCCATGCAAATGTGGATTAACTCGACCTGGCCATCCTCTAGAAAGGACCAGGATTTTTGATGTGTCAGCTGAGAGACCGTAAGAGCGGGCTACCCATTTATAGGGGAAATGCTGCTATGGGAGAACATGCTGGATTAAAGACACCCACATATTCTTTGACAACTCCTTCAATCAAGAGGTGGAGCCTGTGCCCCTCTCTGAATCAGTGGATGCTTGGTTAAGAGACAATGCAGGCATGACCCTGAACCAGGTTCTGAGACCAGACCTTAAGAAACCGTCAGCCTCCATTTCCCAACGCTTTGAACACTTGCTCTTGGAGCCCTGAGCTCTTGTAAGAAGCCCAACTCTATTCCTGCAGAGACACCTGGACATGACGTGCAGATGGAGGGGGATGGCTAAGCCCAGCCTCCCAGCCATCTGCACCAAAGTACCAGAGGCTGGAAAGCCACCTTGGCCCTCCAGAGCAGACCAGCTGCCAGCTGAGCACCACCAAGTAACCCTGGTCAACACCATACGGTGCTGAAGAATCACCCAGCTGAGCCCAGCCAGCAGTCCTGACCCACTGATCGTGAGCAAAACAAAGCAATTGTCTTGTCTCTATGTTTTGGGTTCATTTGCTGTAAAACAATGGCTAACAGGAGAAAAGGGCGTCCACCCTTCCTTTCTAAGATTAGTACCAGGTCCTCTTACCTGAGATATCCTTGCCCATTCATGTCAGGAGCCTGATGCCAAGGACATTCCTGGGAAACCCTGACAGAAGCTATTGCTTACTGTGCCTGCCTGACAAAAAGCAGATACATCAAGAAATAATTAAAGTCACACTTTTAATTCTTAACTTCTTTTAATTGAGATCATCAAAGAGAAATAGGTTTCATTACAAGCACAGCATGAGGGCTGCATTCTCTGGAGTGCATGTTTATTCATTAAAATGGTTACATTTCACTTGTTTTGTTGCAAATAAGTGACTTAAATTGGGGAAGGAGAAGAGAGAATAATTTAAACTGAAAAGTAAAATTTAATACTTTGGTATTAGATGGGTCTGTCAAGAGTGAGACTCTACAACTAAATTTTTAATGACTAATGTAAAAATTGAATATACTGCATGTATTTCTGGTGAGAACATATATTTAATTACTGTCGGGCAACCAGGCAACAATATTCACAGTACAGATACAAATCTTTCCCAAAGGAAATATGTCTTTGCAACATGTTTCCTCCTCTTCTTATTTTTTAAGGATTGTTTTATTTTTATCTGCATATCTTTTGAGGGGATATTTCACTGTATCTCTGGCATTTTAATTGTTTAAAATGTTGGATATTATTGAGCCGTCGTGAACATGAGATCCATCTATAATTCTTGAACCTAGTGATAACCACAGTTAACATTTTGGGGTTTTTTTCCTGCTCTATTTCTATGTCTGTTCTTGTCTATCCCTCTCCCCTTTCTAAGAATGGAAGGGTTTATGTGTGTTGTCTTAATTCATAAACAGACAACATCACTAGCTTTTGCTGTGATTTTGCCATTGATGAAATGCATATTTATTCTATTTACACCAAAATAATAAATGCACTAATAGGCATATGTCGCAAGTGACAAAGGGCTGAAACAGGGGTTCATTTGCTGCCCTTGAACATCCTGGCTAAATTATATTAATGGTTTATAATTAGAAGAAATAATTATTCCAGAAAGGGTTGAGGCCGGAAAACAAATGACAGGAAAAGGAGACCGAGATAAAAACATCAGACAGAGCCCAGGATGCTGTTAATACACGGAGGACACGTCCCAAACACGTGAGTCTTGCTTGTCACCACACCACGTGCTGTGACCTGCGAGGCTACCAGGGCTCACATGAGGTGAGCAAGTGGCCCCAGAGAAACGCAGGTTTTTCTGGCCGCTGAGTAGGGACCCCCTACTCTAATCTACCACCATCCCCCATTCAACCCTCACCAAAAATGTCTACTTGTGTCAGAATTTGGGCTGTCTTTCTACCTTTGCTACCAGAAATTGCCTCAAAATTGAAACGCATGTTGATATTTGAAGCTCTTTTTTTTTTTTTTTTAAGTTTAAACTGTCTCTTCAGGGATTAACTTTGTCCATAACAAGCGTCTTAGAACTTCAAGGTGCTCTTTGGCCAAAGTGAAAGGCTGTACGCTTTGGAATCGTATGGGCTGCCCTGGCATCCTGCCCCCAACACCCTGCTAGAGGTACCGTTTCGCTCCGTCGCAGCTTTCTCCCTTCACAGGGGTTCTGCTCCCCTAACGAGTTTATAGTCCCTGCCCCTCCCCACCCCAGGGGGGTTTCTCTGCCAATGACTGGAGGAGAAGCACACAATCCCAACCCTGGCAAATGAGACAGATAGATGCTGGGTATAATTCACACTGCAGGCTGAGGCTGGGTCTCCAATGGAAACTTCACCCCTTCCCTGTCCTGCCTTATTACTCACCAGTTTCTCCTGGGAGCTTAATGCATCCTCACAGCTGGACCCTCAGCTGGGAGAATCCTTCTCCTGACTCTCCCTAGGACCCATAATCCTAGGACTGCTGCCCCAACAGGGCCCATTTCTCAGGCTCTTCTGAGACCTGCATTTCTCCTCCTCTCCCTCTTTCAATCCCTCTGCCTTTGCCTCGTGGAGAGACAAGCATTTCTCTCCAGAGCCTCATCTGGCCCAGCAGAGGACGGACAGGCCTCAGCAAGTGAAGATGATGTTCTCTTCATTGTTAATTTTCATCTGAATCTTATCAATGCATCACATCATTTCAGAGCTGGAAGCGAGATAAATAATAATAAAACAATAAAATATCTACTATTTTTTCAGAAAACTAAAAATAGAATTACCATATGATCCAGCAATCCCACTCCTGGGCATATATCCAGACAAAACTATAATTCAGAGACCAGGGACTTCCCTGGTGGTGCAGTGGTTAAGAATCCACCTGCCAATGCAGGGGAAAATGGGTTCGAGCCCTGGTCTGGGAAGATCCCACATGCCGGGGAGCAACTAAGCCCGTGCACCACAACTGCTGAGCTCATATGCCACAACTACTGAAGCTCATGTGCCTAGAGCCTGTGCTCCACAGCAAGAGGGGCCACAGCAATGAGAAGCCCGCACACCACAACAAAGAGTAACCCCCGCTCACCGCAACTAGAGAAAGCCCGCACGCAGCAATGAAGACCCAATGCAGCCAAAAATAAATAAATAATAAAAATAAATTTTAAAAAAGATGCATGCACCCCCATGTCCATAGCAGCACTCTTCACAATAGCCAAGACATGGAAACAACCTAAATGTCCATTGACAGATGAATTGATAAAGATGTGGTACATATATACAATGGAATACTACTCAGCTGTAAAAAAGAATGAAATAATGCCATTTGCAGCAACATGGATGCAACTAGAGATTATCATACTAAATGAAGTAAGCCAAAAAGAGAAAGACAAATACCATAGGATATCACTTATATGTGGAATCTAAAATATGACACAAATGAACCTACCTATGAAACAGAAACAGAATCATGGACATAGAGAACAGACTGGTGGTTGCCAGGGAGGAGTGGGGTGGAAGAGGGAAAAAAATGGCCACTATTTTTAAGTGTCTACTATGTGCCAGACACTTTGCTAGTTTAGTAAATTCAAGCCCTGTTTACCAAATTCCCATCTGCATGAGACCCCACCCCGAGGTGCTGCGTACACAGTGACTAGAAAAAGGAAATAGAGCCACTGCCTTTATGGAACTTGCCACGTGGCCAGTCGCTGACCTGTGCTACGTCTAAGCTTTACGGCAGCCTTGGAGAGCGGCTGGTATTTCTCCCACTTTGCAGTTGGGGAAACAGCCTTCCTGAGATTCATTTACCAGGGCTGCTGGGTCTTGGAGTTGACAGCCCTCCACATTGCCCTTCTGCTTCTCCTTGAAGCTACTGACAGCCCCTCCAAGACGTCCTCCCTGCCCTCACCCGTCCATCCCCTGGCCACTGCCCTCATCCAGGTAAACGGATCTCAAACAGGATAGAGAAGAGCTTCTGTCCCTGGCTCAGCCTTCTTCCTGCTGGAGCACAAAGCTTTGCTTCTGTAAATAACTGTTTTGTTTCACGCCTTCTCAATGAGATTGCAAATTCTTGCGGATGAGGGAAAAGTCTCGTTCTTTTGTTTCTTCCTCATTCCTAGAAATGTAATAAGCACTTAAAATGCAAGTTGAATATAGTGGTGAGCTGATGAGCAGATGCACGCATTAGTGGCTCAAATGGTCCCTGATAGAAATAAACGTCAAAGACAGAGTTTACTGAGACATCAGGCCAGTATCAAAGAACTGTCGTCAGACACCACAAGGCCCACCCCAGGCTTCCTTTCCTGAATTATGCAAATGTCAAGTGGAGGAACGTGAAGCAGATGAGAACGTCCTCGTCACGGGAGAGGGTGGACAGCGCATCCTCGAACTGATCTCAGCGGGAGGGACCCTAATGGGATGGAGGACAGACAGACAGACACTTCCTGAGCCTACGGTTTGGTAAATGTTCCCTTTAACGGCCTCTCCTCAAGCAGTCCTAATTTGAGTATGACTTCACATCGTTCCCTGCTAGGATTCGGATCTCCTGATGTTGGAGTGTTTGCATTTGGTGCATTTGGTGTTCTCATCCTACTTAATTACTATTTAATCAGTTATTTCACTGATGCATTTGATTGTTCTCACATTTGATGTGTGTTCATGAGGAACCTAACGGGGGCCAGCATCCCGCCTTCCTCTCTGCCGCCCCGCCTCCCAGCGTCTGACACCTGGCCTGTTTCCCTGCTGGGCACTTTCCCCTGCTGTCCCATGAGAGTGGCCCCCCTGCCACTGTCATTAGGTAACCGTAGTGACTCTCACATACCTTCACCTCTGTTCTAAGGATTTTCCAAGTAAAAGAACTTAATCTTCCCAAGACAAATTTATGGGGTGGGTACAATTATTATCCCCATTTTACAGGTGGGGAAACTGAGTCGTAAGCCATGCAATTTGTCCAAGATATGTGGGTAGTTTGTAGCAGAGGCAGGTTTTGAAGGTAAGTTGTCCCAGCAGTGAGGGCATGTGTGATCAGATTTGGTGAATCCACACAGATGCCCTCATCAGAGCCTCCGTATGCATGAGGTACCTCCTATGTATCCAAGACCCGATGATGGATTCGAAACTCTAAGGCATTATCCTTGCCCTGCCCTGTTATCAGGGAACCTACAGTCTTATTAGGAATTAAAAATATGCATAGATTAGTGGATTCCACAGATGCATTTAAATCTGATGGTATGAAGATATAATTGGTTATAAAAAGGAGAACTTATTGTGAGATGAACAGCACGGCAAACATAATGGATGATATGGTTGATAGTGAGGGGAGTTTTCCTCAACAGAAAAAAAGTTCTTAACACCCAGTTAGAGTCTATTGGATAGCCTGACAGTCAATTTTGATGTGAAAAAATCTTATATCTTGAACCACAAATCTTAAAATCTTACTCAGCAGGTAATGAGAATTTGGGGTCCTGAGCAAGTCCCAAGATTGCATTTTGGGGTTTGTTACAAGATCCTTTGGCTTAGAACCTCTTTAGAAAATCACTGTGATGAATGCAGTGATGGTCAATTACTGTGTTAATTCTACCCAAAACACACATCCTCCTGAGATGCCTATGTCTCAAACATGAGACAGTCCTACACATCCCCACATCTGTATCCTAGCTTTCATCACCAGTTGAGTAAATAAATCATCTCCACTGTGTCCCCAAAGCCGTGCATCACGCACACCAAGAAGTGACCTGGACCAGAGCCCACTGCCTGGACCAGAGCTCACTGCCCAAATACCTCAAAGGCCAGGGCAGATGGCCCCAAAGAAGGAGGCACTTTGTCATCTTAAAAACTAATCCTCTCCACTGCAGTAGTGCTGTTGGCAAACATTCCTTTCCACAATCCCATATTTAAGGATATGACTTTGGAAATTATAAATCGTCAGTTATTATTTGATGGTCCCAGCTTGGAGCTTGCTACATAATGACTTCCCCAGTAGGACGCTGAGCTGCTAATTCTCAAACTCCTTCTGAAAAAGCTTTTCAGGGAATTTGTGCTACATTGAGAAGTAACTGAACCATAGGGGCCAATCCAAATGCCATTCTTTTTATTTATTTTCTCCAACCCAAAGAACATTCCATTTAATTCTCTTCAGTGAGAGGGGCGGGCCCTATCCCTTCATGGTTAGGGTCCTTATGATAGGTGCAGAGGGAAATCACATCTCTTCGTGGGATGCATTTGGAACTGTCCTATTTAATTAGGTATCTGTCAAGTTTCCATCTAACTTCGTAGACCGTGAGCTGGAAATGCTTCAAAAGTGTAGATATATTTCTGAGTTGGGGTTATCACTCTAAAGGGCTGCAGTTTGCAACCCTGGCTGTACTTTAGAACTACCCAGGGAGTTTTTTAAAATCCAGATGCCCAGGCCACGCTCCAGACCAATTAAATCAGAACATCTAGCGGGGAACCCAGGCATCCGTGCTTTCTTTAGAGCTCCTTGGTGCTTCCCCTGTGCCGCCCCTGGCAGTGGTTTTCAGCCCTGAGTGTGGGCACCAGCATCACCAGGACCACTGCCCTCCCTCCCAGCCCCAGGTTCTGACTGAGCAGGGCTGGGCTGGGGCTGAGAATTCCCTGTTGGTCTGGGAATCACTCTCCAGAGGCACGACTGCAGGCTTGTTCAGAAAACCCAAGTTCAAACCCCAGTAGCTCAGGACATCTGAGCCTCATTTCCAACATCTGCAAAATGGGCACACTAATGAATCCTGCCAACATTTTCTGAGAGAATCCAGTGGAACATTTGTGAACCTCCTTGATAAAACTTAAGCTTTGCAATATCTGGGTTCTAGCTGGTGATGAGTAGAAACTCTTAAAGGGTAATATTCAAAAAAGTAAAATCAAGACTTTAACACAAATGTAAACATGCGTTAATCATTTTATTTAATTCATTAATTAATGATGTAAGGTACAAAAACTGGTTCAAAGTAGCATCTAAAGAACAGAAATGTGATAGACAGGTTGCTGAGATGAATTCACTCAGAGATGCAAAACTGGGTCATATTTCAGGCACTAAAATAGAAAGTTTGAAAAAAAAATGTAGAATGTTTAGATCATCCTTTATTCAGGCTGGAAATCAATTCCATTTCCACCAAGGAAAAACATTTGCATTGCTCTGAAAAGGAACCATTTGCATCACAATGGACAGAAAACACCTGCCTCACCATCTGCCCTCCACAAACCCACTTCTATTTGCAGAATTGCAAAACAGCAGGAGAAGCACCATTGCAGAATCAGAACTGCCTGGGGTGGCAGGTCCTCCACCCATCAGGATTCCACTGCGAACCCTTGGTCTCCTCTGCCCCTTTCAAAAGACAGCCTTCAGGACAGGATCAGGACGTTTACAGACTTGTGAATGGTGGCTCCTACTTGACTTCTGAGAGGGTGGATGACCTTGGCTCTGACAGAGCAGAGAACATGTGTGTGTACTAACCATACATGTTCACATTCTAGGAACGTTGTATATGTGACCAGCCGTGTGTGTACTAAGATCATCATGAGTTCACACTGATGTCTGCCTCTGAATCCATCACCCCGTGGACCACTCTTGTCTCCTCCTCTGGCTTCTCTGTAAGCTCCCTGCCAACAGGGAGAAACTGGCTCCCCCCACCCAGTGTCTGTTCACCTAATTGTTCAGTTCCAGGGCACATGTAGGGCAACATCAGAGCGCCAACTCTGCTCTCATGGGAAATACCTTTACCCACTAGAGTAGTCCCTTCACCTGTGCTCTTAGAGGCCACTCACTTCCAAAGGGACTTAGTGTCTGTTCCCACCACCCCCTTCATACATTTGTCACACTTAGATTTTTTGTCACAACTGCATTCCATCCTAGGATTCTTCCAACCGCCTAAATACTTTTTTTTTTTTAATTTTCACACATTGTTTCACTCTTTGTGTTGTAAAGCTCTGTGCATTTTGACAGATGCACAGGGTGATGTATCCACCATTACTGTATCAAACAAAATGGTTTCACTGTCCTAGAAGTTCACCTGTGCTTTATCTATTCAACCCGTGAGGAGCCCGCGGGCAGGATCTCTGCCTTACAGGTAAGTGGTCCAGAGTCCAGAGAGGCCCCCACCGTTCTCAGCAGGGAGAGGGCAACACATGTGTGACTCAGCGCCCACCAGGGAGGAGCCTGCCAGAAGGACAATGCTGCCATCCTGCTGGGAGGCGGAACGAGGCAGCTGTGCCCACCACAGCCTCAGGCCCAGCAATGACCCTGAGACTCGGATGGGCACCAGCAAGTTCTCCTGGAAGGACTCAAACCGAAGTCCCCTTGATTGCAGGCTTTCCAATTTATTTACACAATAACCAGGCTTCTCATGCTGGAGACAACTGGCCAATGTTACTTCTCACCTACAAGACCCTCACTTTATAGTAAAGTTAAAAATGTTACATAATTACATGTTTCAGCGGATTTCTTGGTGATTTTATTGGAAAGGCTAGAAAGGAAAGCACTTGCATGCTGCTGAGGGTAAGTGTAATCCTGTAGAAAGAATGTGCCCAGGCAGCTGTGTTCCTGCGATGTTCCCCCTCAATTAGGTTACAAATAAATCCTCTTTTAAATGTTCTAGAGGAGCACATATGAAAAGGAGGTCATGGCAAATTTTTTTGTACAGCTAACACTTCATTTTCAATGTGATTATTGTAAAACATACTGAGAATGGAATTTAAAATTTTTGTCCTATTTCCAAATCTTTTTCTAATTAGCTGTAAACTAGGACCAGTGACTTGGTGTCTTTGAGCCTCTGTGTCCTCCTCTGTGAAATGGAGTCATTGGCTGGGTCACATCTCAGACAGCTTCCAAAATTACCACCCTAGTGATGCTCAAAAAAGTCACACTTCTTGGCCACAACCCGTAAATACTCTCCTCTGGTCCCAACAGAACATGAACTTTGATCTGTTGATGGCTCTGCTGTGATTTCTTAAATAAAGTGTATTATTGGGCCCTTGGGTGTTTGTTATATTTTCTCACATAAATAATGTTCTAATCAACATCCTTAAAGACACATTGATGTCATCATTTGGAATTTCTTTTGGTGACTTGCAAGGGCAGTTATAATGTTTTCCAAAGTTAAGCGGTTGTTCTAGAGATTGCTGTTGAGCAGTATGATCATTTGAAACGCTAACTTTATCACATATAAATGCTAGATTCTGGGACTTCCCTGGCGGTCCAGTGGTTAAGACTCCATGCTTCCACTGCAGGGGGCAAAGTTTCGATCCCTGCTGGGGGAACTGGGATCCTGCATGCCACACAGCACAGCCAAAATAAAAAAAATAAACACTAGATTATTTTTCTGAGATTTTATTTGTTCCACTGATTTGTATGTCTTGTTGTGCAAATGTTTTAATCATTGTATCTTTATGTTATAATACCAGCTGGAACACACACACTATTTTATTTTCATATGATATTCTTGGTTATTTTTGCTTAATATTTTTTAATTTTTTAAAATTGTCATTACTTCAGAAAATTCTTGTGTGTACCTTTGCAGCTTGTCCCCCAGCACCCGGCCCCAGGGACCCCACTCTGTGCCGGGACTCCATTTAGATGGAGTTACACTCTACAGCATGTAGCCTTTCAGGCCAGGCTTCTTTTTTTTTTTTTTTTTTTTGCGGTACGCGGGCCTCTCACCGTTGTGGCCTCTCCCGTTGCGGAGCACAGGCTCCGGACGCGCAGACTCAGCGGCCATGGCTCACAGACCTAGCCGCTCCGCGGGATGTGGGATCCTCCTGGACCGGGGCACGAACCCGTGTCCCCTGCATCGGCAGGCAGACTCTCAACCACTGTGCCACCAGGGAAGCCCCCGGACCAGGCTTATTTGACTCAACATAAGGATACTGAAATTCATCTTTGTTGTTATGTGTATCATTAGTTCACTCTGTTTTATTGATAATTAGAATTACATTGTGTGGACTCACCAAAATTTTGATGGACTTTTGGGTTTTTTCCAGTTTTTGACTATTATGAGTCAAACTTCTTTCAACATTCTTATACAAATTTTATTTTAAATATCATTTTTTTTTTATCTTGGAGAATAACCAGGAGACCCAGTAGACTTGCTGGGTCGGTCATAAGATAGGTGTATATTTAACTTTTATTTTTAACAGCTTTACTGAGATATAACTCATGTACCATACAATTCACCGACACAAATGTACACCTCAGTAAATTTTGATACATTTGTAGAATTATTCGACCACAACAGTCAGCTTGAAGACGTTTCCATCACTCCAAAGAGAAACTAAGTAATGTTTGGGATTCATTCTCTACTTGCTCCTCACCCCACAGCCCTAGGCAATCGTAACCTACTTTACATCTCTCTAGATCTGCCTATTCTAGAACTTTCCTACCAAAGAATTCACACAGTATGTTTGGGGACTGCCTCCTTTTTCTAACCACAATGTTTCCAAAGTTCATTCATATTGAAGAATGTATCAACACTTTATTCCTTTTTATGTCAAATAACTTTCCCATGTATGGATAGACCACATGTATTTATCCATTCATCAGCTGACGAACATTTGGTTTGTTTCTACTTTTCAGCTCCTGTGAATAATGCTGCTGTGAGCGTGTGTATGTGTGTGTGCGTACACCTGTTCGCATTTCTCTTGGGCACATACCTGGGAGTGGAGTCGGGGTCCTACGGCAGCTCTATGTTTAACATTTCCGGGACCTGCCTGGCTGATTCCCGCCGCGACCTCATGTCCTACGTCTCCACCAACAAGGCGTGAGCGTCTCCCTCCTTCACAGTCTCGCCAACGCTTGCTATTGTTTATCTTTCTAACTTCAGCTTGTCTCGTGTGTATAAAGTAACAGCTCATCATTCTGATTTGCATTCCTCTAAGAGAAATGTCTATGTAGATCCTTTGCCCACTTTAGTTGGTTATATGTCCTTTTATTATTAAGTTGTAAGAGTTTTTTATATATTCTGGATACTAGACCTATATCAGATGCAGTCAATCCTTATTATTCACGGATTCTGTAATTGCAAGTCCACCTACTTGCTAACAAGTATTTGTAACTCCAAGATCAATACTTGGCAGTGATTCACAGACACGCACAGGGAGGCAAAAAAATTGAGTCGCCTGACACGTGTGTTCCCAGCTGAGGCCAAATAAGACCTGCCTTCTCGTTCCAGCCGTCACACAAAAACCTGTGTCCTGTTTGCGTCTGCTGCTGTGGCTTTTTCATCTTGTGCCTTTTGTGGGTGATTTCTCTGTTTTAAGAGGCCCCTATCCTAGTGCTGACATGCTGCCTGGTGTCCTGAATGCCTCAATTTCCAGCAGTAGAGAGATCACTGCTAGTTCGCAGTGTGATCTGCCAATAGAGGCACACAAAGTGTCACCAGTGGATACTCCTAATCAAACACTTGTACAAGAAGCAAGGATCTGAATGACTGTGTGTGATATTTTTGAACATTTTCGTCAAACTAACAAGTGTATTGAGATTGGCTGGTTGCTCCAAATATCACTGGACAAAGTGGGAAAAGAAACAAAGAGCTCGGGGATTTGAAATTCCCAGCTCGAGAACCACGTCAATGATCTGAGAGCTTCTATGTTTGCCCTGAAAGGGACCTTGTCTCCTGTAGCTGAAGGGCTGAGATGGTGGAAAAACAAGCCCAGAATCTCATCCTGTGAGTGGCTGACTTAACAACACAAGTTGAATTTCTAGCCCCACAGAATGTCTACTGTTCAAGTGGGGGCATTGATGGGGAAGGAATGGGGCCCTGAGAGTCAGGATGAGGATGTGTGGGAAGGTCTGGATGAAGCTGGGGACCCTGAGCCCCTCAATTCCAACAGAAGCAGGCTCTCCACCCCCAGTGAAGCAGAGCCTTCACCCCCACCTGAGGATATCAGCCCCCCAGAGGCAGAGGCTTTGCCAGACCCTGCTGACTCCCCTCAGGACCCTCCCCCATGGCCCCTCCCCCCTTTGATTCCAGACCCATAACTGGACTCAAGTCCCAGCAGCCCCCAAAGGTGAGGTGCTATGGGTGACCCACGAGCTGCACTGCACCCCAAAAGAACTGCTTGCTTTCTCACGTGTGCAGACAGAATCCAGGGTATGTGTGCAGCTGGATGTGTGGGGTGAGGCTGAGGGGCAAGGTTGGATCAGCTCACAGCCGGGCGTGGAGTCCTTTCTATTATTTGCTGGTTTAATGGTTGACCACTGTTGAACTTTTCTCCACTGAACAGCTGACCACCCACCCACAAACAAACAAACAAAAAGCAAAAGAATTTTTCAGTCTTACTGGCCCAGGGCCTTCAGAGGGTCTGTAATACATTCCGGTTTAACTAAACATGGTCCCAAAGGGGCGTTTTGACCGATTTCTCTCTCTTTCTCTCTCTTTCTCTCTCTCTGTCTCTGACACACTGTTTTGGTGAGCAGGTGCATATATCTATCAGAGTATTTTCTAAAGTAATTTAAAACCCCTTAGAATCCTAGGAAATGGGGAGACCTCTGGCCCACGTGTCTCTGCAAACTCCTTCGAGTGATGTCCGGCCTCGGTGCCCCGCTAACTGTGATTTAAACACGATCTATGATTCCAGTCAAGAGCCTGATTGCATTTAGTTTGCTGGTGACAGGATCAGTTCATTTCCTCCAGGAGAAATGATGCATTGGCTGTCAGGCTTCTGGTCCAGGGATGTCAGGTTCTCCCAGAGCCACCACCCTGCGTACGTGGTGCCCTCCCCTGGCTCCTGCCCTCTCATAACGAGCTGCATTAGGCACCAGCTCACCCGCCCCACGGTCAGGGGCAGCCACTGTGATCTGTCTTCTAGAGAGAGCGGCAGGACCACTCCAGCATCAGCAGAGCAGATGCCTCAGGAGGAAAACGGGGCAAAGACGGAGAGGGTTTCGGTTTACGGCACAGCGGGTCTGGTCAGGTTGGTGCACAGCCAGCCTGGATGACGGCACAGACCTCCACGGCACGGACTGCAGGAGGCAGGCAGTGCTGCAGCCAGGGGGCCCCACACACGGCCTGCCCTCGACTCTCCTTAGATCTGGTCCTAGTGGGAGACCCCCAACCACTTCTCCTGTAACGTGTCAGTCCCACACATAACGAGTCTGAAAACCAGCCCTTCTGGATAGGAAATGAAATAGAGGAATTACGATGTTTGTGAGCTGTTGGCCCAATTGTTTGGGGGCTGCTGGTTCTTGGGGCTGGTGGTCAGTTTCGTCGGAGGGCTTGTATCAGATGGAAGTTGGGGTCTGGGATTCATGTTTTCTGGAGACAGAGAAAAGGAAAGCACGTGAGTGGAATATGCCCAGACAATCACAGACTTGGGGACTGAGCCCTACCCTCTCCAAGAGCAGTAGGCGATGGGGAGCCCGTGGACTCTCGGACGAGGGCCGACTTGGGAAGCTAAAGGAGACATGTCAGCGTCCAGGAGAACAGCCCATGCTCCTCGGTGTGCTCTGTGAGTCTGACCAGGCAGGGAGCCCGAGTGCCCCGGGCCAGGCCACCCACCATGGATGCTGGCGCCGTCCTGGAAGATGTAGCCTTCTGCAGGGAAATGATGCTCATGTCACTTCTTGAGCATCCACAGGCCACCGGGCCACGATGCCCTGCTTTTCAAGAACCGCTTGGAGCACATTTAAGAACATGGTGCTCTCAGAACATGGGGACGCCACCTCACTGCTGGCCACAGAGCAGGGGTGGCTTCGCTTATGAACGTTGCCAAACTCACTGCTGTGGGATTTATTTAAAGCAGAAACGAGTTCCTGAGAATCTGTGTTTCTGTCTGTCCCAGGGAACCTCATTACTTGAGCACCCAGAGCATGTCGTTATATATGTCTGCAGCTGATTTCTGTGGATTCATTAAAACCGCAGGTAATGGATTTCTGAGGATTTTGTACATTTAGAGGGAAGAAGAAATCTCGTGGGCAAAGCCAGAAATCAACTTAGTCAACCTGTTCGCTGCCTGATTTTGCCACCATGAGGCCTAGTAGATCATTCCTTCTTTCCCGAAGACAAGTCTTACTCTAACATCACTTCTGCTCCACTTTCTTTCCCCGTGGCAATAACTTGGAGGGGCTCCCTGATCATAAAATGACATGCCAAATTATAAGCTTTAGAAAAAGACGCGCCAGAGGGCCAGCCCACCTTCTCATGAGATCCTTGCTGTGGAGTCTGGCCACGGTTTCTGGGCAGTTTGCTTCCCGTGGGACAGGACTGGGAGCAGGGTCTCAGCTAATGGTGGTCACTGGGTTTCCAGGCTGGGACTACTGAGGTCCCACTCATGGCGGAGAAAATGGGAACGGGGCGGGGAAGGCCGGGGGCTGCGTCTTGGACGCCAAGCGTCCTTTTCTTTTTTTCCCCAGGGACACCTCCAGGCCAAGGTCAAGGAGTGGTGGATGTACACAGAGAAACAGGCCAGCAAAACGCACATTTTTCTTTTTTCTTCATCTTGTGGAGTCTAACAATGAAGTGTTTCTGCTGGTCCAGTGACAGAGCTGGGGTGTGGGAACAACAGACCTGCCAGCCTCTCTGTCCCTTCCACCCCAGCCACATCTGACCCACAGCCTTGCACACCCTTCCGTTCCCACGTCAGGGAGGGCCCAGCCCTCCTGGAACCCCTCTTGCATTGCCCCTCGGGCCCCCTCTTGTTCACACCAACAGCAGGGATGGGGGGAGTGGGGAGGGATGGGCCCCCTGACCTGCCCTCCTGTCGCTGTCCTTCAGTCCTCGCACTTTCTCTGTGTTCTCTGGGCAGCTCTTTGGGGCCTTTGGTCTGGGGACGCTGCTGTAAACCAAGGCGAGACTCAGAGCTGCCACCCTCTGTGACAGTGACAGACCCCACGCAGCCCCATGGCCACCGGGCTCCATCTTCACACCCGTCCTCAACCCTGTGCTTGCTCGGCGACATGCCCCATGTCTCCCCTCAGTCCTGGATCCCAGAAGCCCCCTGCCTTCTCCGTGCAGACGTGCCCACTTGCAGGACTTCTCAGAGGAGTGCAGAGCAGACTCCGGATGCGTCCTGTGATCACAGGCTCTGCAGGATGCACAGTCTGGCAGGTGCCAGATCAACACAGAATCTCCCTGGAGTCACTCGTGATGGGACAGCCTGGGAGCCAGCGGGTGTAGTAAAAGCGGCCCCCAAATATGAGCAGGTCTGATGCATGAGCCCCGTTTGTAATAAACAATAAGCTCCGTCCCATTCTTTCGCAGAGACGTCCTCCTGACGGGTGACCAGGAGTTCCTGTGAAGCTGCTTTCTCCTCCTGTACAGACTGGAGGTCCGCCCTGGGAGGTGGGTGTTAATGCGTCCCTCAGAGGGTGGGAAGGACCGCCTGGGGGAGCAGGGTGGCTGCTATTCAGGCTCCATTTATTTTCTCGGCCGAACGGGGCTCGTGGCTGCGGTTCTCACCCGGAGGCCCAGCTGTTGGTTGATGGCTGGGCAGTGAAACACTCTACAAATGGGAAGTGCTAAATACAATGAGAAAAATCAGTGTTTGTTCCTGGTGCATTCTGGGGACTCTGCATAATGTAAGCAACATTAATTTTAAAAACCCACGGCCTTCGGTCAGCATGGACCTGCCTAGAAAGCAGAGACGCGTGGAGATTTCAAGCTGGAGGTTTTTTAGGCCATCTCATTAACTTGGCTCCCACTTGACCATCTTGGCCATATTGCCAGGGACCCACTAGTCCATCTGCCTCTAACGTCATCTACACCTGGATCATTCACATATCTCATCACACCTGTACCTTTTTAAGAAAAAATTTTGTAAATGTGCATAGATATTATTGCAGTAAATAAAACAAAAATCATATAAAAGCTTTCCTGAAAAACAAAAAACCATGGCTTTAACAGGGCACTAACAAAGGCTGCACACACACTGGTTTTGCCATTAAGACACAGGGAGGACAAGCAGCTTCTGAATCTCAAATTATTGGAATACAAGCCAGTCCTTTTTCTCTGACTTGTCTAGCCTCAACGCCACAGGACAGACAAATGGGGAACTGCAGGCCCCTGGTACAAAACAACAACAAACTCTGAAACCAGAAAAGGTATAGGACGCACAGCTGAAATGGATTTCAAGGACCCTCCAGTTCTATTCTTTTCTCCAAGTGCAGCCCAGGAAGTGTGGTGAGTTGGCCAGCTGCAGTGACACAGCTGTGAGGCCAAGTGTCCAACCCACTGGGACCAGGAGGAAAGTGGGAGAAAGCATGGACCAGGACTAGAGGCACCACAGAGGAGACCAGAGGATGTTGGTGGCCAGACACCATAAACCTGAAGGAGCAGATAAGGAAGGGAACGATGAAATCTAGAAACATCCTAGATTTTATGGCATCAGGGAGCCCCTACTCCCCCCTGGATAATCACACTCCGCTTCCTTCTCTCTGTTCTAGGACAGGGACCCCTCTGCCTGAAGACAGACCCTGTCCCCTGGACGCCGCGGACACAACAGCTCTGGGCACCTTTGCTGCCACTTCTTATCATCTGGATGCACTCACAGCCTGGAGGAGCCTTGAACTTTCTGCTGGGCTCTGGTTCCAATGAAAATAAATCACAATAAAGACGAGACCATTAGATCAGCAAAGAATGGATTTTATAGGACTGTGAAAGCTTGTTGACAGCCGTGAGCTCAAGGGTTTAGTTAAGTCAGAACATATTAGCATCCAAGTTCTGGCAAAATCTCTCTTCTAAGTCCTTGGGCACCCAGCTCAGGTCTGGCCAAGGGGCCCTGGTGAGTCCAAGGGGAGAGGGTGCCTTGAGCACCTCGACGGGGCTTCTTTACAGGAAATCACCTGGGTCTTCAGCTCCCCAACTGCTGGTCATGGGACTTCTCAGCCTCTATAATTATTGGAGCCAAATTCATTATAATAAGTATACACATAAATATTTCATACACATAGTTCATATACATACATCTTAGGAGATCTAGGTGTGTATATATATGTATATGTAGGTATGTGTATAATGTAGGGAGGCTGAGGCAGTCAGATTCAATGAGGCCATGCGGTCATGTCTGCTTAGAGCCAGAGTTGACATGGGGCAGACTAGAGACAGTGCTGGCTATCCTCATGGGAGGTAGAAATGTTGGCCCTTAGAGAGGAAAAGTGGCAGGAGAAACTGAGACCACGTGGTCCCTCCAGGACAGCAAGAAGGTGCAAGAAGCCTGGTGTTTCCCGTTTCTGCAAGACACACTAGCATTCCTGTAATTTCCTCACAGATCTTCCCAATAAGCTCCCTGGTGGATGGATGGCACAGTGGCCGCAACTGTCCACCCCTCCCTGTACCCCCACCCTCTGCAGCCCCTCTCATCTCCCCACCCCTCCAATTTCAGCTCTCCTGTGATCTTCTCCGGCCACCAGAATGTGGCAGGAGCAACGCTGTTCCCCTGCACGACACCCCTGGGGCCCCTGCTCTGCCAGGACTGTCTGGGTTTATGAGAGACAAGGTGGACCAGAGACAGCCCAGTTGTCCCAGCCAAGGCCCCACATAGGTGAGGGGCCCAGCCAGGTTCACCCAGAGGCCCAGCAAGACCAGCCTGGACCAGCAGAGCTGCCTGTGGACCCAGAGACTGACCACCATTGAACTCCTGTTTCAAGCCCCCGAGTTCCAGTGTGGTGGGTGACATCACTGTGATACTCGAGCCAGCTTCAGTACCTTTCTGAGTTTTGAATCTAAGAGGTCCTTGATTACTATCTGGGCTCCCTCCTGTACCTTTGTGCACGGGGCCTGCATGACTGGGCGAGGGTGGATGTGCTTTCTGATTTTGTGGCCGCTGTGCGGTAACATCTACTGTTAATGTGTACCTGAAAGACCTTAAACTGAGCCTATCACCCCCGGGAAACAATGACAAGATCAATCCCACCCCTGGAAGCCGCTAGTGCTCCAAAGCCCACTGCTGGCTTGCTTCAGCTTCACCACAAGCAGCGACCCCGGTGTGTGTGAGTCATCACCTCCTCTCTCTCCAACGGTGTGCAGTTCGGCTCTGCTTCTGTTTCTGTGGAAAGAGCAAGGTGACCATAACAAGCCAGATTCCCCAGACAAGTCCTTCCAGTCGTTGAGAAGAACTGGATGGTCTGTCTCAGGTTTCCCATTACTGGCAATTCCTCCCTGCGGGGCTCAGGGGTCTCACTTGACCTCCAGCTCTGGCCCAGCTCTCCTGTAGGGCCAGGAACTCCTCTTCCCACAGACCCTCCTCTGAAGGCTTGAAGAGCCCACAGGACCAGGTAACAAGACTGATGCATGGCCAGAAACGTAACCTCTCCACACCGCATTTGCCTGTCATGTAACGTGGCTTGGAATATTCTCTGCTATGGTTACAGTGAGAAATAAATGAAAAAACACGGGTGGGAATACCTACGGCAATACCTGGCATAAAGCAAAAGCATGTAAATCCCTTCCCCAAGCAAGAAAAAAATGTGCAGACTGAAGGGAAGAGTTAGAGTGAACCTCAGATTCTGAGAGAGAGCGGAGGTGGAGGGGGGCGGGGAGAGAGAAAAACTCCTCTAGGAAGAGACTATTTTAGTGGCCTCTGAGGCTATTCCAAGGCTGGTGGCAGGCTTTGTGCTCCAGTGGCCTGTCTGTTGATCACCAACGGTGACCTCGGCAGCTAGGAGGAGTGAAGAATCCGGACACAGTGAGAACTTCTAGCCAAGGGGCATTTCTTGTCCAATAAGAAGCTGTTGAGAGAATGTGAATCGCCCAGGTTGAAAGGCCTGGGCCAGAGCTTCCTGCATGTCTTTGTAGGTGAGCCCTCAGGACAGGGTTCCTCTTCCATGGCCTTGTAGCCCTAAGGCCCTGAAGGAAGTGGACAGTAGCCGCTAGACCCCCGTCTGGGGAGGGCCAGGGAAAGAGGTCCCAGGTGCGAGTGCCAGGCTGGCCCTTCCACCAGCCCCTGATCTTCCTGAGAGCTGTGTGTGGACAGAGAGGGCTTTGGACTGTGGGAAGCGGGCTTCGGAGGGTAAACAACCGGCATGTGTGTAGGAAAGACCAGGACATAGAGATCTGGCACCAAAGGGGAGGGTGAGTGTTCTGAGCTGCCTGTGGGCCTGTGGACCCTCAGCTGCTAGAACAGCCTTCCTCATGGGGGACCCACAAGCCAGTCAGGCCTGCAGAAGACAATTTGCATGAATATTGTTTTAATTATACTGAGGATGGTGCAGGGCCAGTGGTGGCCTCGATGCAGAGAGATAAACTAGTCCTGCCTCAGCTGCAGTGGACCCTCATGAAATCCAGCTGAGAGGGCAGGAACACATGCAGCCACTTTGGGCTGTAGAGAACAAGGTCGCTCTCCTTGTTGGCTGCCTTACTGCTGGTTCATCCAACCCAGGGAGCACGGGCTACAACCACAAATAAAACAGTGCCTAGGAAGCCCTATGCTGCTGTTCACATTGCCGACTCAGAAGCAAGTTCAGCCTCTTCCTCGCACCCCTCCAAACTCAGACCTGCCTGGCACCTGTCAGGATGTATCATGATTTATGGTGTATCATGATTCCGTGAAGAATTTTTTATCCCAATCAGCAAAGCTAATCCAGAAATATTTATGAATTTGGCGGAACCAGTGATAAAATACTGGTGCTAATTATAATGATCAGAGAAAGTCAATCACTGGATGCTGATGTTTTATTATTGTCAAAGGTATAGCTGTTTGATCCCAGCCCTCTCTCTCATACACAGTTGAGTGATCATGTGTACTTTAAATCTGGAATTTTTAATTCTACAAGATAACTATAGAGCAATCCGAATGCCTGTCTCAGCAGAACCTTTGGAATTACAAGGAGCTTGTGAACACTGATTGCTTTGGGTTTTTTGGTTTGTTTTTTTAACCCAAGAAACACCCTGTTTTATTTTTCAAATCGGGATATAGTTGGCATATAACATTATATTCATTTCAGCTGTACAACATAATGATTTGATATTTGTATTACTGCAATATAATCACCACAATCAGTCTAGTTGCCATCCATCACCACACAGTTACAAAATTTTTTCTTGTGATGAGAACTTTTAAGAACTACTCTCTTAGCAACTTTCACATATGCAAGATAGTATTATTAGCTATAGTCACCATGCTGGAACACTGTTTGCTTTGAATCACTCCACACACTATTTCTGCACTGTACTTGGCGGGTCTCAGAATTCAGCCAGCGCTCCCAAGCCTGAGAACAGCACTCTTAGGGGCAGCCAAGCCCCAGGCTAACCCACAAGGACCTTGTAGACCCAACTTCAAGCCAGTGGTTTTTTTTTTCTTTTTTTCTTCATCTGCTTCCTCTTTCACCTCCTCCCTCTGTCTTGCCTGGGACTTTATCTAAAGCCTTTGTTTTTTTTCAGGTGGAGCAATGTCTCACTGTCCAGTGTCCAGACTCCTTTCCTGCTTCTTTTTTTTATTTCTGTATGCGGGCCTCTCACTGTTGTGGCCTCTCCCGTTGCGGAACACAGGCTCTGGACGCGCAGGCTCAGCGGCCATGGCTCACAGGCCCAGCCGCTCCGCGGCATGTGGGATCTTCCCGGACCGGGGCACGAACCTGTGTCCCCTTCATCGGCAGGCGGACTCTCAACCACTGCGCCACCAGGGAAGTCCCGCTTTCCTGCTTCTTAACCTGTGTCTCCAAGGCCGCTCACTTGAGCACCTGCCCGCCCCTGGGCGCACCTGCCCAGCCTGAGCCTGCCTCTCCATCCTCACCTGGCCCAACAGCCCTCCCATCTGAGCTCCCTCCCCCACCAGAGGGGAGGAGACAGCTGGGGCTCGGGGACCGCCTTGTACTCTGTGAGAAGCTGCTAACATTCCGGTCCAAGGCCCAGGGCCCTGGGGGCCAGGCTGGGCTTTTCCTTCTCAACGGAATTAGTCATGGTCTCCGGGCCTTAAGCTCAAATTTTAGAATCTGTTTCTATTCGAAGCTATGATCTTGCACATAGTTAATGTTTGCTCCTAAAAATTAGTTTTTGTTTAATTTTAAAAAATGATATATAGGGCCCCCTCATTCTTGGAAAGTTAGCTTTATGCCACTTTACTTTTACGAAAGACCCACATCAGTGCCTGTTTTCACTAACGGAAAGCAATCTGAAGAAGACTGCTACTTTTATGAAAAAGGCAAAAAGTGAAAATTGCTTTCAGCATCTGTTTTTAGTGGCCATTATAGGGGCAGCACGCATCCCAGGAGCAGAAGCGGCCCTGCCAGCTCCTTCCCTAGAACCACACTCAGCACTGGTTGCCAGAGCTGTGTGCTGTGTCTGTGAGCACCTGGGCTTTATCTCCATTTATTCTGTGCATCTGTCAGCAAGATGTGTCCTAAGGTAGCTGCTTCTTCACCCTAGGCCATTTCGTCTATGAAAGGTTTCCTAGGAATGCTCTCCCTTTGGATCGCGGGGGAAGCCTGTTTGTGTGTAAGGTTTTTTCAAGTATCTCCTGGAGTCTGTGTGCATCCGGTGGAAGGCAGTCAGCCTCCACTGGGGGACACGGTGTCCAGTTTCCTTCTCAAAGATGGGAATCCTGGCAGGCTCGCTTTTCTTTTTATTTCATTTTGCTTTGCTTGCTTATCTTTTGAGGAATAATCTACACAAATACTTTTCTCCTTTTACACAATGAAAATGTGTATACTCTGTATTCTGCAGTTTCTTAGGCTTTAAATTACATTCTGGAGATAATTCCATAGGGTCAAAAATGGACAATTATTTTTCTAAAAGATGCATGCTATATCTTTGTAAGAACAAACTGTAGTTATTTAGCTGGTCCCCTACTAATGAATGTTTGCTCAGGTCCAGGCTTCCTCCTACAAAGTCCTTACAAAGTCCTTGCACATTTTTTTTAATATAAATTTATTTATTTATTGGGTCTTCGTTGGGTCTTCATTTCTGCGTGTGAGCTTTCTCTAGTTGTGGCGAGCGGGGGCTCGTCTTCGCTGCGGTGAGAGGGCTTCTTACCACGGTGGCTTCTCTTGTTGCGGAGCACGGGCTCTGGAATGCAGGCTCAGTAGTTGTGGCGCAGCACAGGCTTAGTTGCTCTGCAGCATGTGGGATCTTCCAGGACCAGGGCTCAAACCTGTGTCCCCCGCATTGGCAGGCGGATTCTTAACCACTGCACCAACGGGGAAGCCCCAAAGTCCTTGCATGTTTGCATACGAGTGACCATTTCTACAGGTTTCATTTCCAGACTGGAAATGTCTGAGACAGAGTGTGATTCATTTTAAATTTGGACAGATATCTTCACTATATGTATATTTTTATTGAGATATAATTTACATATAACATATTAGTTTCAGGTATACAACATACTGATTCAATATGTGTGTCTATTGTGAAATGATCACCACAGTAAGTCTAGTTAACATCCATCACCACACGAGTTACATTTTTTTCTTGTGATGAGGACATTTAAGATCTAGTCTCTCAACAACTTTCAATTATACAGTACAGTATTATTAACTATAGTCACCATGCTGCACTTACAGCACCAGGACTTATTTATTTTATAACTGGAAGTTTGCACCTTTTTTTAAAACTTTTTATTTTATACTGGGGTAGAGCCAATTAACAATGTTGTGATAGTTTCAGGTGCACAGCAAAGTGACCCAGCCATACATATGCGTGTATCCATTCTCCCCCAGAGTCCCCTCCCACCTGGTCTGCCACATAACATTGAGCAGAGTTCCCTGTGCTATACAGTAGGTCCTCACTGGTTACCATTTTTAAATATAGCCGTGTGTACCTATCAATCCCAAACTCCCTAACTATCCCTTCTCTCCACCCTTCCTCCCCGCCCCATAACCATAAGAGACTTCATTCTCTTAAGTCTGTGAGTCTGTTTCTGTTTTGTAAATACGTTCATTTGTATCATTTCTTTTCAGATTCCGCATTATATGTGATATCATACACTATTTCTCTTTCTCTGTCTGACTTACTTCACTCAGTATGACAATCTCTAGTAGACAGATACCTTCAAATTAGCCTTTTGAGAGGTTGTATAAAATTGGCATGCCATTAGCTACCTTATTTTTTTTTTATCTTATTTTTATTTATTTTTTATTGTTGACCATGACACTTGGCTTTCGGGGTCTTAGTTCCCCGACCAGGGATCAAACCCATGTCGCCTGCAGTGGCAGCATGGAGTTCTAACCACTGGACTGCCAGGGAAGTCCCAAGCTACCCTCTATGTTTTAAAGCAATTGTTTTCTGGAAAGTTTTCAACTAATCCTGAAAAATCACATTTTCTAAACATTTTTAGTTAATTCTTTTGACATTTTCAACTCTATAATTCTGCCTTTTCCATTCCACGTGTTAGACATTTTTTCTTGTCTAATGTAAGTGACTAGTGTTTCCAGAGCAATAAAAATAAGAGGAAAGCCCATGGATGTTCTTGGTTCATTCTTGACTTAAGTAGAGGGGCTGAGGGTGTTCACAGGCAACGTGGGGTTGATTTGTCTTCATAAGCATGTGTGTATCTATGGAGACACAGCTAGAGATCAGGATGACATTACCTGTCATCCCTATGGCCCTATGACCCTTCCTCCACTGCCCATTTCCCCAGGATGTTTGCAGTTATAGTCTTTTTCTTTTGACCTACACGACCAGACACTTACAGATTTACAAATATTGAACCTTCCTAAAAGTCCTGGGATAAATTGTGCCAATGGGCAGTGGGGCCTATGGCTAATAACTACTCTGGACTCACCCCGGGAGTGTCTGATATTTGAACGTCGTGGACATGGGGAGGCCAGGCCTCCCGCCCCCTCATCACGCCCCACATCGTGGTGGTCCCCCTACTCCAAGCTTCCCAGCCCCAGGTTCACAGCCAAGCCCTCCTTTCTCGTTTTCCAGGAGGTTAAATTGGAAGTGGACAAGCCCAGGCATAACCAGAGGGTCTTCCCATGACTGAAAAGTACCGTGAGGTTGTGGATGGACTGTTGAAACCCCTTCTGTTCAGGCCCCTTTGCTGTGGCACGATCATTGAAGGTTTACCAACCCCTCTACCCACGAGTAGACTCACGTCTGTCCCTGTCACCCTTGCAGCCACCAATTCTTGACCAATGGTCCCCACTTTTCAGACAGGGAGCTGAGGTTTGGGGAGGGAAGTCATGCCTACAGTCACCACTTGGGATATCATGGGCTCTGAGCACCCTGGAGTTGTCCGCCTGGATTTAAACCTGGCCTTTGCCCATGACAGCATTCTTTGATTTCCCTCCAAGTATTTTCTTTCTCCAGCCTTTCAATTCTTCTTCCCCTCTAGCCACATACATTCCTAAATTAGTCCTCTCCTCCGGCACCTTTTTGTTTAAGTTTCTAGGGGGAGGAAGCCCCGTGTACGGGCATCACCCAAGGAGGAATCTCAGTGCAGAGGGGGGAGCCCTTTGGAATGAAACTGACTGCACAGAAAGTAATTCCTCCCCACATTCCCCCTCTCGGTTCTGTGCCACCTTCTTCTCTTCCCAGGGTGTCAGGATCCGTCCTTCCGTTCCCTCAGAACCCACTTCTTACCAGAGGGTGTATTGTTTCCCCCGTCTGTAGGAGGCTTTTATCTTCTCGACAATCAAGAGTATTCCTTCTGCAAAGTCTTCCCTCTGTTATTTGGGGTCATCAGCTTTAATCCTTACAGAGATGGATGCTGTAAAAATACCTAGGCTTGCTTTATCTTCTGACATTTAAGGCTTTTGGTAAGATGTCATAAAAACTCCAGAATGAAAGTATGTTGTTATGTTGCAAAGTGTATTGACTAAAGAGCTGAGGTGGCTTAGGGTGGCATTTGAGGTCATCTTCCCACTCATTCACAGAGCAATTAGATCATGGGGCGTTCAATGTGACCTTTAGGAATTCAGAGTTATTTGGGACACCTCGTTTCCATTGCTTTTTGTCTGTTCCCTGAAAGGACGACAAACACACCACAAGTCAAAGAACAATCATGGAGGCCGGGCAGTCAAGGGGAACATCTTGCCCTATTTGGGGGAATCGTTATCTATTATATTTTCTAAAACATTTGAATATGTATGATCTAATCTAAATAAACCCCAGTGAATATTGAGGCACTGTTTCCTTGTTTCGGTTCTGTCTTCATTCGATAAATGTCGAGCTTTTTTGACGCAACCAGTGCCTGAATAAGTGTTAACGAATGTCTCAACTAACACAGTTGCAGTTTCTATTTCTGAGCCATTTTATTCCTTCCTGTGTCCCTTTTAATTTCTGAATTAGAACAGAGCATACCTAAATAGTTGACCAGCCATTTTACCATTAGAAGCTCAACCTGCTTAGAAAATTGCTCTTTCTTCAGTGTTACATCTGGCACTTTTCCGAAGTGATTTTTTTATGTGGTTGTCACCAGTTCCTTGTGTCTTTTAGATTCTTTTCATATTCGTTTTCTCTTAAACCTTCTCCGGCTCTCATACTTGCACCACGTTTCTTTCCACCTCTTTTCGTTCCGTCTTATTCTCCTTCTGAAAACACCTCCATCCACGCACTGAAATATATATGAAGATGCTTTCAGATGCATTTTGTCCTTCTCATCTCTTTACATTTTTAAGCCAGGGTCTTCCTGTTTTGATTTGTCTTTCTTCTTTCAGGCAACTTCTTCTTCTTTATCCACTTTTCTTTGGCTTTAATTTATTGGCTTTAAAATTGCTTGTTTCGAATTTTTTTTTTTGTAGTTTAATGACACTCTACACAAGAAGTCACACTATAATCTTCCAGAAGTCCTTTTTCCTAGGTTTTGATGAATTAATGTGCTTATTTTGGGTGGCTGGCTAGGGCCGTGTGTGTGTGTCTCTGTGTGTGTGTGCGTCTGTGTGTGTGTGCCCCTGTGAGCCCTACCATGCCTCCAAGTCTGAGAGTCATCAGTTAGATGAATTGGTGCCTCCCCTCAGCAGCCCCTCGGCTACCTTCTGTAACCCCACTGCCCATGTTTTCCTGGGAGGCAACGTCATCGTCCCCGTGGAGTGTCCACATCACGACTCTAGGGGACACCGGCATTCTAGGCGGCAACAGCACCTCCCCTTGGGGCCCTGCAGGGAAGGTGGGCGTGAGATGCAGGACGAGGCCCTTCTCTCCACACCGAGGGGCTGGGCCAGAATGCGCATGACTTTGTGCCTAAGTCTGGAAATGGGAACCGAGTAGAAAAAACCCGCGAGAACCCGAATGAGATGCCCACGAAGGACACGGTCAAATCCTGCTCGACCCACTGTGGACACGTCATATCTGAGAAGGAGAAAGGAGGAAAGAAACTACAGCTTGCTGGGCTTTCATCCTAAGAGGCAGAGGCTCCACTCTCAGACCTACAGCTTCTGCAGGTCGCTCTCCTGGCAGAGCAGCAACTGGGGCTGAGCAGACCTTTGACCTCTGCCTGCTCCCCACTGGCTTCATTTAGCCCAGAAGGGAAAGCAGGAGAACCCCCTTAGAGATCACGGGAGTGGAGATGCCTTAAGTGCAGATGGCCAACTCAGCAGGTTGGGTCTTTGGAGAAGCCAGTTTGCATGCTGGTTGGGTGAGGCCCATGTCTCTGCTTATCTGCTCAACACATGAGATCAAACATGTGTTGCACATGAAACAACAAACAAGAAAAACCACCACCGCCACCGCCACCACCAGAAGAGTTTGTGTGCCCTTGGATATGGGACGGGGTGTAGCACAGGGAGAGGAGGGAGGGAAGCGGACCATGTCTCTGGAACGATGTCGAAGCCCCTCATTACCCTCTGCCTGCCCCAGCTCCCTCCTCTAAAGGTTCCTGCCACCATTTCATCCCTTCGGGGTTTTCACAAGAATCCCTCCTTGGAGGGACTACGATCCAGAGCGAGGGGATGGCTACGAGACTGAAATATTGAACCCCTGCCCAGGCTCGCTCGTGACTTTTGAACCAGAAACGAACGACAAACCACAAACACCTCCCTCCCTTCCCTCTGAGGCTGGTGGCAGCTGAGTCTTAGCGGGGACAGACGTCCCGGGTCACCCAGGTTGCCCCAGCCTTCTTAGTGATAGCGTCTCTTTCACTATGAAAGTGTCCTGACTTGAATGATAATTATAAAATAACCCTACAAACTGGGGCCCCTTGCTCCTGACGCCTGTCTGAACTTCGGAAGCTGAGAGCCCTGCCTACCTCCCTAAGCCCGGCAGGCTGGGGAAAAACTCAGGCATAAAGAACTCGGGTTTCTCCAGTGGGTCCTCCAACGCCAGTCCTGTCTCTGGAGACGCACCATCTGTCCCCAAGGTGAAGAGCATGAAGAGCTGGGGAAGGCTACCAGCTGTAACACAGAAACACTCTCGCTCATGAAGAGCTATGTCCAAAATAACACATGAGAACATCTGGCTTGGAAAATCACAGCCCGATTCTCCAAAGTCATTTTGTGTAATCCTCACAATAACCCCGTGGGTGGAAACAAGGCCCCATGTGGCTCAAGGTCACCCAGCTGGAAGTGGCTGGATGCCAGCCTTGGTCAGAGGTCACTGGGTCCACGTCCTGGTCCTTCCTCTTCCCTCAGCTGCTGGGCTGCACTCGGAAGGTGAGGGAGCTGCAGTGAGGTGCCCATCGGCCCCTCTCCTTTCTCCCCACTGATGTCAGACATCCAGTGAATGTTCCAAATGTCTTGTCGGGGAGAGGAATGCATATACAGAAGCCAGGGATAACCATACTGAAGCATTAATAAGAGCCTAATTCCTCAAACGCATGGCTCCCACCTTTGTTTCAGGTAGGGCCATCCATCCTTGTGGTGTTTCTAGGTGTGCAAACAGGAGATTCTAGGAGCCAAAGTGGGCTCCGGATGCAAATAACCAGAGCGGGATTCTGTGGGCTAAATTAGTGGGCCTCACGGCAGGGAAACAGGGCTTATCTGCCTTTCTCAGCTCTGCAGGATTTATTGGTTATGAAAAGACATCTGGAACAAATTAACTTCCTGTTATTGGAAAAATAGAGCACGGAGACAAATCTCTTTCACACACTTGAGAGTCGACGTAATAGAGGCGCCAGTGGTTGCAGGGTGGTGTTAATCTCTTTGGGCAGGTGTTATTGCAAGCAAATGGTTTTCAGGGGAAAAGGGGTCCCTGAAGGCTTGTGGGGGTGATTTGAAAGTAAAACAAATAATTTGAATAATCGCCAAAGCTGGCAGAGCCCAAAGTACCGTCTGGGAAGATGCCAACAAATGAAGTCAGCTGCTCCCGGGCTTCATACGGGTTTTCCTCCAGGCTGGTGAAGATAGGCTAAAGTTACAGATTACCCATCAGTCAGGCCATTAGGGTGCATGCATGACGTGCCAGCTGGCTGTCCCGCACTGCACTGGGCACCATGGGAGAAAAACACGAAGGCTCCCAGGGCTTAAATGTGGTGGCAGGAAAGTCAGGTGCAATCATCTGGGGTCCCCGAGAAATCCCTGCTAATGGATGGTGTGGTCGAGCCTCCGAGGGCTAGGGGAGGGCCAGGGTCTGGGAGGAAGTCATAGAAGAGGAAAAAGCCACGGTGGGAGCTCAAGACCTGGGGATACCGGACAATGTGAAATAAAGACATTCAACTGCCCCTTAAGTCTGATAATTTGCGAAATAAAATCAACACACCGACCTAAGGGGTGGGCTGTCTTCCACACCGCGTTCAGGATAAACCTCCCCTGAGAGCGGGAGAGGGTTCAGAGTCAGACTGAAGGGGCTGGACCGGGCTGTGAGGGTCCTTCCTCAGGCCTGGCCCTTCCTCGGGCAGGTTGCTTATCGGCTCTGTGCCCTGGTTTCCTCGTCTGTAAATGGAGAGTATTAGTATCTGCTGCACAGGGTTGTCTCACCTGGTTAAGTCAGAAAATACATACAAAATTCTTTTTTTTTTTTTAAGATGTTGGGGGTAGGAGTTTATTAAATTATTTATTTATTAATTTTTGCTGTGTTGGGTCTTCATTTCTGTGCGAGGGCTATCTCTAGTTGTGGCAAGCGGGGGCCACTCTTCATCGCAGTGTGCGGGCCTCTCACTATCGCGGCCTCTGTTGCTGCGGAGCACAGGCTCCAGACGCGCGGGCTCAGTAGTTGTGGCTCACGGACCTAGTTGCTCCGCGGCATGTGGGATCCTCCCAGACCAGGGCTCGAACCCGTGTCCCCTGCACCAGCAGGCAGACTCCCAACCGCTGCACCACCAGGGAAGCCCCATACAAAATTCTTAAAGCAAGTCTGTACGGGAGGATCACAGAGACAAAGAGATGCTTGAGAGAACTAACACATCAGCAAGTCTACGAGGCAGGGGCAGGAGATGCCTGCTGGGTTTACAGTAGTGAGCTCCCTTGGGACCAATGTCTCAGTGAAATGGAAGGGAAAACCAGATTTTCCTGGTCTGAGAAATAAAGGGGTCAGTGAGGATGGTCCTAATTGTCCACTACATCAAATATCCAAGGGTAGTGTTCATGTAAAGAAATGACTGAATAAATCCAGCAGCAGGCTAAACCAACACGAGTAATACAGTGACAGCTTTGTGTATGAATAGTGGAAATAAAGGTCTGTGTTTTTTTTAACGTGAGAGACTTTGGTAAGTGTCTAAATTGATGAGAAAGTCCTAGTAGAGAAGAGATGGTTAAAGATTCAGGATACAGGACATGAGGGCACAGACTCACAAATCTGACATGCTTTGTTCACAAAACCCCTAGCTGCTACGTGTCTCTCCCTCCCAAATTCCCATCATTCTCTTACTATCAGTTGGGGGGCAATTGGCTTCCAAATAATCGTTTGTAGAGTTTTGGCAATGTATTTGCTCCCTGCCAGGATCTCTCCAAATTAGAGGGTGGTCACAGGAAGGCAGAAGTCTCTGAGTGGGGGCCAGAAACTGGAGGGTCCACACCCAGCATCTTCCAGAGAGAGCCCTCTGTGGGGCACAAGTAGGGAGGCCTGGAAACTGACCAGAGGAAGAGGCATTCGTGACCGATTTCTCGGGCTGCGTGGGTTCTTGGACGTGTGGCGGGTGGTCCCCATGGTGAGTGGGCACAGGCTTTGTGAGGGTGATCTCTCTAGCAGCTGAGACCCAGGGTCTCGTGGTTCATGAGCATCCAGAGGAGAGGAAGGAGTCACTCCTGGAGCAGGTGATGGGAGAGTTTTCCAGAGCTCAGGCAGCAGGGAAAGCAAAAAGCACGGGGAGTAGGAAGAAAAGGGTGAGTGCAGGGCAGGTGTGGCTGCAGGTGGGAGGGAGGGTATGAGATGACGGTCAGAGGGCAGCACCAGAGAGCGTGGAGAAATGGTTAGATTCGGGATGTGCCTTGAAGGTAGAGCCAACATCACTTGCTGACGGATTGAAGGTGGGCTTTTATTTTTATTTTCTTTTTTGTTTTGTTCTGTTTTTTTAACTTTTATTGATCATTTTATTTATTTATTTATTTAAATTGGTGCATGGTTGTTTTACAGTGCTGTGTTAGTTCCTTCTGTACAGCAAAGTGGAGTTCCTTGTGCTATACAGCAGGTTCTCATACACTAATATGTATAAAATAGATAACTAATGGGCTACACATTTTAGAAAGAATCAAGGATGAGTCCATAGTTTTCTACCTGAGCAACTGGAAGAAAAGAGACCCTGTTAATAGATACAAGAAGAAATGCAGGGGTAGCCGACGTGCAGGGAGTTTGGGGCATAGTCAGTGTTATAATGATGTGATTTATCCCCGCAGAGGAATGGGAAGCTTTGCATAATGCTGAAATCTTTCACAGCGTTCCCAAAACAGTCTCAGCGTCTTGTCTTCGTTTCTTTACATAGCTCACATTATTCAGCTTTCTAACAATAACTCCAGGAGGTGCATTCATTTCCTGATGCGATTCAGAGTTCTATTTTTCTCCTCTAAATTGATGGCCATGAGATTCGGAAGCCTTTGTGCCCCTCGCAGTGAGGAGAAGAAGGAAGCATCTGAGATCAAGCACGTGCCGGTGGGAAGGGAACTTTGTCACAGGAATATGTGTCCTGGGTGGAGGGGTGTGTCCCTTCGGCTCCTGGCTTCTAACCTGACTGTGAGGAAACTGTCAATGTCTGGGTAAAAGTTTAGCAGGGAAGCTCTGTGGGAAGACTCAGCACGTGAGAGAGGCGTGGCGGATGTGGGTTATGCACACCTACCTACTGCCCTCACCCCCACCCCTCCCTGAGGAGTCCTCTCCGAGATGGGAGCCTCACCCATCCTTCCTTCGTCTGGTTTTCCACGTGGGGGTCAGGCGGGGGCTCCTGGATGGACCCTTTGGGAACGCTTCGGCCAGCTTCCCCTTAAGAGCCCTGTGGTGTTCTCCACCTCCTGCCTGTTTCCATGCAAGGCGCTGGGAATCAGACCCCTCAGAGGCCCTAAAGGGAGCCCAGGAGAAGAATTCAGAGATGCCCTGAGTTCACATGAGAAAACATGTAATTTTATTTTCATTTACATCTAACTGAAAATGAGAATTTCCTTCTAAAGGTTGGCCCAAAGGAAAAAACAACCCTGAAATATTAGCCATACCCATGTCTTTGTCACCAATAAAAACCACAGATATTTTCATATCTCATCACAATTGTCATTTAATACATTGATTTTAAATTACATCTATTACTACATTGCAGCTTTTAAAATAGTTTAGTAACAGTATCTCTACTATCATAATTCATTTTACTTTTTAATCTTATATATTTTATATTATGTATCTAAAAATACTCATCTGAGAAAGAATGCACGGGCTTCGAAGCTCCTAGAAAACAGGGATGGTGTTTTGTTACTCTCATCACTCAGCCCCAAGGATGGGGACCAACACAATAGATGCTAAGCTAATATTTGTCAAATGAATAAATGGCTGAATGGGTCTGTTATCTTAATTTTTCAAGGCTGAAGATTAATCTAAAAGTTGAAAATTGTTGGTAACATGAGTAACTAAAGTAGGTTTTTGGTTTTTAAAGAATCATCTTTTAAAATTAATTAATTTATTTTTGGCTGCGTTGAGTCTTTGTTGCTGCACGCGGACTTTCTCTCTAGTTGCAGGGAGCAGGGGCTACTCTTCGTTTTGGTGCGCAGGCTTCTCATTGCGGTGGCTTCTCTTGTTGTGGAGCATGGGCTCTAGGGCACGCAGTCTTCAGTAGTTGTGGCACACGGGCTCAGTAGTTGTGGCTCACGGGCTCTAGAGCACAGGCTCAGTAGTTGTGGCGCACGGGCTTTTAGTTGCTCTGCAGCATGTGGGATCCTCCCGGACCAGGTCTCGAACCTATGTCCCCCACATTGGCAGGCGGATTCTTAACCACTGTGCCACCAGGGAAGTCCCTAAAGTAGGTTTTAAAAAGACTAAGACATGAGCATATTTTACCATTTTATTCATTATGACTTGTCAGCAAACTTCTGGCTTTAGCTATAATTTCTATTTGAAGAGATATTCCTTCCCTGCCCACCCCTCAGCTGAGAACTGTCCTCTACACAGAACTACATGGATTTGTTTCCTCACCATTCTCTGGCTGGGGGTAAGCGGTGGAAGAAAGAGAGGATTAATTCTCTCATTTTTTCTCAGCCTTATGGGTTCCAGTGGTGAATATCAGGTCAACTCTCCTGCATCCCTGACTTTATCTGCTTCCTTAAATGCCCTCAGTAAAGATAAAAATTTCTATTAATTGGTTGATGTTCAAAAAGATTATGCATTTATGAAAATAATCTTAAATATCAATTCTCTGAGAAGAATATTTATGAAAAACGTTATTGTTTTTCTTTCATCTTGGGGGGAAAACAAAGGTAAAAACAAGCCAGCCAGGGTTGATTCTGTTTGCAGTGTTGGTACCCAAGCTTTCTTCATTAGGTAGCACATTTTCCCTGCAGGTGACTTTCAAGGCATGAAATCACTCTGGGAGCTGCTCATGCCGGGAGATGCAGTAACATGTGGATAATTAATGCTCTTCAGTTTACAGGTTGTAGTTGAGGGCGGCTGCTCAAATGGTACCCAGAGCAGCAACAACACAAAGAGACGATGGCAAGTTCCGGGGGTGACGGCTCTGAAAGATGAGGGCAGGGCCACCGCGCCAGCTGTATCTCAGATGCCCAAGTGCCGGTGAGTGTGCATGGATCCACACCTTACAGGCCAGGAGGTAGCTCCAGCCTGGTCAGAGGCACGGGCAGCAGAACCGGGGAGCTTGCCAACGATTCCCATTGGACTGTGGTGGACTGTGGCTTTTGTGAAGCGGTCGTCATCTCCGGATAAAGGGATTCACAGGTATGTAATGAAGATTAACGCTGATTGGGGCCCCACCTTCCTCTAACTGGATCACCCCAGTATTCTCCCAGCTGGTTTCCCAGCCCTCAGCTCCACTCTGGATCCCGTTCTTCACCTTCATCCAGAGCTATTTTCCCAACAGAAAGCCTACTCAGTTTTCTTCCCCAACTACATGCAGTCAGCACTTCCCCAAAGTCATCACAGGGAAAGGCGAATACTTAGTGGTTCACAGAGACTTTCTCCTCATGGCCTCATGTCCCAGGCTCTTCTCTTGCTAAGCTCTGGCCTCACTGAGTGTTTTCCATCCCTCACATTCCCCAGACTTTTACTGGCCTCATGGTCTCTGCACACGCTGCTCCCTTCACCTGAAACACTTCCCCTCCATCTTGCACTTTCTTTGCAGCCCAAATTCAGCATCTCTCCTTGGGAGCTGGAGTAGAGAGGTCCCCACCTTCAACAGAAGAGTGGGTTCTGTTCTTCGGTCTCATAACTCCTGGGAACACAGCTCCGTGACAGCTTCATACTTCAGGGTCCTCACCTGTTTAATGTCTGTCCTGTTCGCTGGAGCACAAGAACCCTGAAGGTAGGGACCGCACCCATTTCATTTACTATTGTAGCCCAGCTCCTTGGACAGTTCTGGTACCTAGTACAGGTTCAGCTGAGATTTGGTGAATGCAGAGATCAACAGATAGGGCCCTCAGGAGACCTCCACCGCCCCTGACGAGGCATCTCGTGAGCAAACCCATTTTTGCAATATTTCCCCCGTTCTCTCTCTGACTTCATTCCTGCCAATAAAGAAGAGAGTGAACTGATTTTTTGTGGATCCTTGGATGAGACCCTATTCGGCTAACACCAGTGCCTCTCATAATCCAGCTTCAGCCAGTTTAGAGCAGCAGCTCTGGGCTCAAGAGACTGTTCCCTGGAGGGTGTGAGGACACACAGGTGGCAGGACCCCACCCCTACTGAACCCTCTGACTCTGCCATGGAGCCTGAGCTTTTTCATTCCTAACAGATTCCCTGGTGATGCTGCTGCTTCTAGTCTTGGGACCACATGCTGGGAACCACTGATTCCGGCACCAGATGGAGAAGTCATTTCATCTCTACAGCCTCACTGCCCCATCTCATCTTATGATGAGGACCGCCCCCCAGTCTGATTAATCTATGAGGTTTTTTTTCAGTCAAATCCTCTGTGAGGGGAAAACACCCTCAGTGCAATCTGCTCACGTTCGACTTTCCTTGTTGCTTAAGCAGGGCACTTGTATGCTCAGTAAGGCCCATCAACAAGCCAAGAACATGTTCCACGTGACTACAAAAGAAAAGCTGCAAGGTCACTGCTCCGTCATGACTGTTTCACAGAACTGGGGAGAGCTGATGCTAGTTCAGATGGGAATTGAATCATTTCTGGATTAGTGAGAGTAGGTGAGAGTCTCGTCCTGTTGTTCCATAGTTATGTTTTGCTCTTTTTCCAAAGTACCTGAGAAACAAACAGCATGCATATTTTTTAGTACTTTCCATATCTCTTATGGTATCTGCTTTTAAAATTTTCCT
Organism: Hyperoodon ampullatus; assembly: GCF_949752795.1. Lineage (NCBI taxonomy): Eukaryota > Metazoa > Chordata > Mammalia > Artiodactyla > Ziphiidae > Hyperoodon > Hyperoodon ampullatus. Next base: position 5,276,532 of record NC_136927.1, read on the forward strand.
CATAGGGACAATTCAATATACTCAGCATACAAAGTCCGTCATCATATTTGCTTTGGGTTTTCACTGTCATTTTGGCCAGTATCTGTCTTTTAAATTTTGCATGTCGTGTATGGAATAACTACAGAGCAAGCAACATTTACCCCCAAAGAAAAAATGTTGGGTCCAGAAAAATTCTAGGAGATTTTGGTCATTTCTTCCCTCTCTCATGCCCAATCCACAAGATTCCAAGGGATTTCAGTGTTGCTCTAACAGGTGTTGAGAGGCCGCAAAAGACTAAGACCCCACGTGTTGACTTATCCATTTGGTATTGATCAGAATTAGTTCACCAGGGACTTCCCTGGTGGTCCAGTGGTTAAGACTCTGTGCTCCCAATGCAGGAGCCCCGGGTGCAATCCCTGGTCAGGGAGCTAGATCCCGCATGCCGCAACTAGGATCCTGTGTGCCTCAACTAAGACCCAGAACAGCCAAATAGATAAATAAAAAATAGATTCACTGCCCACCCATCCACCCATCCATCCATCCATCCACCCACCCACCCATCCATCCATCCATCCATCCATCATCTATCCATCCATCCATCCATCCATCCATCCATCCATCCATCCATCATCTCTACCCATTCACCTATCCAGTCACTCAACGAGGCACAGCAACATAAAGCTCAGTGTACCATGTGTGGTATGGACCAAAGCTTATGAACCAGGGTTGTCTTAACCTCAGGAATCTTATAATTTGATAGGAAAAATATGACACAAACAATTAGTGTTATGAAGAGATACAGTTAGAAAGTTAAATATGTCCAGGAAAGGGAATGTGATGGAAGAGGTTAGGCTTCGAAAGCAGAAGAATTCTGCATCTGCAGTGCAGCCATTGTCAGACAGGCAGGAGCTCACCCCGAATTTCTGCTTCCTCATCTGCAAAAAGGAAGTGACAATATTCAGGATTGTGTGTTTAAGGGTTTAGGACGCTGCACGATGCTGCTTAGTGAGGGCTATGCTCTCAACACAGCGAGGTGCTCTCATCACCGTCAGGCGTGGCGTCTGAACTAAAACACGTGGGTTTCTCTGGTGATCTTTCTTTGTATCCCAGGATCAGCCACCTCTCTCTGCAAAGCTCCCTCACACTCTCTACCTGTGCTCACATCTCCACCTGCACAACCTCTGCTGCTGGCAAAACTCAGGAGGCCCATTTCTTCCCAGATGAAGAGGAACAAGATTACAAGGCCAAGTGCCACTGGGGTTCACCTTGGACTCCCAATGCCTCCTCTTTTCTGAATGCAGAGACCAGGATCAAAGCATGTACAGGTGGACTAAGCCAGCACATGCACTGCACACACACACTTGTCCTTTGAAGGACTGAGTCGAGTGGGCATTGGCAGCTCTCTCTGCCGGGAGCCACTCTGGGTTTGATGGATGCTGAGTGAAGCGCTGTCTGTTTCAGGCTGACATAGAGACGGGGAAGCCCTGCCAGGCTCAACCCGTAGAGCTGATGGATCACCTAATGACACGCCCAAGCTGCATCTTCTGACTCCATCTAAGAGGGACACAAGCACGTCTGGAAATACATGCGGCATGTGGGGAGGAACTAGCAGGGCAGGGAGTGCTCTGACACTGTTGCCATCCTGAAAGATGTGAGCGCTCAGGAAACAGCAGTCAGCTAGTAGGGGAAAAGCATGTTTTCGTGGATTTGGGACAGAGGAGAAGATATGAAAATGAATAACAACACACATGCAGGTTGTATTTCTGTAACTGTGAATCCACAGAAAAGCCATATTCCTATCTGATTACGAGGTGACAGGTGTGTTTCACTTACAGTGTAGAAGGAGTCTATCCCACTTGTGTCAGCCACAGCGGGTGAAGTGGTTGCTGCACTCTGGGGTGGTGCTAGCCTGTTAGGCGTCGGAAACGACAATCAATTAACCCACCAAGAAGTACAAGCGTGTAGGGTCATGTGTACCATCTACAGGCAGTGCCTTCTGTCACATGTTAGGGAGGGGCATGCACTGGGATGACCTCTCTGTTCTCAGCCAACACACAGAGCAAGCCCGTGCACAGCAGTGCTCAGGGGATGGAGGAATCGCCAGGCCTCTTTTTGAGACAGTCGTACACAGGGAATGGCATCCCTGAATGCAGCCTTGTCACCTGCCACATCAGCAAGAGCCGTACCTACATGGCCGTGCTTGTCTCTCTTCTTTGTAGTTATCACGTGGACCTTGTTTTGACCAGCACTTATTTTAAAGGTAGGATTCATTTGAAAAACTTAAATGAAATAATTTCAAATTCAAAGATTTACGAGAAGATCCTGGAAAACCCATGCCCCGTTATAAAGACATTCTCAGGTCAAGAGTTTCCCATTCACCTTTCATCACTACCAAGAAGTCGGGCATCCTGACTGGCCCTCTATTCTTAGAGTAAATTCCCAGGAGCAGGTCACTCCGTAGGTGAGATTCACCACTTGGGTTTACAGGGTGTGGGATTTACAGTCCTGTTGTCTGACCACCCTGCTCCTTAAGTTGGAATGTCTCTGGTTGGAGAATCATAGATGAAGTAAATGCTCCCAGGGACTTTGAAAACAGTGGTGCTCGTAATCGGCGATGAGCCCTTTCAGGTTCAGCGTGGGGCTCCCCTTTAGGAAAATAACTGCCTTCAGTGTGCCCCCTGGGAGCAGGTACAAAAGAGTGATTCTTGGGATGCGAACTCTGTGTTCCTGAGACACAGCTCCTGATCGGCCTGCAGGGAAAGAAATGCTCACCCTCCGCTACACTCAGAGTGAGCGGGAGAAGTTGACATGAACGGAGGAGAAAACCACTCCAGGGTGGCTTCTGGGGACCAAGTTGGGGGTAGATGTGCAGGCGTGGAAGAGATTGCTCTAGCTTCCCCAAGAAGAGCTCGACCACTCACAGCAACGTGACCACCTTGCGGAGAAGTGCCTCCTCAGAGAAACCTGGGTCATGAGTGAGTTCACTGCATCATGTCCACATGTTTCTGAATCATTTGTATGTCAACAGATGGAGTAACAGAACACAAAACCTAATACAAACTAAGAAATTTAAAAACTGTCCAAGCCTGCCTATGAAAGCACAGGATCCTCTGGCTGATGACTTCCTTTGTCCCCAGAGGAAAACCATGGCTATTTAATAGGGGAGGGTCACCGTGCACAACAGGATGGATTGGGAGGGGTGTGGAAGGATGAGCACTAGTGGGAAGGGAGCGAGTCTGGGTTCATATCTGTTAGCTGCGAGTAGAGGGGCTTTGGGGGAGTCATTTAACAATCTAGGATAGTCAAGACATTTGCTGTAGAATTGCTAAATGTACATCTTTGTTGATATGGATTCATTAATGAAGTGGACGTCCATGGAACAACCGAGTGTCACATTCACCCATATACAGTATTTCATCTAATCGTCACTACATCTTGGGACTCAAATATTAGTGTTTGTAAGCCCCGTGTTTGTAATCCTTGCAAGATATTAAATCTATTCAATGATTTCATCCCAAGATAATTTAATAGAATGACTATGTTCATGTATTTTATATTCTATAGACATATTATGCTGAAGATACACGTGTGTATTTTTTCAAAATTGGCAATGTCGCCTGCCAAATGGCTAGTGCTAGGAAAGAAAGAGTGGATGGGGACTTGAAGGGCCTCTAATTTAAGAAAAAAAATCAGGATCTTGGAAAATATTATAATTCTAAGACCAGCACTATAGTTACCTTAGAAAATGGGATTCATAACTTTGGCAATAGAGGGTTTACTAACTAAAAGCATTAAAGTATAAAAACATCAATTAATAGTTTATTCTTTTCTAAAAAGAGTTGGAGAAGATGGTACTTGACAAGTGCATGTTTCTGGTGTAATCGCGTGAAAGACGAATCATAAATCTGAGCTTAGGGCATAAAAGAGAGGCTGACGCCTTCCTGGGATCTCACTTGAGGCACAAAGCTTCACCGTAAATCATAAAAATAGTTCCTATGACTGTTCTTTTTGGAAAATGACTGTTCTTTTTCTTCAAGGCAATGAAAATACAAACTGTACTGAAGAGTCAAGGATCAACATCATTTTCTATTTCAAGTCATACACATATCTGTGCTCATAGATGGATCCATGACATATATTCACACTTGTCAATTTCCCAAGGAATGTCATATATATGCAAAGAAGATTTAATTATAAATGGGGAGGGTTCCAGGAATTATACATTCTTCCTGCTTTCTCCACCCTGTTGCAGCTTCTTGGTTCTACTCTTTAGCAAATCTACACCCCCATCAGAAGGTACACAGCACGAGTAAAAGAAATGTAAACTCAAAACCACCAGTGTCTGGGACTTCCCTGGTGGTGCAGAGCTTAAGAATCCGCCTGCCAATGAAGGGGACACGGGTTCGAGCCCTGGTCCAAGAAGATCGCACATGCCGCGGAGCAACTAAGCCCGTGCACCACAACTACTGAAACCCAAGTACCTAGAGCCTGTGCTCTGCAACAAGAGAAGCCACCGTAATGAGAAACACCTGTGCACGGCAACGAAGAGTAGCCCCTGCTCGCCGCAACTAGAGAAAGCCTGCGCTCAGCAACAAAGACCCAACGCAGCCTAAATACATACATACATACATACATACATTTATTAAAAAACAAAACAAAACCATCAGTGTCTTGCTGGGAACTTAGAAAATGGACCTGAGAAGGGGCCCCACATCCCAGGACCTGAAATGCAGGTTCTGAGTATGCATGGGATTCCCTCGTCTTTGCTTTCCTGGCTCTGCCTGAAACTATGGATAATCTTGACATGACTTGATGTGCCTGTGACGGCAGGTATTTACTGAATGAACACATATCATGTTTACAAATCCAGAAAAGGCTGGTGTAACTGAGGAAGTAACTGGGGATACCGTTTGAGTAGATGGATCACACCTTCATTTGGATTTGATGGTCCCTTGGAAAAGGGTTTGGAGTCCGTGGGGCCATGACCAGCCCCAAGCACCGAGCATCAGCGAGCGGCTGTGCTGGACCAGTCCTGAGGGGTCGGAGACATGCGTGGTCTCAGGCGTCACCAGAGCACAGGGATTCTCCTCCTCAACACCTTGAACCTGCTGATTCGCTCTAGAAAACTCTCAGGCCTGTTGCCCAGCTGCTCCTCGATTTGGTGCTCACCCGCTTCTGTGGCAGCCCCCATTCTCATGCCATCCAGGCCTGCGAGACTGTCAGTGTTTCTCTGTTACTCCATCCATTCACCTAAATTCTCTTTGGATTAACCTCTGTGGCTAGGGTTGCAAACTGTTAAAGAAAAGTACATTTGACAGTTTTTGATGACACAGCACCTTCAGTAGACGCTCTTCTCCAGATCTTTATTGAGGCTGAACACTCTCCTTCTCCATATTGTCATTGTGAAAATTGCCTTTTTATTGAATCTCCTGCACTCACATAAACTATCACTCATTTTACCAATCCCAAACAACCTTTATCATCAAAAATTGACAAAAACCCAAATCAACCTCAGGAAAAATGTCAGGCAGCTGAACAATGAATAGAAAATGGTAATTATACACTTCCTTGGTCTTATTTTAAGATCATTTTATTGAGTCTTTTTAAAATAGATTACAAAATCTATCAGCACCTGTAAGACAGGGTCCTGATTCTGTGCACCAAACTGAAACATCCATGCCTGCAGGAGGAGGGGCCAGGTGGGCCCCACCCCTGGTGATGGTGATGCAGGTCCGGTACGTGTAGAAGGCACAACCCACAATCCACTTCACAGCCAACCAGTGAATGTGCTCATAGGGCCAAGAGCAGCCCCACCGTAACTCCTTTCATGTTAAATATGCAAAAGAAAACCCAGAAACGTATCAATTCCAAGACTTTGATATGAATCCATCCCATCTCATCCTGGGAATACTCATCTAAACGTTTCCAAGCCTACATTTCCCAAATGTAGTGAGTGTGACACTATACTGCTTTATAAAAGATCAGTGATCAAGAAGGTTATAGGCAAAGGTTGCCATGAGTGTAAATTTGTCAATAATCTCTGTAGGGAAGCAAAATTTGCCACCCCCAAATGTCTCCTTGGCACATGGGTTATCTTGAGTGGAAAACTATCAAGGCCCAGAAGATTCAGGAAGAACCTTTGACCTTTCCCTAACTGCCTAAAGAATGCAGATAAAGAACCTGTTCCAGGAAGGGAGCATCACCACGGACCACTCTAGTGGTCCATGGACAGGCGTGTGGACGGGGGGAGCCCAGCACAGTCTGCTAAAAGTCCGCTCTGTGTCCCATCGTCTCTGCTGGCCCAGCAAACACTTGTTTACCAATCCTTTGCTTTTCCATCTCCATGTAAGTCGCCTTCCTCCCCTTTGAAGTCCCAAGCCACTATCCCAACTTCTTCCTTTCTCTTTAGCTGAAGATGGTGTTTAAAGTGAAGGCTTCAGCCATTCTGGCTAATGACTCAGTGTCCCTGAGTCTCTCCCACGTGCACACGTTATTAAACTTTTGTTTGATTTTCTCCTGTTAATCCATCTCACGTCAACCTGCCATCTCACGACAGGCAGGCGACCCCCGACCCCAGGCCTCGACTGAGAGCTCAGCCTGGATACATGCGGGGGACGGGGGCTCGTTTGTTGACTATCCACACGGCCCCTGTTCCTGCCTGCTGGGCCGCCAGTGGGCCCGTGTGAAAGGTCTTGAGAGAGTCCTTTGCACACGCTCCGATGGAGGAGAAGTCTCATCGCTCCCAGATGTTTGTCTGAGACCAGCATGAGAGGCTTCTGTGGCTTCTGTCACGAAGACAAGGCAGCAACAGCACCAGAAAGCAGCCAGCCCTTATATCCGAGGGAACAAACTGCCCTCCCAGCCACAGGGTTCCCTTTCCTCAAATGGGACGCAGGTTTACTCGATCACGTGAACTCGGCTTCATCTCTTCCACCCCGCCTCCCACTGCCCAGTGTTTCTAGAAGACCTGGTCCACAACATGATTATCCCGGCTCTTCGCTCTTTTCCAACAGATACTTGTTGCCACGGAAACATGGATGGCACCACCTTGGATGAGACTCACGGGCGCTCTTTGCAAAATGGAATTAAGGTTTCTCTTGGCTTTGGGCAGCAGCGCTGACACACGTCCCGCTGCTGAGCGACTGAGCTGACAATTAGCCTAAGAGCCTCTGCGCTAATGCGGTAGAAACACGAGGGGCTGCCCCTCGGCTCTTGGACGGACTCCCCTGCCTCTTCCTGTGTGCCCCGTGGGAAAGCCACCCTGGGCAGAGCACGTTGGGGGCTTATTGAGACTCGGCTCCTTTGGGAGACCTGCGAGTTCAGGGGAGTCTTGCATTCAGGGTCCCAGAGGCTTGGGTCAGCCCCGAAAGGGCAGGACAAGAGGCGTCCTGTGGCCCACGGTCGTCCAAGACCGGAACAGCACTGTGAGGTTGGGATGGGTGCTTGAAGGCCAAGATGGGGGCTTCCGACCTGAGCTCTGCTCTCGGCCAGCTTCCTAGCATTAGTATGAAGTCTCTGTGTCCATCAGCTTTAATTCTGCACCCACAAAATGAGAGATTTGTATTAAACGCGTGCCAAGCCCGTTTTCAGACCTGAAATGCCAATTTGGGGCCTACACTGAGACTCTTAATTGGGCAGGTTGGTTCAAATCATGTTCTGTGGGTGTGCTAATTGCACCAGGGCTGATGTGGTTAACAGGAGGGGTGTCTGGGGACTCTAATTGAGTTCAGTCACCTGCCAAGTGCTGCTCCGAACTCACCCATCAATCAGCCTCTTTTGGGGGAATAAATGGCAGCGCATGCAACAACCAAGTGATACATAATTGCTAAGCTCCATGGTGCTGACTGCAAAGACTGCTGCCACGGCTGGACTGGATAAATTATCATGACAAATGGAAGTGGCCACGTTTCCTCTTTCTTTCACATTTAGATACTCTCACTGAGAAATGGAAGCAGATGCCCCAGGACAGCTCAGAAGCTTATCCTAGGACCCCTCCGTGTCTGATAAGTAGCTTTGATGGTGACTGATACTCCCTACAGCCATGAAAGGCTGTTGTAATTGGGCTTCTTAATAAAGCAAGTATGTATTGAATCTAAGACAGTAAAGCTATGGTTTTTCTGTTATTATCTCATCTCTTCTTTCAACAACTCTGTTGAAATATAATCCACATCCCATACATTTCATCTATTTAAAGTATATGATTCAACGTTTTTTTTTAAATTATATTTACAGGGTTGTGCAACCATCACCTGAATTAAGGTTTGAACATTTTTATCACCCCAGCAAGAAACCCCATACTCAAGAGCATCACTCCCAACCAAGGTCAAGCCCCCAAAACCCTGGGCAACACTGCTCTTCCTCCTGTTTCTATAGATTAGCTTATTCTGCACATTTCATATACATGGAATCATATGATGTGTTGTCTTTTGTGACCGGCTTGTTTCATCTTGCATAATGTTTTTAAAATTCATGTATCAGTACTTCTTTTTATTGTTGAATAATATTCCATTGTATGGATGTACCACATTTTATTTGTCCATTCATCAGTTGACAAACATTTGGAAATTTTTCACTTTTTGATTATGAATAATGTTGGTATGAACTTTCATGTACAAGATTTTGTATGGATACACATTTTCATTTCTCTTGGGTATATATCTAAAAGTGGAATTGATGACTTATGGTAACTCTGTTTAACCTTTTGAAGGATGGCCAGACGGCTTCCCAAAGAGGCTGCACCATTTATATTTCCATTAGCAGCGTGTGAGTGTTCCAATGTATCCACAAAAGAGGCAGGGATTCCAGTTGGGAGAAAATGTAATAATCAACGTTGCAGACAAGGATCCTGCTAAAGCCATCAGTGAGGACAAAGGGGAGGGGACACGGCCACGGAGAGGAGGTGGGCAGTGAGAAACACAGAGTGACAGTGACTCTCCTGCATCTTCATGGGTGTCTTATGGGATGATGGTCCTCTCTTTTACAAGAGGGGTTACAATGAGTTTAGTTATGACGCTCTGGAGACAGGGAGAGACAATGAGAGGGACAGAGAGGGAAGCTGGGATTCATGGATTCATAGGGCCTGGATTCTCAGGTCTACGTATGTAGGATGAAACTGGCATAATTGTCAAAATTCCCCTAAATCCCATAAAACTCTTAACTCACCAGAAAACTGAAAAGACAAGATAAATGTCTGCTACTCTCTGTATTTTGACTGAGAGCTCCCTTTTCTGGGTCACGTAATGGAATCCATATTTTAAATATGAAAAGCACAAAAGAATAAATATTCCTCTTTTTCCTTCAAGATTACTATAGTTGACTTCAAGTTAGACATGATGTCATTCCTTTGCACGTGTTCTGCAGGACACCTTGGGTGAAGGCTGGAGGGTGCACATGAAACCCCTTGGTCATCGTGGAGCCCACACAGTGCAGTGACTGGGTGGGGCAGGGCCCAAGGGCAGCATCTTCTGCTTTTAGCTTCTTGGACATTTGTTTCTTGCCTCACCTCCCCCTGTGGACCAGGCATCTCTGGGGTCCTCTAGAACTCTTGATGTTTGGAGAGGCAGAAAAATTTGAAACCCGCCTTCGATAAACTTTCAGAAAAATAAAAGCACAGCAAGCTCCAATACCACCTCCAACCATCAGGTTCCAGAAATCATGCTGGCCTTAGTGCAGTCACCACCCGTCCGGCACGGTGGCACCTGGGAATAAGTTCAGTTTGGAAAACTTGCCTTTGCTCTCCGCCACTAAATGGAAGAGGTTTCCTCCCCACATGCCGTGTGGCCTCACACACTTCCTGCCAAGAGTGTAGGAATCCCCAGTTTCCTCTGAGCTTAATGCACCCTGATCAGCAGAAGGACGGATCGTCAGAAGTCAAACCCATAAAACTGAAGCCATTTAATCAGTACCCGATACAGTGTGCACACTTAATTACAATGATTACCAAGCCTGAGAGTCGTCGTAGTGCATTTTAATGACGCGCCTTGATAGCTAATTGATGTCTCTGGATGGTTCTAGGGCCGCGTGCAGTTCCAGCCACACCAGCTCCCCAGCAGGAAGGCTCACTCAAGCGGCCCCTCCCCAGAGGGTTCTCAGCGGGGTCACAGACAGAGATGCTCAGGCAGCCAGGCTGAGGAAGAGCCAGCATGACATCTCCTTTTTCAGAGGCACAGAAGAGCCTCTCGAGCCCTGAGGGCCGCCAGGATAGACCTTCTGCTCCAGGGTCAGCATCCTTCTCTTCAGGATGGCTCTGCAAGCCTTTTCTTGTATTGTGCAGGGTTTTTTCTCGCAGGCTGGACCTGAAGCCTTCAAAAGCCAGGAATGTGAGCTCCGAGCAAAGACATGAAGTGTCTGCCAACCACTTTGATCACAGTGACAGCAAGAGGCGCCCAGGGCTTCAGGCCCAGGAGAGGTCTCCAAAGCCTCAAGCAAGAGGCTCCGTTTGGCTTCCCCTGAGACTCAGATGTTGAATTTTGATGAATGGAAAATTACAAAGTCTCACTCAAGCCTCATCCTCCTCATCAACTACTCCCCAAGCACAATACCTTTCCTCGTAGTCCTTTCTTATGGTTTATTGGCTCAAACCTCAACTCCTCGAAAAGGGAAGGCCTTATGTCTCAGATATCAGAGAACCTGTATCTTCACACAAAGTCAGGGACGTGTTTGTTGATTTGATGTTTTACTTTTCAATATGCCCCCAGGTGCAAGTTCTGTTGCCCAAAGTAGTCACAGGGTTGCCCCAATTCAGGAGAAGGAGAATCGGGCCTCACCTCCTGACGGTGGCGGGAAGGTCCATTCTATAGGAGAACACGAGATGGGAGAGATTATTGAAAATATAACTTGCTACAGATACTTAGCCTCTGTACATCCGATGTGCCACTTTCTTAAAATGTTGGCCATAATGCACTAATTTCACAACTCACTCATGGATTATGCTCATCCATTTAAAAAAATGAATGAGGCAATGTGCTAAGTACGCTCTTTCCATACAATATCTCTTTTAATTCTTGTAAAAAGTTTAGGAAGCAAGTACTTAAATCTTTCCTATTACACAGCAAATCCTGTGTGACTTAAAGAGCTCACCCAATGTGGCAGATTCCCACACTGAGCTCAGCTCAGGCTGATTCCAAAGCAGACCTTCTCCATCTCCACTGGCTGGAGTCCTGTGTGCAGTGAGCAGACGGTGCCAGGAAGCATTCATGGGGGATTGCAGGAGGGGCTTGATCAAACCGCTTGTGAACTCACATGGGCTGTTTATGTGAGGCTTGGATCCTCCAATGTGGGCCCTGAGCTCTGACCGACGGCCTGAGCAGAAATGGCGGTGTGGCCAGTCGGCCGTCTGTGTTTCCTGAGTAGGGAGGTACCACAGTCCTGAACCCCTCGTGTCCATGAACAGCTTGCTCGTGGATCCTGGATGAGAGCAAGGTGACTGTGGGGGGCAGAGTTTCAGATGGATAATGTCATGACTGATGCTCATCCATCTGGGTGTCCATCAGCGTTTCAGTGAATATCAGGGGACCCACCATGCACAGAAATCATACCAGAGGCAAAACGATGTTTCCTAATTGCTGGGTTTAGGCAAATGTCAGCTTGGATGACACAGATGTATGATTAGATTGGAAAAACAATGGTGATGACAGCTGATGATCCAGGAGCAAAGTGTCTGCTGGTCAGTAAACCCCGGATCCCAGTTGACCATCCTGGTGTCTGGTCCTCACTCCCCTGAGGAAAGTCACTCTGTGTCACCTGGAGAGGCTGAAAACCACACTGATCATTATGGAGAAGAAACATTACTGTCAGCCTGTGGGCTTTTCCTCTTTATGTAGATTAAGGGTCTGGATCACTCCCAGGTTCTTCGGTGGTTTGTTTTCCGGTCGTGCAGTTGGTGGGGTTGAGTGGAGGGTCACTCTCGCCGCGTGACGAGCAGGCTGCTGCCCGCCAAGGCCCCCCCTCACAACAGCACACACTCCTGGCGCCTTCCCGGCCCCCTGGGCCCTCCGACTGCAGTTTCCCTTGGTTTGCTGTCGCTCTGGTGCACAACGGCGTCTGATAATCTCTCTCTTCCTCCTTCCCTGGCTCCCGCTCTTTGGAACGCCTCCAATGGGGGTGCCTCCTTGGTGCGGATCCCCACCCCAGGGGCTGGCGTGCTGCTCCGGGGAAGGACCCCGGCCCAGGCAGCCCTGCAGCCCCTGCCCCTCAGAACCAGCCCTGGAGCCCCTCGCAGCCCTCAGCCTCCTCCCTGCAACACCGGAGAGCAAACCCTCAGCTGCTGCTCTCAGAGGCTCCAGCCACGTCCACGGCAACAGGCCCTGCAGCCTCACCTCCACTCCGTCCCGTCTGGACGCCATGGAGCTGGAGTCCTTCCTGCTGCCCAGTGCCCATTTACCCCGTCGTCCCCTTGCTGCGTCTCCCACAGGCCCCTCGAGGGCCCTGGCAGAGGGGACACTGCAGACGGGCTTCCCCATCCCCTGCTCTGTCTTGGAACCTCAGGCTCAACTTCAGCCCACGGGACAGGGCTGCCACCAGCCTGGCCCACCAAGGGCTTGGCCAGCAGAGAAGGGTGTGTTATCAGGGTGCTTCCCACTGCAGGATCCTTCAGGGAAACCTGTGTTCCCTGTTCCCCACCTGAGGGAGGGGTCTGGACATTTGTCCCCTCATCGCCATCAGTCGCTGGTTGAGGGCTGCTTGCTGCTGGCCCTTCCAGCTGTCAGCCCCAGAGACCCTCGAGCAGAGAGGGGCAGGGGCTGGCATTTGGGGGAGACTGCAGTGGAAGGGGTGAAGGCAGGGCACCGCCAGTGCCCGCAGGGTGGGTCCTGGGACGACCAGTGCTAGGTCAGCCTGGGATCCCCACTCTCTGAGTTATACTGGTCCTTCTCCTCCTGCCCTTATTCTAACCCCCTGAGTGAGGAGCTGCCCTCCTGTCAGCTCTATCCCTCCCTCCTTCCCCGTGTTCCCGGCAGGCTGGGCGTCTACTCACCTCACAGTCAAGTCCTTTGGAAAACTGGTGAAAATGGTAAATTTGTGGAAAGCTATTCTAAAGGCCAGGCTTTCTCTTGTTTAACTACATCAAATCCTCCAGGGCAGACAATATTAACCTGAGGATTTATGGAGTCCGTGGATAGATTTCAAGGAGGTGTAAAAGTCTTTAAATTACACCGTCTGCAAATATTTTAAAGTCTGTGAGTTTTTCTGGGGAGAACTTTTCCAAAATCCTGAAAGGAAAGCCTGAGTCAGGGAAAAAAATCAAGAAAAATGTCAGACACGCTATTTTAGACTAAAGATGTACAGGGAGCTCACGGTGCTGGCACTCTAACTGCACATTGAAGGAACACGTGAAAACACATGAATTCACGCGGACAGAGGGTGGTTCTGTGACCCCAGTGAGGGGCACAGTGCTCGGCACCGAGTGGCCTCCCTAACCCGCTGGTCTGAGCTGCCTCTCTTATCATCTTCTCCATCCCCTATCTACAAACTTCTGGTGCCAGAAAGGCAAAAAAAAAAAAAAAAAAAAAAAAGTAATATGTGCTGGGTCAGAGAAGTTGTTAGCACTACAGGAGATTCGATAACCTAGGCTACAGCCTCCAGAGAGTTAAGAGCTAAAATTGTCCATCTGTTGGACCTAGAGCCTGTCATACAGAGTGAAGTAAGTCAGAAAGAGAAAAACAAATATCGTATATTAATACATATATGTGGAATCTGAAAAAATTGGTATAGATGATTTTATTTACAAAGCAGAAATAGAGACACAGACGTAGAGAACAAAGGTATGGATACCAAGGGGGTAGGGAGGTGGGATGAATTGGGAGATTGAGATTGACATATATACATTATTGATACTATGTGTAAAATAGATAACTAATGAGAACCTAATGTATAGCACAGGGAATTCTACTCAATGCTCTGTGGTGACCTAAATGAGAAAGAAATCCAAAAAGGAGGGGATATATGTATATGTATAGCAGATTCACTTTGCTGTACAGTATAAACTAACACAACATTGTAAAGAGCTATACTCCAATAAAAATTTTTCAAAAAATAAAAGAAAATACAAAAATTTATTGGTAAATAAAAAAAAATTGTCCACCTGTATCAGTCAGCCTTGCTGCATAACAAGCCACCCTAATTGTTGTGGCTCAAACAATGGCCATCTATTTAACTGGTTATTCTGCAAGTTGGCAATGTGGGCAGCAGGGGTGTTCTGGGCCAGATTGAGCTCAGTGGACTTCAGCGAGGCTTGTATATGCATCTGTGGTCAGCTGGTCAGGTGGTAGGGGCTCATGATGTAGGATGACCTGGCTGGAATGGCAGGAACTATCCCGGCCTTTTTCCCTGCAGGTCTCTCAACCTCCTGCAGGCTGGCTCAGCATGTTCATACAGTAGGAAGATTCAAAGGGCAAAAAGTAGGAGCTGCAAGGCCACTTAGGCCTTAGCTTAAAACTGTCCCATGCTGTTGTCCAAAGTACAAGAGGAGCCCAGACTCAAAGGGTAGGAAAATAGATTCCACCTATTAATGGGAAGAGATACAAAGTATCCTGGTCATTTTGCAGTCTCCCAGATCAGAAGAACCTTCCAGCTGAGCCCAGCACAAATCACCAAGCTGCAGAATCATGACTTCAGTAAACGACAGCTGTTCTGAGCCACTACCTATAGGATCGTTTGTTATGCAGCAGAAATTAAACGATAACTTTGTCATAGGTTGGATTTCCTGGATGCAGACACTGAGATGAGGGTTCACATGAATGTAACTGGTTAGGAAGTGTTGCCAGGAAGGCCAGTGGTGGGGTGGAGGTTGGGGACTAGGAGACGGAAGTCTGGCACAGGTGGGCAAGGTAACCAGCAGAGCCCGTAGCTGGTCCAGGTGATGTCTCTGTACCCGGCGATCATTGATTGAGACTCAGGAGTGTGAAGCCCTCCAGTCAAGAGGCCAGCCTGTCGGGAGTGACCTGAGTCTGCTTTGCACCAGGTGGCTTCGGGGACGTGTCAGGAGCTGGATGTTGTCAACCCCGGCGTCCAGAATGGGTCGTTCTCTCTCCAATGTCTGGAGCCTTTTCTTTGGAGCCTGTAGAATGATTAAAACCCTTTCATCGTCCAGAAATTCTTTTTTATCTTTCTAATGGAACATTTTCGTTGCTGCTGTTACAGTGCCAGTGCATTTCTCCCTGTTGGTACCTCTGGGGAGAAAGCAAACGGCTGTGAAGAGCCCTCATCATGACACTTAATGGCCTTTACTAGTCTACCTCTCGGACACGTTCTGCTGGAGAAGCGACCTCAATTCCATTAACCTCTCCCTGTAATTGCCAGACTCTCCTTTTAATCACTTGGTCAGTTCCTCTCAATCCTCTCTACGATGCCCACCTCTCCCCCACACCATGTTCTTTCTTAAAGGCAAAGACTCAAGCTAGACACTGAGCTCTTGTAATTGTTCAGTCGGCGACAGGTGGTTGGAACAAGTCTGTGCAACCCTGCCTAGCATCCCTCGCTCCAAACAAGACCTTGGGCATTCGAAGGTTTGCTTTGATGTTCAAATATGTAGTTATTTCTTCAACATACAATAGCCATTAGTACTGTGGTGCTTTATGAGAAAAAAACATTTCAAGGGAAAAAAAATCAAAACTCAAAAGACGTATTGGGCTCAGTGGACCCTTTGTCAGGCAGAGGCTTCACTTGCCTAGTGACCCTTCCTCATCATCACATCCAGGAGGTTAGAGGTTTGCTGAGTATGGAGACAACATGTGCATCTTCCCATGTGTCTTTTTTGTCATTTCTAAACTTTGACTCCAAACACCCAATGTGTGGGAATAAATTATAGGTTCCCCTGGGAAAGGATGTACCTCCTTCTAAGATATGGCTGAGATATTTTTCTTTATTATAAGAAATATATATTTGGTCTTCATCCTCATTTCTGGCTCCACAAACCCATGGAATTTCCTAAGTGTTGAGAGGTTTAAATGTGTCTTTTGTTATGTTAATGAGTTGCCTTCTGGACCCCACCTAAGCATGCGGGCTGCTAGAACTTTAGTCTCACCCCCTGATTTCCAGGGAGGGGAGAGGGGCTAGAGGTTGAGTCAATCACCAATGGCCAATAATTTAATCCATCATGCCTCTGCAAGGGAGCCTCCATAACAACCCAAAACAATCGGGTTTGGGGAGCTTCCAGGTTGGGGAACCAGAATGCTTCCACGTGCCACCATGCTGGGCCTTAAACTCCACAGGGCCAGAAGCTCCTCTGTTCAGGACCTCAGCCTATGTATCTCTTCATCTGACTATTGATTTGTACCCTTTAATATCTTTGTAATAAGTTGGTAACCTAGGGAATAAACTGGTTTCCTGAACTCTGTGAGCAGCTCTAGCAAATTAATCGAAACCAAAGAGGGGGTTGTGGGAACCCAGTAGTGAGAACCCAGGAAAGGCCCTCAAGTAGGTAACTACCTTCTGTATGTGCTATATGGAAGGGGGACCAGACGTGTCCCCTTTGGTCTAGGGTTCATCCCAGGATCAGCTGAGGAGGCTCTTTAGAGAGACAGGCAGCAGCTGGATGGAGTTCTTCATTCATAAGTGCTGGAGGTTAGAGGAAAATGCATCCTCAGAAGGGCCAGTGAATTCAGTCAGAAAGCCCTTGGTGTCCTGAGGTATTTATTACAAATACAGGTCCTGGAAAAACTTCTGACGTGCTGTACATGTGGCGTCTTTTAGATGAGCGGTTCCTGAACTGGCCTGCATCGGAGTCCCCAGGAAGGCGGGTTTAAGCACATACACTTGCCCTGCCTCCTGCGTGTGTGAATCTACGGGTCTGGGGTGGAGCTTGGAAACTCAGGTCTAATGCTTTCCTGGGTGATGCTGATGCTGCTAGTTCAGGAACTGGAGACTGAGGACAGTGCTGTAGATCACAAAGTGAATTTCCTGGTGCAAGGACCATGTGTCTTATGCCTTTTATTACCCCATATTTCGGCACAGTGCCATTTTGCTGGTTAGGTTAGTCTAACTCATGCTGCAGGAGGCAGCAAGGCTTGCACCGCAAGAGCTTAGTGGGGCCACAGGTATTTTTCTCCTTCACTCAAAGTCTGAGTCAGGCAAGTGAGATTGTCCTCCATCCTACGACGCAGGGATCCAAGCTCCCTCCACGTAGATGGCTGGCATCCAGGGTCACCGGGCAGGAGAGAGCAGGAGGCTACCCAGCAGCTCCTGCACATTTTGGTCCAGAAGTCTCGGACATCACTTCTGTCCACAACAGTTATGTATCTACCGTCTGGGGAAAGACACAAAAGCAGCTGATTTCTCTCATCACATCCCGGGGGCCCCTGCGGTCCTCCGGAAGTTCAAGTTCTTTATGTCTTCACCTTCCAACGTGCTACCTTTCACCAATCCTAGCATGAGCAGAGGAAGTGTTCTAATTTTCCTTCGGATCAGTCATGGAAAATCTCCCATTAGGCATCTCTGACCGAGCAGACTTAACCACCTTTCCCTGCAGTCAAAGCCGACCTGAATTGAAAGTGGCAGGAACAGAGGGTGAGAGCACTGATCCGGGAGGAGGACGGCCCAAGCGGTCCTTTCCTCTGGTGTCCACAGTGAGTGCCATCTTTGAAGGACAGCTGTGTATTGACTCATATATCTGGGGAGAAGGAGGGTGTAAATGGGTGTAACAAAGTCTTCACTGCTGTCTTGTGGGTGTAGATATGGACCTTGCCATGTGTCTGCTTTAACAACATTCCCAAAACATGTCACTCGGACTGTGGACTCAGTTATGGAGGCCCTGCAAAGACAGCAAAAATACTCACCACACTGCATTGTCATGTGGGTTCAGTGTAGCAAGACCCGGAAGGTATAACCTCACACAGAGGGCACTGCTGTCACTGTGGTGCTGTCACGATCAGGGGGAACAGCAGTGTATCCCTGCTCCGTGGACCTCGGGCCGTCTCTGGTGGACACAGGATGCCTCATCCCATCACCTCCCTCTCCACAGCCTGCCTGCCTTCATGCAGGTGCCCTGGAAGCAAACCCGAGACAGGACCCCAGTGCTGACTGTTTATTTGGGAGCCAAGGAAACATCGGTAACAGAAACATAAGGTGGGAAAGGGAGTCGGGAAGAGCAGGATGAAAAGAAGGGGTGGGTGTCGGGCCAGTTACTGCTGCGGATAACAGGTGCTCATCCCAGCGTAGAGCACGCACCACAGGGGCTGGGGGCGGCACTACCAGCCAGAAGTTGTGGCTGATGCAGAGCCTGGGCTGACCGCCACCGTGCCCCCCAGCTCCTCCACTTCCCCAGGTGGCGTTTCTGTGCCACTGGACCAGAGGGGACATCAGGGATTGGCGACAAGGTGGGGTGAGAAGAGAGGAGCCCTCGCCTACGCCCCCGGAGCCTGCAGGGGGTCAGCACTTCCCAGATCAACAGCTGTGCATTAGTTACCAGGAAGTGTTGCTTTGCTCCAGCAGTGAACCCACATCCACAGCAGCTGCCATTGGGGTCACCACCTGGCTAAGATTCAAGTAGTCCACTGTCATTCTCCAAGGCCCGTCTTTCTCCTACACAGACTGAGCAGGTGAGTTGAAGGGTGGTGTGGTGGGAAGCACCACCCTGCATCTGTCGAGTTCTTGATGGTGGCGCGAATCCCTGGGGTCCCTCCAGGAATGCAGTATGGCTTTTATTTTATCGTTTTCTGGGTAGAGAAAGTTCTAGTGGGTTCCACTTGGCCTTTTCCACCATGATAGCCCTCACTCCACACGTCAGGGCATAAATACGGGGATTCTGCCAGCCGCCGAGAATATTTATTCAGTGAACACAAAGATTAACTCTCCAGCACTAGAGGTCTGTTGAGTCAGACTGTCCTCATGGTGTCGTCATGGTGACCACACCTGGCTTCTGGTGGTTGGTCCCCCCATTGGGCCCTGCCATCCGAGATCCAGTTCATCTCATTGCATGTAGGTATCACAGTCCAGTGCCTGCCTTTCCCACTGTGAGTTCCGACCTGCAGAGAAGAACAGTGATCACAGAGCTCTTCAAGGATGTGGGGCCCACACAAGTTTATTTCTCATGGTCATGGTGAGAGATGTGCCCCTGGGCCCTCCCCGCATGGGTGAGTAGGTCTTAAAGGACAAATCCTCCAACACTCCTTTTGCTGGAATCTGCGAATTAATGCTCTGCTGGTTCAGACAGAAACCCTCACCAGCTACAAAAATGGGCTGTGGCAGATGCTCTGACTCCTGAGTTTGCATCCCTGTGTGGACTGCAGCCAGAGCGGCCTGTTGAGTGGAGCTGCAGTAATCCAATTTTATAAAACTCAGTCAGAAAAACACACACAGCAGACTCAGGCTTAGGATAAGATGTCAAGAACGAAAATCTAATCTAAGACTCCTCTCAGTTGAGACTTAGGTGAATGGCGTAAGTCACCTTTTTGTGTCTTACCCTGTTTTTTTGAAGCTCAAGCAATACTTCTTGAAATAAGCACCTTCATGCCTCCCCCGCCCCACCCCTTAGGCCACCTGAATCAGCGTGGCTGCTTCGGGCAGCTCTGTGCTCATGCTGGGTCCCACCTCAAGGGGCTCAGGGCTCTCTGCTCTCCAGCCTCAGGGTCCTCTCCAAAACCGAGAAGCCCCTCAGCCCACCCACAGGTGCAGCTGGGAGTGCAGCGAGAGTGCATGTGGAGTGGTGCTGGGATAGCAGTGGTTAATGTCCCCAGGAATAAGCATGCCCGTGAGGGCTAGGAGTCAGTGGATAAATCCCCTTATGGTGACGGCTCCCAGGTGAATTCCATGACGTTCCTCGGAGGTCTCCAGTGAGACGGAGATGCCATTGCCTGCAGCATCACCAGTTCAGTGATGCACCTTCATTGACCTCCTGTCTGTTCTTCCCTCCTCTTCCTCACTGTGCTTCCTGGGATCACCTCTCACAGAAAGTACCTGCACCAAGAAATATATAACAGGTCTGCTGTTGGGAAATCCCAGAGGAGACCCTGGCTTACCTAATACCTCTGAAGGTGTGAGCATTCACATGTTTGGTTTTCTCTGCTGTGGAGTGATGAATAGCAGAAAGTCTCTCTCATGTTGGGGGAGACCACAGGTGTGTGCCCTTCATACAAGGAGACTCTTACCCTGGATGATGAATTAATCTCAGGAGGTCACTTTCAATTCTCAGTCTTCTTGAATCCGCTGACCACTTTCTGCATGTTGGAGGTCACTTTCAATTCTCAGTCTTCTTAAATCTGCTGACCACTTACTGCATGTAAGGTGTCATGATGAGCACAAGAAGGAGGATAAATGGATCCCACCTCTGGTAGTTACTGTATTTTTGAGGAGTTAAACACATAGAAATGTGACCAGCACAGTGAAATACATTAAAAAGATCCAAGTATCAGCCCAGACAGCCAGCCCATGGTGTAAGAATCAAGAGATGGGTAATATGAATGGAAACTAGCATGTGAGGAAATATCACAAAAGCCATGAAACTTGAACTTTGCTCTGAAAAATGAATAAGTTTCTAGCCAACAGGAAAGCGATACCATAATTCTGTTTATGGGAAGAGAAGAATGTTTCCCCACATTGACCCAAAGTAAATGGCTAGAAACTGGCTATTTCCTCTGGAAGTCACCTCTTCCAGGGTGCACAGGTGGATGGACCAGCCACCAGTACTAGGTAAGGACCAGGACTATCTCCACAAAGGGTAAAGTGGGAGGAGGGGGTACTTGGTGGACCTACAGAGGGAACAGCAGGCGTTCTTTCTTTGATTCATTATTTTTCAGCATCCTTTACTTGGGCACAAATTTTTCCAAGACCTGCAGACCTATATACATCTACAAGAAAGAAGATGACCTCCAGTTGCACTTGGGAGAACAGCACACACAGGCATGTGAAGAGTTCTGTTAAGATCTTCAAGACAAACAAGCTTGAAGCACTAAGGAAACACATGGGATTCATTTATGGAGACCAGCAGCGTGGATACCTATTTATCATAGATTTAAAAATAGAGCAGTCTCACTGCTGGAACACCATGATTTTGTTCAGCCTGGAAAGGAAAAGAAGACTAAGCATTTATGGAAATACACAGTTTCACATGGGGGCTTTGAAGGATGGCTAGGAGTGAGCTGAGCTATCAAGATGACACTGGGCACTCTTGGCGGGAGAATTTCTGGGCAGTTGGATTATTTTCACTAATACCCTGTCCCCTATGCTCATGGACGCTTGTACTCTCCTTCTTCATCCTACCCTCCTATTTAAATCCTTTATATTCAAAGGAGCTGGAATCCCAGAATGGAATTCTGACAATGACCAAACAAACAAACAAAAAAACATTATTGCAAATATATGAAATAACCTTACTGAAAGGAGTGGGGATCAAAGTGTTGACCTAAGTAATTTTAGAAGTGAGTGTAGCCTGTAGGACTAAAGGCAAAAGGACATGCACATGAGCATCATACTCTAACTTATAAAACTGTTTCCAGCAGGGGCACAGGTAAGCAGGTCTGAACCCATCATCCACCTATACCAGAAATGAACAATTAGGCAAAATGAAAGCAGAGGGTGGGAGGCAGGTATCTCACTATTGGAGGGGAAGGTTACAGACAATCTAGGTCTAGAAGGATCCATGTGAAACTGGATTGGAGTTAGAAACATCAATAGGAATTTATGTTTAACTTAATGTAGTTACAGATGGATACACATATATTTATGTATATAACTTTATAGATATATGTCCATGTGCAGGTTGATATATACACACGTATATTTCCTTGCTCTTTCTGCTGAGATGGGCTGAGATACTCCAACAGTAATGAGCACACATAGCACCCAGATTTGGGGGTTTGTGGTAGGCAGATAAATGGTCCCCCAAAGATGTCCACGTCCTAATCCCAGGAACCTGTGAGTGTGTTATTGTATGCCTGGGCGAGCTAAGGCTGCAGGTGGAATTAAATTTGCTAATCAGATGACCTTGAGATGAGGTGATTATCGTGGATTATCCAGGTGGGCCCAAGGCAATGACAAGTCCTTATAAATAGAAGATGGAGGCAGAAGGGGGAAGAGTCGGTGTCAGAGAGACTGAGTGTGAGAAAGACTCAACCAGCCATCGGGGGCTTTGAAGACAGAAGGGGCCACAGCCAAGGATGCAGTCATCCTCTAAAAGCTGGAAAATGAAAGAAGAATGGATTCTCCATGATGGCATGTCCCCTTGATATGATGCAACGTGGTCCTCCTGCCCAAAACCCGGAACCCTCGTCCAACTATGAGAAAAACAGGTAAGTCCCAATAGAGACATTCCAGAAAATAGCCAGCCAGTGGGCCTCAAAACTATCAAGGTCATCAAAAGCAAGTAAATTCTGAGAAACTGTCATGGACAAGAGGGGCATAAGGAGACATGAGGACCACATGCAACACTGTCCTTGATGGGATCCTGAAACACAAAAGGCGTCTGAAGGAAGGATGGACTTTAGTGACTAATACTGATATATCAATATTGGTCCATTAATGAACAAATATAACATGCTAATATAAGTTGCTCATAACAGGAGAAACTAGATGAGAGGTTTTGGGACCCCTCTGTACTACCTTTGCAATTTTTTTGTACATCTATAACTAGTTCAAAATTAAAAGTTTATTAATTTAAAAGGGGGGTTCCATATATATGTGTTAGCATATGGTATTTGTTTTTCTTTTTCTGACTTACTTCACTCTGTATGACAGACTCTAGGTCCATCCACCTCTCTACGAGTAACTCAATTTTGTTTCTTTTTATGACTGAGTATATATGTGCCACATCTTCTTTATCCATTCATCTGTCGATGGACACTTAAGTTGCTTCCATGTCCTGGCTATTGTCAAATCGATAGCTAGTGGGAAGCAGCTGCATCGCACAGGGAGATCAGCTCGGTGCTTTGTGACCACCTAGAGGGGTGGGATAGGGAGGGTGTGAGGGAGACGCAAGAGGGAGAGGATATGGGGATATATGTATACATACAGCTGATTCACTTTGTTATACAGCAGAAACTAATACAACATTGTAAAGCAATTATACTCCAATAAAGATGTTAGAAAAGTGGGGGATTAATATTGAAGGGCTACATAAAGTGAGGACTAATGGAACTTTCAAGACATAAGGTACTGTGTGTGTGTGGGAGACCTTTTTTCCTCTACCCTTCTAGGCTCTTCTGGCTGCTTTAATAACTAAATTGACATGAGACAGATAAGCAGGAGAGGATCAAATTTTAATTTTGTATGTATGGGAATTCATAAAAATATGAGACTCAAAGACATGACCAAAGCAGACAGTTTTAATACCTTTTAGACCAAGAAACAATATATTTGTGAGGGATTGACAAGACAAAGAAGTTTGGGCTGGGGCAGTAGATGAATGAAGAAGTAACTGGTTTGTTTACGCACCCTTTTCAGCCCTGTGTTCCCCGTCTCTGGTGACAAAGATATTTCTCTGGTACAGGGAGACCACCTTTCACCTGGGAGATTTATTTCCCACTTTCAGGGGGACAGAGGAGGGTCAGTGTGCCCTTCCTGTACCGGCTGCTTCTAAAGTAACTTTAATTCAAAATAATCAACATGCCAATGTGGCATATGTGAGGGTGGCCTGCCCTGAACCCCATGGGTACCAAAAGCTATCTTGAAAGGAAAAAAGTTCCCCGAACCTTAGAAGAATTTTGTAAGGTTAACTTAAAAGCTCTGTAAATCATTATTTAAGTGAAAGTTCTAAGTAGTCTTGGAACTGGTGTACTTCTTCCCATTAAAGCAGTTTAGAAAAGGTGCTTTCCAAGTGGACCCCTGGGAGCAGGAGCGTTCTGGGTTAGTTTTGTGCACATGGCAAATAGCTTCAGTGTTGCGTCCTTGGTTTTAAAGAGGTGATGAGATTGTTTCTGACCAGTGCTTACTCTCTCAGTTGAAAGCAAACGATCTTTCTGCTCAGAGCCCATGTCTCCCAGGGAGCCCCGGGGAGAGGCAGGCTCCTGGGGGTGGTGAGGTTCTGAGCAGACCTCCCAGCAATACTGCCCGGGGCCAGTCGGGTCCCAGGCCCTTGGTCTCAGGAGGGGGCAGGATGTGGTTCAGGAGGGGGGGCCATGGGCCAGGCTGCAGGATGCCCCCACCATGAGCTGCAGAGCCTTCATACAGCTAAAAGCCACAAATCACAGAAGAAGATTAATGGGAAAAACTTGACCCCCGAAGAGAAAGCTTTAATGCACAGGGGATACATTTAAAAAATAAAGCAACTGTTTCTTCTGGGGAAAACTGAAAGCAGATGCAAAGCTAGGACCTTTTCTTTCTGCCTGGGAGAGAAACTCCCCTCTTCTTGGGCTGTGACCTCTGCCCTGAGGTGTCACCCACCCCTTCATTACTCCAAGATGGCATGTGTGGTGTCAGCAGTGCAGGCTTCCTCCAACCATGGGCCACGATGCCCGCCGACGATGCCGATGATGCTGGGCGGCCACCGCTGCCTGCAACCCAACCCAGCTGCAGCCTCTCAGGGAGGTGACCGGGGGGGACTGAGGGGTCCCAGCGCCCGGTGCTCAGTCCACGGCCCTCTCCCACTGCGGGTCTGGGCCTCAGATCCCCGGACAGTGAAATGGGCCCATCGATGCGGGTGGGGCCCTGGGCAGGTCACCCCCAACTATGCCTCGACGGCATATTGAATATTTTAAATTAAAGTTATTTAAGAAACGACCAATACAGGAGGGACACGTTGACCTCTTCTCTGTCCCCTTGAAGCAGGAAATGGATCTCTCCTGTGAAAGGTATCCTCCCTCTACCAGGAGGCAGAAGGACACCCTTATCCCCAGAGACAGGGACCCCAGGCAGAGAAGCTGTATAAATCACCTTGTTCATTCACTGCCCCAAACCCAAACTCTGTTTCAATTCTTCACTATTCGGACACCAAAACCTGTGTCTGTCCTGTCAATTCCTCACAAATGTATTGTTTCTTTGCCTACAAATTATAAAAGCTGCCTGCTTTGGCCACTTCTTAGGTCCCATTTCTATGAGAGCTTCCTGCACATGAATGGTACGTGTATAGAATGGAATATTACTCAGACATAAAAAGAAATGAAACTGGGCCACTTGTAGAGATGTGGATGGACCTAGAGTCTGTCATACAGAGTGAAGTAAGCCAGAAAGAGAAAAACAAACATTGTATGTTAATGCATATATGTGGAATCTAGAAAAATGGTACAGATAAGCCTATTTGCAGGGCAGGAATAGAGACGTAGACGTAGAGGACGGACATGTGGACTCGGGTGGGAGGAAGGTGGGGTAGCACGAATTGGGAGATGAGGTTTGACATAAACACACGACCATGCGTAAAAGAGACAGCCAGTGGGAACCTGCTGTGTAGCACAGGGAGCTCGGCTCGGGGCTCTGTGACCGCCTGGAGGGGCGGGAGGGAGGTCCAAGAGGGAGGTATAGGTATACATAGAGCTGATTCACTTCACTGTACAGCAGAAATTAACACAACATTGTAAAGCAATTATACTCCAATAAAAAATTTTGCTTCTTTTTTTCCCCATATTAATGGGACACATTAGTCTTGTGTCAATTTTATTATTAGTCCAGCCACAAGAACTCAAGAAGGGTGGAGGGTTTAAGAATTGTGAAAACTGGAGAAGGAATGGTACTGGGAAGCTAGGACACAGAAGGAAAACAATGAATAAAGAGAAAAAATACTTGCGTTGAGAAGAAAAGCAGCAGGGCACAGGCACAACTAATTCAACACAAGGACGAGATGGTCCACCAACAGGGTGTCAGTGCGGAAAGTGTCCAAGCCAACAGGCCAGCACTGCGAGTTCCGTGGTGAGTGGATTTGGATACAGGCTGTTTTATGTTTATTTATTCAATGAACCATTTGTTACTTATTCTAAGTAACATAATAAATCCTGGGAACCTACTGCCGGACATGAGCGCTAGAACCCTGATAATATCCTGTACCAACTCCATCCTGTTCTACCTCCCTGACTCTCCCGTATTCAAAATAAGACAACCTTCTATGGACATCCTGTCTTTTCCTCTTTTTGGACAGAATCTACTCATGCTTTCTGAAAGATGCATTTGTTTTCAGACAAATTCATGCTGTTTCCTAGTTAATTGGCCATTGGGCTCTCATTAGCAGGTCATTTCTAAGGTGGGAAAGGATAATACATAAGAAAGCAAAGGTGTATTAATATTTTATCGCTAATCATTAGGATTTATCGACACGGTTATGTCACATCGGAGACCACGGGCATCTCAGGCGGCCCTTCCAGCGCCTTTGCAGACAGAGAGCAGGAGGGCAGAGGGCAGCCCTGGGAGCCTCCCGAGGCCTGAGCTTAAAATTGAGATCTGGAGCCATTGATTCAGCACCTGGGCTACGTCAGCGTTTCTACTCACAGAATACACAGCCCAGCCTTCAGGACATGCACTGCACGGGAGGGGAAAACCCTGAAGACAAATTAATATAAAAGGAGTGCTGAGTGCACAAACAGAACGCTGAATTAACTGTGTCTGGAGGAGGCCAGGGTGTGACGCTCTACCCAGGGCTGCTGACACTTGATTAGGACTTGTGGGGAGAAGAGGGGCTTGTCAGGGGACTGGGGGTGCGAGGGGAAGGCAGAATGCTCCAGAAGGGGGAGCAGAGATGCAGTGGCTGGAGAAGCTGAGGGCACAGCACCCCTAGAAGTCACTGGGGAGGGGCTCAGATCCCCCCCTCACTTTCCTCCTGTGAATCTGCTCTGCCTACCGCACGGCCACGAGCCACACATGATTACTGAGCTCCCAGAACGTGGAGAGTCCACAATTAGAGGGTCTGCCATGTAGACACACACTGGACTTATTATGAAAAAAGGATGCACAATAGCTTGCTAACATTTGTACATCTGTTACAGGCTGGAATAAAAAGGTTTGGGATATGTTGTATTAATATTATTAAAATTAATTTCACTTTTTTTTTTACTTCTTTTAATGTAGCTGCTGGAAAATTTTAAGTTACGTATGTAGCTTGTTTTAGATTTCTACTGTACAGCACTGCTCTAATATGCTGGTCCTACAGCGTATCCTCCAAGATTGATTGGAAAAAATCTACATTTTGGTCGCATCTTTAATGCACGGGACTTTGTGTTCTTTAAAGAACATCACCTCATTAATCTGCAAACATCCACTCAGAGAAGCAGCAGAGTTTAGATCAAGTGTGATGAGCCTGATGTGGTGTTTGTCTTCTAATTTGTTTTGCAGGAGTCAAGGGGGGTATCTTATTCTAAAAAACATCCTCATGAATCACGCTTGAGGAAGAGATGAAATTACAGTCCCTTGTTTCCAAATCTTTGTTACCAACGTGTGAACGCTTGATTCTAATAGTTAAACAACTGTTTGGAGACTGAACATAATTTGGTTCAACAGCCTGATTTTCCTGGGTAGCTATGACTTGTGCAAGGTGATCATGGCTCAGGTCACATGGCTCAAATGTGGGTCAGGTTTAGCCTGTGGTGTCTCTGGGTAGATTTCCAGCTAAAGTGCTTAGGATCGACCAGAGGGAGGTATGCAATGGCACAGGGCATTTTCCTGTGACTCAAGACCTCAGATGCCCACCAATCACACCTCCTCGTGGTATGTCCAAGGCTGCAGTCTTGACGCCAAGGGGGACAGGAGCCCACATTGTCCCCAGGACATCACTGCCTCTTCCACAGAAACAACCATAGTTCCTGCAGCCTCCGTGGGTATCAATCACAGCATCTCCCAGTGCCAGAAGCCCCCACCACAGAAGAGCAACTCTGAACATCGCTTCATCCTAGGGATGGGGGAGTCAGGAGCTCTGAAAGGTCCTGATTTTGATTAAACCCTCCTGAACACTATCTTTCTCTCTTCCTGAAAAAAAGTAACTGACATTTCCAATATCGTGGTCCCCTCTGTCCCCGTGGATGAAAGCTCGGTGGGTGGACCCTCACCGCCATATGCTGAGTCATAACGTGTAGACAGAAATGGAAGCTACGGTGGTATTGGTCATGATGCAGAATAATCGGTATGATCTCATTCTGTGCGAGGCACCTCATCCCGTTAGCTCATTTAACCCTGAAAACACAGGTACTGTCACGTCCCACATCTTACCGACGACAAAGCACAGATGCAGAGGGTCCAGTCGCTTCTCACCCCACACCCCTCATGCCACAAACAGCCATGAAGTCAATCCCAGCAGTGGGGTGTCTCCATCCAGTAAGCAAGCCAACATTATGAAATACCGTCTCCAAGCAACTGTGCACTGGGTCTAGATATGATCTAAAGAGAGAGAAATTAAAGGCAGCAAGAAGAAAATACGAAAGTCAATATGTCAATGAGAACCAAGGCCAGGGACTGTCAGAGGCTCCAGGCCCCGCTGAGAGGGAAGGTCGTAGGGACGATCCTCCGACCACCAGCGGCAACTACTGGCCTGCCGACCCTGTGAGCACCGTGTCTGCAAGCGTCACGGGAACGGCCCATGAGGAGGATGCAAATTCTGGAAGCATAAACATAGCTTCATAGAGAGAGCCAGGCAGATCAGGGTGGATTATTTGGTGTAGTGAGGGAAAAGTTTAATTTTGACGCTTTCCATGTTTATATACCAAAGACTATATGCGAGGAACTCTTCTGTGTGTCTTTGTTGAAACAGCCTCTAGGTTTTAGTTGGACAGACGTCTAGCCCACCACACCCACTATGAGCCTGCACTGGCGTCGCCGGGCTAGCAGCGTGTGGCCCTAGAGAGGCAGGGGGTAAGGAAACAGGGCTTCAGCCTGCCCTCCCCGGGCCCTCCTTTCAGGGTGGTGGGGGGCAGTCATGGAGGGCCAGACGCACATAGCAGAGAAAACCTGAGGACACTGGCCAACAACCCGCCAGGCACAGTCTGTCCCATTCAGAGCTGAGGCAGAACCCGGGGTGAGTTAGCTGAGAGTCAGCGGGACAGTGCCGGGAAAGGGCGGGCCTGGCAGGGGTTCTTGGCGCCAAGAGCAAACTGGGAGGAGCACAAACCACAGTGACGTGTGTGATGACGCACGTGGGCATGTGCCCTGCCTCTTGGTTTTGCCCGTGTTTCCCTTACTTGGGTCTGTACCACCATCTACTACAGAACTCAGTGGCTCGACACGGCAAAGGCTGGTTATTTCTCCCAATTCTGTGGGTCAGGGATTCGGGCGGGGCAGGGTGGTGCCCCCTCCTTGCGGCACAGGCTGGGACCACTCCCTTGGCTGCATTCAGTTGGCTGAAGGCCCGAGAAGACTCCATGCCTCCCCCTTCCCTGTCCTTCCCGGGTCTGTTTCTCCAAAGGCCCCGTGGTCCAGTCATCCAGTCAAGGCTTCCTGATGGCACGGGGGTTGGGCTCCCCACAGAGTGTGGGTGTGATTGCTGCCAGGCCTAAGACTGATGCCCAGAGACTCTGTTGGTCAAAGCAAATGGCAAGGCCGGCCTCGATTCTGGGGTGAAAGGGTTCCTCCTGCAGATGGAGAGGACCGAGGGGATTCGTAGCAGCCGCATCCAGGAGATGCACTGAGCCGTGGGGAGTCGCTGGTGGGATCCTCTCATTTTACCTGGTTCACAGCGGACTCCCGGGGCATGAGTGGTCCTGCTCTAGGAGTACAGAGCCGTGGGGTCCTTGGGGCTGGGCCCCTGGGTCGTGCCCTCCCCACCGGCAGCTTTTTCTTGGTTTTCGTGGAACAGCAGCAGGCGCTGGGTTGGGGTGGGGAGCGGAAAGGCGTGACCTTGCTACAGAAACACTTGGGTTTTTTGCTTTATTCTTACTCTTTTTTTTTTCTTGCTAAATATATGTATTCAACAAACCAAGGAAGGGCCAAGGTCCTCTCCACAACCCTTCCCTCTTAAAGTGATTCTGACTTCTATCCCCATAGACTGGGGTCTATGAACCTAATAGAAACTGAGTCATTTACCATCCCTTTTCTTCCACTCAAACATTCTGCCTCTCACATTAATCCCGTTGGCACGTGGACGGTAGTTTGTTTTGTTCTTGTCATCATGTAGGGTTCTGCTGAAGGCGCGCACCCAGGGGAGGCCCTGGATCTCTCGGGTTTTACCTGTGATCACCCAGCTGAGACCACAGAAGCCCAGCCGGGGAGTCTGTCTGGAGGCTGCTCTGAGGGGTTCTTTGTCTCATGAGATCCGACAAAAGTTACAGCCCAGCAGAAATCTCTCTGAAAAGCACAGCACCCGTGATCCTCTCTTGGTGGGGAAGTTTCTGACCTGCCCCTATCTGTCCACCACAGAGGAGATCCAGGGGATGGACAGTCCTCCCACAGAGCCTTTCCTCTAGTAGACACTCAGGAGCCACCATCCCCACCAAGGATGCCAGCGTCGGAGGACGTTCCCTGGCAGCAGAGTCAGCGCTGTCCCAGGAAGCAGAAAGCGCGGGAGGATCACGCCTCCCCCGCAGCCCTCCCCGCAGGCCGACGGGCCTGGTGAGTGGATGCCCCAGCCCCCCTGTCCCTTGGAGCAGATGACCCGGAGATGCATGTCCCACACCGATTCCCAAATCCCTGGGGAAGCAGCTCCAGTGGCCCATCCGACTTTCTGGATAAGGCACCCTCTTATCAGCTGGGTCCCCTGTCCCGTCTCACACCCGCTCCCCCCTTCAGGAACTTCTTGGGATCCTCGACCAGGTGACCTGTTTGCAAACAAATCCTTGCCTCAGGGTCCACATGAGGATGAAGCCGACTTGGACGCCTTTAGACACAATGTGGATGTGGATGTGGACAGAAATCATGGGAATCAGTGCCAGCTTCTTTGTCTGGTCCACCTCCCTCTTTTGTATAACAAGGGCAAAAAAATCTTAGTAGAAGCTTTGATAATAGACCGAAGTGTGTGCGTGTGTGTGTATGTATACATAAATATATATATCTATATATACACATATACATATGTTTTGAAAAGCATTTTTTCCCACAAGTACAGGCACACTTGTCAGGGCTCTGTTCAACTTCGATAAGCAAAGCCCTCAGCCTTTCTAAAGTAAGGCAAGCTTTAAGTTGACAAGATTTTGGTTGCCTAGAGATTATCTTGGTGATACGCTGACTGGTTTTTCTATTTCTAAAGGAACTTATTCCGCTGCTCTTTTTGTAAAATACTGAGAGCTCGCTACTTCTTCACATATTTCCACTTCGCTTTTCAAATGTGCCTGAACCGCAGCTTAGGCAATAGCTTCGACCACACTCTGATCTTCACCGTTGGTGCCCAGTGTGTGTAGAGCACAGACATCTCTTTTCATTCTTCTGCCTTCTGTGTTTCAAGATGTGTGTACGTATTTACAGAAAGGAAAAAAAGTAACATCCCCTCTCCTTAAAAACATGACCTTGAAAGACAGCAAGCTTCTGGAAAATAATGTACGGGAGTATTTTGATCACTTTCAAGTGAGGGAAGGATTCCTTGAACGTGAACAAAAGCACGTCCAGCAATAAAGGAAAAGACTGCTGAGTCAGACTGTCCCCTTAGCAGTTTGTTCATCAGAAAACATCATTGAATGAGTAAAAGGCAGACGATAGAGACAGAGAATAAGGCCAGTGGAGTGGACTGTTAACTTCTACAAATCAATGAAAGAGAGGCAACCGGAAGGAAAGTGAGTGGAAGGCTGAACAGGAGGCAGTGGGTGAAAGGGATCAGCCAGAGGGCTCATCACGCGTGAAAGGGGCTTGATAGCTTAGTCCTCAGGGAGGCTCAGACGATCACAGAGGAGAGGGGCCATTAGACACGCGTCAGAATGGCCAAAACAGAACACATCAAGTCCTGTCAGGCCAGTGTTTTTGAGCAGGTGGAGACTCAAACTCACACCGCCATCTCTGTACGTTGGTGAACGTTTTGGAAAACTGTTGAACAGTGTTTATTAATCTAAACATGCATAGACCTCATGATATAGCAGCTTATTTTCCAGGCATTTATGGCATGTACAAGAATGTTCATAATAGCCCTGTTATAATTGCAAG
The DNA here is from genome assembly GCF_949752795.1 of Hyperoodon ampullatus. Lineage (NCBI taxonomy): Eukaryota > Metazoa > Chordata > Mammalia > Artiodactyla > Ziphiidae > Hyperoodon > Hyperoodon ampullatus. The sequence continues at coordinate 5,308,410 of NC_136927.1, forward strand.
AAAATGGGAAAAACCCACATGTACATCATCGACACTAGAATGGATGAAAAGTATGGTCTATTCATACAGTGGGAAGCTGGCCCAGCACGTAGAAAAAATACACCACTGCTCAACATGACAACGAGATCAACTTCACAGACTCAGTGAAGCTGGATTCAAAAGAACACACTTCAAATGACTCCATTTACAGGAAGTTGACAAACACCGGTCTACAGTGAGGGAAGTCGGAAAATTGATTACCTCTGTGGAGGAAAGGGGTGCAGAGAGTGGCTGGGGCGTGGCTTCCTTGTCCGTTTTCATGTAGAGGATTAGCGAACCGAGAAGGCACTTGGAAGGAAGGAGCCGAGAATAATCCAGAGACACATGCTCTGCATCAGCTCCTCCAGGCTGTGGTGATGAGAGCATCAAAGAAGCACCTGGGAAGGCCTCTGAGTCAGTATCAACATGCAGAGTGAGCCCAAGTGCCAGACTGAGTCCAGCAGGAAAGACAACCTGCGAGGTAACAGTGTATTTACCCATTCTGCTATTGACTTTGCTGTTACAAAAGTGCCACTGTAAACATTCTCATACATGTCTGCGGTGTAAATACGGCATAATTCTGGAATGGATTTCTGATGGGTATGTTCTGTCCTGGTGAAGACTCCCAAACGCCTTTCCCAGTGGCTTCGCAAATTAAAATTCACGTTAGGAATGTGTCAGAATTCGATTTCCTTCACATCCTTTTCAACAACTGGCTGAGATACCACCACATTGGTCCTCAAGGAAATGAAAATATATATGAAATGTAATGTATATATAGAAATGTAATATAATATATAGAAATGTGTATATATAGAAATGTGAAATATATATAGAAATGTTATATATATATAATATATATATATATATTTTATATATATATTTCCTTGATGACTAAAGTGGCAGTTTATCTTTTCATATGTTTATTAGCCAGTAAAATACTCTCCTTTTTGAGGTAATTTTTCAAGGTTTCTATATTTTTTTATTCAGTCGCCTGTCTTTATCTTTTTTTAAAAAAACACTTTTTATTTGAAATAACTATAGATTTACAGGAAGTGGCAAAGCTGGTACAGAGAGGTCCCAGGTACCCTTTACCCAGCTATCCCTAAGGGTTACATCTTATGTAATTATAAAACAAAATCAAAATCAGAAGAGGAACACTCTTCTTATTCAGTATAATTCTCTGCAGATTGATTCAAGATGTCCCGTGTACCATACTCATTCCTTTTTATTGCTGAGTTTTATTCTTCAGTATGGATGTACCATCATTTATTTAACCACCATCTATTAGGGATAGTTTTGGTATTTTCAGCATTTAGCTACTACAAATAAGACTGCTGTGAACAATCGTGACAGAATTTATGTTGACCTAAGTTTTCATGTCACTGGGATAAACGCCCAGGAATGAAATTAATGGGTTACGTGATAAGTGTATGTTTAGTTTAGTTAGTTAGTTAGTTTGTTTGCTTGTTTTTAAGAAACTGCCAAACTATTTCCCAGTGTTTGGACCACTTTACATTTCCACAAACAATATATGAACGACCCAGTTTCTCTACATCTGCAACAGCATTTAGTATTGTCGGGTGTTTTGTTTTGTTTTTTTTTTTTTTTTTTTGCTGTACGCGGGCCTCTCACTGTTGTGGCCTCTCCCGTTGCGGAGCACAGGCTCCGGACGCGCAGGCTCAGCGGCCATGGCTCACGGGCCCAGCCGCTCCGCGGCATGTGGGATCTTCCCGGATTGGGGCACGAACCCATGTCCCCTGCATCGGCAGGCGGACCCTCAACCACTGCGCCACCAGGGAAGCCCAGTTTTGTCAGTTTTATTTTTAACTCGTTCTAATGGGTGCGTAGTGATGGCTCACCGTGGTCCTAATTTGTCTTTCTCTAATAGCTAGTGGTGCTGAACACCTTTTCATGTGCTTACTTCACACCTGTATGCCATCTTCGGTGAAATGTCTCTTTGTGTCTTTTGCCCATTTTCCAAATAAATTAATGTTGAGTTTTGAAAGAGCATCATATATTCTAGATATGAGACCTTTGTCAGATATGTGGTTTTCAAATATTTTCTCCCAGTCTTTAGCTTGTCTATTAATCCTCTTAACAAGTTCTTTTGTAGAGCAAAAGGTTTTCATTTTGATGAAACCTGTGTTTATCTTAATAATTTTTAGTCCGTAATTTGGACATAAGATATATATCAAATGTGTGTGTGTGTCCACGCGCGTGTGCGTGTTTGAGTTGGAACTCTCTGGCCCGGTAGCAAGGCAATCTATCTTATCTACCTTTCTGGGCATCGGAAGATCACCCCCCCACACACACTCAGTTGTGTATGGACCAATCTCCCCTGAGCTGGGCTCCTCCTCAGGCGAGTGCCCTGAGCTCCGAGCCCCAGGTGCCGTCAGCTGCTTCAGGACAACAGATAAACAGATGAGACTGAAGTCGTGTCCCAACTGTGGCGCCATCTGATGCTGCATCATGATTCTAATTCTGAGTCAATTTTGGTGCGTGACCTTTTTAAAATTTTTATTATTGTCCTAATTATTTCCTGGAGAGTCCAACTCTTTACTGCTTGAGTCCTACAAAGAAATTATATTCATCCACAAACTGTAACATTTGGAAATGAATGAATATTAACTTAATCTATGTGAGTTACAACAGGATACACATCCCCAAGGAGCCGAGGCCAAGTATCTGTTCTACGGAAAAGTTGAATCACGAATACTTCTCCCCATTTTAACCATTTCCACCCACCTTCTAGCGTTCTTTCCACACTCTTCCTCCTGTGATCTCACTTTCAGCTTTGTACCCGTTTCCTCTCTCATGAACCTCTCTGGGCTGTGTGGCCACCTCCCTCCCCTCTGCCCACAGCTCCCTCAGGACCTCTGCACTGTCCACCAACCTTCCCCCAAACTTACCAGCTTCCCTTCCATCTCTTTCCAAACTCTCTGCTTTCTTTCTTTCACCAACAGATTCTTAGTCTATTTTCTGCCCCCAAATCATTCTCTCTCACTCTCTCTTGTCATCTTGACCTGAGTTTAAGTTCTCAAATTATAAGCATTGGGACCTTGGGGAAGACACTTTTATTTTCCGCTGAGCCTCAGCTTCTTTATGCATAAAAGGAGGAGAAAACGCCTCCATTTCTATTGTGTGGGTTAGAGATGATTCATGTGGATAATAATGGCTACTAACATCGATTGAGCAGCCATGATATTCCAGCAATGCGAAAGTACTTAGACTTTATCTCATTTATCTCATGCCTCACAATGTTCCTATGAAGCCAACACCATTATGTACATTTTACAGCTGAGAAAACTGAGGCACAGAGCGATGAAGGCAGTGGAGCCAGGGTGGAGCCCAGCGCCTGTCCCAGGACTGCCCCCCTACCCCCTCAAAGGACCATCCTGGGACCCCGTGAGTCAGAGCTGCAAACATCCAGCAGTTCAGCCGAGAAGCCTTGTCAGCAACCCCTTGCAGGATGTAGAACCCTCACTCTCAGTTTACCGATGATGAAACTGTCTCATGAGGGTTGTACCCCATATTCTAGAACTCTGCAATGGTGGCTTGCCTCCAAGCTGGTCCAAGCCATTCCCCCCCACAACCCCACAATGCCTGCAGGTCTTTCTCCTTTCGAGAGATGCATCTCCTCCCTTCTCCTTGAAGCCGGGCGACCCTAGCAGCTTATTCGACCAACAGAAAGTGGTGGAAATGACATTCTGGGACTTTGGGGCAGGGTCCTAAGAAGCCCTGCAGATTCCACCTGAGCCCCTGCACCTGGGAACACTTAGTCCTGGAGTAAGAAGGCCAACGACCCTGCTGGAGAGACACAGGGAGAGGCTCCGGGACCACATGGAGATGGAGGGGGACAGCCAGGCCACAACTTCCAGGCATGGCCACCCAACACCAGGCTTGTGGATGGAGCCCTCTAGGACCATCCAGCCCTGCCATCAGCTGAGTGCCACCCATGAGCCCCGACTCCACGGGGCACAGAAGACTCACCTGCCCAAGCCCTGCCTGGATTCCTGACCCAAAAGGTCCAGAGGTAGCAAAGGCATTGGTTTCTTAAGCCACTAAGTGTGAGTCCTTTGTTACAGCACAGCAAGCAAGAGAACATGGTCGTATCGGTGTAGGGTCTGTGCCCGGATTTCTGCTGCCTTGATGACCTCCCTGACGCAAAGCCCTTGGGAGCAAAATAGGCAAATGAGAACTGTCGTGCAGCGGCCACCAAGTCCTGAGAAGTCAAGGGAGGAGACCCAGGTGAGGCAGCATGGCCGTGGGGTCCGTGAACGCTTGCTCCTGGAAGGACCCTAGCTCCTTCTCAGTTCTCCTCTGGCAGGTGGTCCACACTGAGTCAGCAAGTCATCACCCCCAGGCATGGACACTGGGTGTTCTTACCTGCAGACGGCTCCAGGCCTCAGGTCTCTGGGACTCAGGCTCCATCACACGAGGATATAGGATCCAACCAACACAAACCCATCCAGCTGCTTGGTTCTTTGGGGCCTTTGATGCACTGACAGAGTAGCCAAGACCCCTTCTGGTTATCCTCAGAAGTGGGCCAGGGTCAGAGTTAGTGCCAAAACGGGGCTGAGAATTAGGATGATGGCGGCCCCAAGACTGCTCCGAGGACGCTGGGGAGGGAGCTGCTTTCGCTGACAGTGTCTGAGCAATTCCTGGGACAAGGATGCTGAGCCACAAAGCCCCTCCCACATCCCTGTGTACACTGGCCACCAGTCAGCTCCCGGGCTGGACCATCCTGAAGCTCTTGACCTGAGCACAGCCCTGGCCAAGGCCCTTGGTCTGCCAGTGACCCCAGATCCAGCCACAGTTTGGGTACTTTATGCCAGAAACTGTCCTGCATGTTCTCACTTTTCCATCTGCTGTGAAAACTTAGGAAACGTACAGTGTGGAAAGGACCACGAGGCAGGGACCCAGGCGGCCGTGCCCTCTGCCACATCCCGCAGCCAGAGCAGTGTCTGGTGTGACTCAGGCCCTCAACAGTTGTCCGTGTGATCACTCCCGTTGCTGTAATGTAGCCTCACTCCCATTTTACAGATGTCGACCTTCGAGTCCCAGCGAGGCTGTGACGTGACCTGGGTCAGAAGGATGAAGCCAGAATCAAGCCGCAGGCTTTGCCTTCTTCTGGCCTCTCTGCCTGCTTCTTCAACTCTGTCCCTTGCCTCCTGAGCGTGGGAAGTGACATGCTGCTGACTCAGACCCAGATGGGCCAGTCCAGTCCTCTCCAGGTGCTCAGAGCCATCACATTCTTGTGGACCGCGTTCGGGTCAAAGCCTCCTCTTCTGGGGCAAGAAAAGAGCTGCTGGGTGAGAGCTGACAGCTGATGAAACTGAGCAGACCTGAGGGGAGCTGCTGTGGGAGATGTGCAAGTGGCTTCCCCAGGCCCATGTGGGGGTGAGGGAGCAAGGCCCTGTGGTACCTGAGGAAGACAAGCCATGCTCACACCCCACTGAATTCTCCCTCCCGCAGACACTGGGCTCACTGCCAACCACCTCCTGGCATCCTAATGGGAACACTTATCTCCATCCCAGCACAGTTTTCCTGCTTGTTCCCTTCAAATTTCAACTCTCTGTAAGAGAAAAACACACACACACACACACACACACACACACACACACCTTCCCGGCTACTCTTCCCACACCCACTTTCTTTCTTAGACCAGCACCCTGGCTTCCTGGGAGGAGGCTGGTCGTTGAACCCACACTTTGCCAAGATGCCCACAGACCCCTTCTCCAGGGTCCCGCCCCACCACGGCTCTGGCCACTCGTCCAAGGCGAGTGATGAGGTGGAGGAACAATGGTGGGAGAGCAGGTCTGGTTAACCCTCCGTTCATCTCCTCTGCGGACCCACAGCTCGTATTGACGGGCCCTCCATCACCCGCAGATGCCTGCACTGCTGCAGAAGCCAGCTCCGGGCCACTGGGCAAGCAACCCGGTCCCAGGAACTGGGCGTGTATTTTGAGGTGGGAGGGGCACTCCTGACGGCCACGTGTCTCCGTGTTTTAGGATTTTACTGCTCTCATTCTGTTTATTCTTTCAATAAAGTTTGATGCTTATGGGTAACAAAGGTCAGAATTGAACTTTTTTGCTTTTGACTGAAGTGCTTTGAGGTTAGTAATTCTTTTGGCTAGAACAACTTTTGGTCAAGACACTAATTGCTTTATAAAGACTTTCTGGGGATTGCGCTCATCTTTCCCACTTAACAGAAGTGAAAGCTCAGGGCTGAAGAGCGTAGATCTTAAAAGTCTTCAGCCAAAGGAAAAAAATGTCACCACGGTGATGGATGTTAACTACCCTTGCCCTGGTGATCATTTCACAGCGTGTACACATACATCAAATCACTACGTTGAACACCTTAAACTAATATAATCTTATATGTCAAGTATACCTCAATTAAAAATATAATTTGGAAAATATTTTTTTAAAAAAGGAAGCTGAGCCGTGGAGTGCAGGAGACAGACCCCAGTTCAGCCATCAGCTGAGGACAAGTCTTTGGCTCTGGGTCACGTATGTGGCTCATCCAGCAGATTTAAATACAGCTGCTGTGGGCTTCCCTGGTGGCGCAGTTGTTGAGGGTCCGCCTGCCGTTCGTGCCCCGGTCCGGGAAGATCCCACATGCCGTGGAGCGGCTGGGCCCGTGAGCCATGGCCGCTGAGCCTGCGCGTCCGGAGCCTGTGCTCCGCAACGGGAGAGGCCACAACAGTGAGAGGCCCGCGTACCTCAAAAAAAAAAAAAAGCATGTTGATTAGTTGCTAATAAATACAGCTGCTGTGGACGTGGCTGTTAGGAAAGCCATATGCTCAGCTTCCCCGGAAACGCCGGGGGCACCGTGACAGCCGCAAGCCCCGCCCAGGACCACTGCGCAGTCCTTGCCGCTGGCTCTCGGGCTCCACGGAGGAGCGCTGGGTCCCTGCCCGGCTCCCCGTCCTGACCGACCCTCGGGACTGCAGACCTTCCTTCCTCAGCACCTGCCCTCATTCCCTGTTTCTCCCCACACGCTCCCCAGCCTCTCTGCCTGCTCTCTGCTCTCTGTCCCCAGAGGCTGATCCCCCGTGGACCAGGAGGCTGTCACCAGGCTGCTGTGTTTCTGGCTGAGAATGAGCAGCGGAGATGGGAGGTTAGGAGTAGAGAGAAACTGGGTGTTTCCTCCCTGACACCCCCAGTTCCAGCACCTTGCTCTGGCAGTAACTGGGCCGCCTGCAATGACAACATCACCCAGTGACCTTTCTCCACAGCCGACGTCTGACATTCTTCACCCTCCTGTCCACGTGGCCTTAGGGACAATAACGCGCACCGCTGCTGCAGGCTCCCGGGCCTTCCCCACCCCTGGTCTGGTCCATGGTCCGGTTCCTCACCTCTCATGGGCCTTCCGTTGACGCCTCTTCATCTGAACCTTCCAGGATGAACTCAGGTATGGCATCACTCCCAAACCTCTCTAGGCCCTCGGCTACACACCCCATTGCTCTCTGAAGGTGGACCCCCGCCCAGATGCCATCTGGCTGTAGCCCCTGGGATCCACTCCAGTCAGTTCCCCTTTGCATTCACCCCAGTCCCTCCCCCACGTCAGAGAAAGGAGCCAGAAAGAGCTGTTCTCTTCTTGACCCCCAAAATTCAAATTCTTGGTAGCTTTAAGTAAGGGGGCTATGGGTCTGTGACCTCCAACTTAGTTGGACTGTGGATCCCATTCCACTGGTTTGGCAGGAAACACACCTCATTTAATCTCAGGGTGCCTCCAACAAGAAAGTGCTGTGTTTCTATGGTCTGGAGTCTGACCTGCCTGGAAGGGTCCAGGTGTGGGGAGAGGTTCTTCGGCATCGATTACCTACCTGCTCCGTGTCCACTTCGGGTCCCGGGCCCATTGCCACAAGAGGGAGAGGAGCCTCGCACCCACCTGGACGTACCTTCCTGAGGTCAGGCCCCTCCCGCTCTGCTTGGCCACTGCCTCCTAGACCCTCACCCGCCCCGTCAGTCCAGGAAAACCTCTCCCCTACTTCGGGAGAGCGTCTGTCTCCTCCTGGTTGCTTCCAGCATCACATTTCCCTCTTCTAAGTCCTCCAGCAGCCCTGAGAAATCCCCCGGGTCTCAGCGCTGTGGACACAAAAGCCAGGAACCCTAACCACCACCCCCCGTCCCCGCAGAGATGCAGAACCAGAGCCCAGTGGTGCTGGTGGGGGCGGAAGGGAAACGGTACCTTCAAGAGGGGACAATCTTTGGAGTGAACACCTCAGGAGATCCCAGAGCCCCCGAAACAGAAACCATGATTGCCGGGCGGTCCTTATTCTTGGAAAAGGACCAAGAGAGACCCGCTTTAGCTGTCCCACGTCCGCCTCCACTGGGCCGTTTGTCTGCTTTCCCTAAACCTGGATCTTCTGAGTGAACATCTGGCCAAGAAAGCACCTGGGAGAAGAATTACACAATAGTCTCAGGCACCTTCTTTTGAAAACATTTTCAGACACCTACATAAGTATTTTTTTCTTAAAGATGAGGGGCCCATCTTCACCGTGGATCTCTCCATCCCCCACGCCGGGCACCTCCTCCACTTCCTCCGTGGGCAGAACCTACCTACTCCCTCCTGATGGACGGACCAGACTCGGGCTCCTGCCACCCACTGGCCAGGGCTCAGAAGCCTGCTCCCCACACTGAAAAGCCTCAGCCCCAGCCAGCTGCTGGCTTGGGCTCAGCAATGACATAGTGCCAGAGAGAAATGTATATCTGACAGCACAGGACGCTGGCCAGCAGGAATAGAAACACTCTACCTCCAAGAGGGTGATTTGTGTTCTCACTTCTGGTTGGGGTGTGCTCAGCCCTGCCAGATTTCCAAGTGATTTATAGACCAAGAGCTTTTAATTTATTCTTAAGGAAGATTACTTTGCTGTTTTCTTGCAGATGCTGTGGTCCTTGGGTGGGGCTGGAGTAAGACAGGGTGTGAAAGATAGTCTGGTTCATACACTGAGTGAAGACTCTTCCCTGTGTGACGAAGCAGAGAGAATCATTTATTGTAGGTTTTTGATAAGGGTCCCAGGGTATGGTTTGAGTGTCTGTGAGGAGCCTCTATCTTGACCTGTAATTTGAATGAAATTGGGGTCAATTTTGCCTTCCCCAGCCCACAGGCTGTCTGTCAAATGGCATTTCACTGTGCCTGGCATTCAACAGCTTTGTGGGATCACAAACCTGATCCATCAGCTCTTGAAATGTAAACCTGCCCATCAGGGTACACCCACACTGGCACAGCTCACAAGGTACAGATGTATAACAAGGATACTACTGAGGAAACTAATGGAAAATGTACTCCTCAGGTTGACCAGATGGCTCACTTTGGCATCTCTGGCACATTCTGTTTCTACAGACAAGAGAAAACAAAATCACCATATGATGGCTACTCCGAGGCTATGAAGTCAGAAGAAAGTGTTGCTTGGATCATTCAAGAAGAGTCCAAAGCTGCAGTCCTCGTGCAGTCTTCAGGCAGTTCATAGACAGACACTTTCAAAATTTAGTTCTGTAACTCTTCATTCAATGTTCACATATTTTCTGCTGACTACCCGTCCCTCTCTTTACCAATTAACACATTTTTTTTAAAAATCTATATTAATATCTGACATGCAGCCAATCTGTCTTGCCAGCTCTCTAGAGATGTTGCATACGTCTTTCCAGTGTCATCCATTTTGAGCTGGCTTGATCCATTGACTCTCAGATGAAAATCTTACTTCTCTTATGGAAAACATGTAGAAAGTTTCCTCACTGTCCCCCCAGGAGACACGCATGCCCACAACAGTGTTTGAGGTTGGCATTTCTCTCTTCTCCACCCCAACCCTTCCCCAGGCATTCCATCTCCCCAGGCGCCTCCACAAGGACATAAATGAATAAATAAACTTTAAAGTTCTAAGATGAATTTTAAAAACAAAGTGTATTAGCTTATAATCAAGAAAAGCAATAATTGCATGAACAGGATGATACTGATTGTATTATTTAACCAAGGCATAAATATCCAGTTTTAACGATGGATAATTTGAGTCAAAGGTCAAGTCCCAAATCAAATTGTTATTCTTTCTTTTTATTAAATTAGAAGACATTTCTAGGTCTTTCAGTAAAAATATGGACCAGAAATTTGGAAAGATTCTGTACTGTCTCCTTTGACTCAGCTAGACTTGAAGATAAAAAAAACATTTCACCTTTAAACCTGGACACAAGAGTGTTTCACTTTGGAAGAAGAGCAGCAGATGTTTCTAATCTACTCTTTGATCATATTTAGTGTGGGGAAGCATCTCTTTATGTTCTTTTTCAATGTTTTTACACATCAGCTGATTTCTTCACTAAATGAAGAAATTTTCTGATGTTGGGAAAGAGTTAAAAAGTCTTGGTGATTAAGCCATGCACGCTTAAGAAATTCTTATCCTTAATCCTAAAATTCTGCATCATTCAACCGTAAAGCATTGGTTTCCAGCTACTCAAGAAACAGAATATATAGCCAGAGTGACACCACTCAAGCAAGCCACTTGAAATAATAATATCACCTTCATGGGCATTGTGTGCTGTGAAGAAATGGCTTTGGCTTTCATTGTCTCAAAAACCCGTGTGAGTACCTTACCCTCGAGAGACCAGCGGCTGCAAAGTAGAAACCAGAGACATATCCCCACTGCCTGTTGGTGGGGACAGCCATGGAAAGAGGGCTCCGTCAGTGCTGCAGGGTGGGGTGTGTTTGCATCAACGTGGTCGAGCTGGGAAGCCAAGCAGTGCGGAGCCCCAGAGACTGGCCACATGAGGACACCCTTGGGGCCCTGGGACCCAGAGACCCAGAGAGGTGGTGATGCTGCCGGGATGCAGCTGAGGGTCCCCAGTCAGAGCACAACTGCCGCCTGCTGGAGGGAGCACCCAGAGGGGTAGAGAGGTTCTTAGGGTGTAGGGTCACTGCCAGGGGTCCCACAGGAAGCAAAGAGAGATGAGAAACCCCTGCTCCTCCCTCCTTCCTGCCCTCCCCGCACCCACCAGATCTTCCACTGCCCAGACCAGCCAGGACAAGCTGGCAAAGAGCTGTGGGAAGTGCAGCCCCTGCAGGACCGGTGCGGGGAGGAGCCAGAGTGGAACTGGGCAAGTGGGGTCTGGCAGGCTGCCCATCTCCTCACACCTCTTAAAGATGTGTCTCGGGCTTCCCTGGTGGCACAGTGGTTGAGAGTCCCCCTGCCGATGCAGGGGACTTGGGTTCGTGCCCCGGTCCAGGAAGATCCCACATGCCGCGGAGCGGCTGGGCCCGTGAGCCATGGCCGCTGAGCCTGCGCGTCCGGAGCCTGTGCTCCGCAACGGGAGAGGCCACAACAGTGAGAGGCCCGCGTACCGCAAAAAAAAAAAAGATGTGTCTCACAGTTGAGGGGTGACAAGTACATCACTGTCACTGTTCTCTTAACCCAGAATCAAGACTGAGTCTCACCCTGGACAGCCAACCTTCTCTGAACAGGGCAGCCAGTGGGGGGCCACCCCAGGGACTCTCCTTTGTTCTCTGGGCCTTGCTTGTGGCTGAAACAGTTGATATGAGCTGTGGGGCTTCCAATCAACCTCAGCACTCAGATACCTGGCCTCTAACTTCTACTTCACTGTGTTTTTTGAGGAAAAGAACAAGAAGTGCAGAGCATTTCCACCCAGAGAAGCACCTCCCATTAGCAGAAGGGTGCCCACGCCCTGCCCAGAAGTGCCGAGCATCTGCCAGGATGCTCGAGCATCTCTGCGTCCTCCTCCTTCTCCACGGGGACCAGGGGACAAGGGGATGTGCAGCAGGGCCATTGCTGATGGAATTTTGCCCTTAGCTGCTTTCTCATTAGTCGTCGATTTGGTAGCTGGTTTTAATGCTCTTTTCTGATCAATGTTGTCTCTCTCGCTGACCTACCAAGTGTGGAGGAAACACGAGGACGAGGACCTGTCCTGCAGCTATGGCTTTACGGCCCGTCTCAGTGGGCTTTGCGAGTCTCAGCTGGTCCTGGCCCGCGAGGGTCTCTTAGCCACGGCTCACACCCGGCTTTCTTCCCAGGAAGGTCCCTCTGGGCCAGACGCCAGCGTGGTGGGTGTGACAGAGACCCAAGTGTGCCCAGCGTCCCTGCCCAGGGACAGAGACCTGGAAGCAACAAACCCTCCACCGTGTGCAGTAAGCTCAGGGCTGGTCACCCCTGGATCCCAGGAAACCCCCCCAGTGCCCATAGCATCCCAGATCCCAGGGAAGACAGGAGCCCTTCTGGCCGTCTGGACCCCACCTCATTAGAGACCCCCCCGCACTGGGGCTCAGGGGAAATCAGGGAGCAATTTGCAGCTGTGCTCCCATTTCCTCCTGAGGCCCCACGTTGGAGACCATCCAGCTCTGATGGGAGAGAGGCATCCCCGAGGCTGCATTCTGTCCTGAGCGCAGTCCCAGGCCACACCTGCAGTAAGGTCCGGGGGACGGATGTGCAAGGCCAATGGCATTTGGAGACAGAGTGTCCCTCTCTTGTCAGGCCGAGCTCGTGCCCCAGACCTCAAGCCCAGTCTCACACACAGCCGGCACTCAGGCTCTGCCTGAGGCCAAACCCCAGACACTCAAGATCTTCTTGTCCTCGGCTAGCAGCTCGAGGCTGAAAACCAGAGCTCCCCAGACACCCCCATGGGCATGAGGGGAAGGCCAGGGGAGAGGGAGGGGGAAAGAAGGAGGGACCACAGGAGGGGGAGGAGAGGGAGACGGGAAGCTAAGCAGCTCCTGGCTTTGGCCCCTGGCTTCCCTGCACCCTGGACAGGACCCTGCAGCCATGGGACCTGGACTGTCCCCCGGGGAAGGACCCGACTATGGGACAACAACCATCTTTATGATGATGCCTCAGGAGGTCAAACCCCACCCCCCACCCCCAACAATCTGTGAAAAAGAAATCGCAGCCTAGGCACCAATTTTCACGTACTGCTTTTGGGCACAGGTATGGATGTGGCTTAGATATTTAACCACAGAAATTAAAACAAAAATGTCAGGATCTGACTCTCCCGTACTCTCGTGCAGCCAGCCCACAAGAGGGGAAATAGGTGGATTTGTCATTAATTTTTGTTTTTATTGTTGCCGTCATTTAACTTGACTTCATCCACTGCTTAGAAACACACGATTCAAGGGGAGTTGCTGTAACTAAAAGTCATTCGAGGGACTTCCCTGGTGGCACAGTGGTTAAGAATCCACCTGCCAATGCAGGGGACACGGGTTCAAGCCCTGGTCCGGGAAGATCCCACATGCTGCAGAGCGACTAAGCCCGTGCACCGCAATTACTGAGCCTGCGCTCTAGAACCCGTGAGCCACAAATACTGAGCCAACGTGCGACAACTACTGAAGCCCGTGCGCCTAGAGCCTGTGCTCCGCAACAAGAGAAGCCACTGCAATGAGAAGCCCGTGCACTGCAATGAAGAGTAGCCCCCCACTCACCGCAACTAGAGAAAGCCCACGTGCAGCAACAAAGACCCAACGCGGCCAAAAATAAATAATAAATAAATTTTAAAAAATAAAGATAAAAGTCATTCGACAAACATCCACTGTACTCCGGGCCCTTGGAGAACAAACATGAACAAGATAAAAGCATATGCATCGTATTGTTTTAGTTCTTCCAAAGCAGAGCTGGAGACAGGATTTGGGTGCTGATACTTTATTTGGAAAATGATCACACAGGCAGCAAGAGTGAGACAGAGAAAGGATAAAAGCCAAACAAAGGATGCTTCAAAGGGCAGCCACTGTGATGGGCCATGGGGCTCGCTTCCCCCGGGACCCTCTGAGGAGCATGTAGAGCCCCCCACCCCCCGCAGGACTGTGCACGAGGGGCGGGGGTGGGGCAGTGAGGCTTTTGTTCTCTGACCCTGAACCCTCATTAGTCGGAGGCTGCCTGGGGCACTGACCCCTGCAGGATGCTGCACAAACTTCTTTGGTGCCAGAGAAAGCAAAGAACCTGGTGCCTGGATGGAACCTGTTGGGTACCAGGGATGCCCATGTCCTTTCAGGGGTGCAGAGAGGTGGCGGAGGGGACGTGGATGGGGCGTTGCAGCCCCTGCCCTGCCAGGTGTCAGCCCCTCGACGTCATGCCGCCTCGGAGCCCGAGAAGTCGTGCGTGAGGCCCGGGAAAGTACAGAGCAGGTGTGACCAGGCTGATGGCTCATCGTTTTCCTGCCGTCACCCGAAAGGAGTGAGTGAACGACAGTTCAAGTGCAACAGGAGGGCCCTGCAAGGGAGTGACGCCACGGACCAGGGTTTAGGCTCCTGATTTGGTGCTTCCAAGGTTTGTGATTGGGCAAATCGCCAGAGGTTCGTAAATTGTAGTTTCTTCCTCTAGAGCTTTCCACCTCTCGGGAACGTGTTCAGGTCCGAAGGCGAGGTGCATGGCACACGTGCCTAGTGAATTCTTCAGGGCTTTACAAAGGGAGGTGAGTTTGTGCCCTGAGCCCAAGCCTGTTTCTACTGCTTTGTTTTAGTTGATAGAAGGTAACTGAAAAGAAAAAGCAGGTTTTCCACCTCCATAAAGCAAATGCCTTACTAAAATCTGGAAGAATGTCTTCATTCAATTTGGGCCAAAGTGCACGGTTATCTTTTGTTTGTTGGTGTGGTCAGGAGCCTGGTGATTCCTGACATCTGAGGAGGTGTTTTATTTGCTGTGAGTCAGGGGGTTAAACTGTGTTGTCGTTTATGCTCTCATGGGTTCAGGAATAGTGGAAACAATGACTCTTGTTCAGGGGAAGCTGTTCTCTGCACATCCAGCCAGTTCCTGCTGGGAACACACCCAGCGGGCCTGTGAGGAGGACATGCTGTGAACCTCCTTGTATTTTTGACAACCGAGACGAGCTAGAAATGGGAACAAAGAGGCTGTGGGGTGGATAAGATGTTCAGCATCGCAGCAAAGCTGCTCCACCCGGGGAAGGTGGGCGGCGCTTTGGTTTCTCTTTCCTGACAGGTGAACGAAGCGCTCACGGACTCTGCACCTGCTGCCGCGACGATCACGGGAACTGCCTCCCCAGCAACGTTGCTTCCCGACCACTTCCCTGATGAGGACCAAGTGTGGTCCCGCCTAGAACAGGTGGGAAAACGGGCGGGTGGCTGACCCCCGGCGGCCGCTCATCACACCCAGGAACCCAAAACAGCAGTGTTTTCGAGTTTGTAAAATTACAGAGGGAAACACTGGGAATTCATTATTGTAACCAATTTGTTGAACGTTCTGCTAGACTTTTTTATGCGTTTACACAGATTCTTTGGGGGAATTGGAGGGTGTGTTCATCTGGGGGTTTTGTTTATTGCGTTTTGGTAATTGGTATTATAACCAACTTACTATTTTCCATTGTGTCTTTTTCATTTAACTGTTTATTTAACTATTTATCATAGAGGTACTGTCCACATCGTTATATAAAGATCGACCACATCCTTTTAAAGTATTGCCTATTCCTTCCTAGAATAACTATACGTCAATTTACATGGACACAAGAGATTGACTTGTTTCCCATTTTCTTTACCCTGAATTGCCTGTTAGTATCTTTCTCTATTGAATTATTTTTATATGAATCTAATTAGAATTTTACTGTACCTTCTGGACATTAATGCTCTGTTATATACACCACAAGTATTTTCTCTCTGTCTCATCTATTAGGATATTTTATGTTGATCTTAGGTATGGAGAAGACATTAATTTTGATCTTATCAAATGTATTAATTTTCTTTTATAACAATGATGTTAAATGCACTTTTAAAGAAAGCTTTCTTTATCCCCAGTGATATATATGTTCTCTTACTTTGTATTTAGTAATTTATTTTTATTTAGAGATAGTGCTGGATTTGTTAGTTTTCATATTTAATACACCTTGAATTTGTGTTTATGAGTGGTGTTAAGTAGGATTCTAACGAAACAGAACCCAAATATCCCAACATGGTTTCATGATAGATGGTAGGTCAAGCCCACAATCATTATATAATTTATTAGGTCAAGTCCACAACCATTATGTAGTTTAGTAGGTCAAGTCCACATTCATTATATATGATCTGAAATCTATTCTGATTATTCTAGAATTCCATATGAATTCTAGAATTAGCTTGTCCAGGTCATGATAATTACTGTTGTGGTTTTAATTAGGATGGCAGTGAATCTATAAACTAATCTTGGGAGAAATGACCTTGTGAAAATATTGAGTCTTTTTATTCAAGTACATGGTAAATAACTTCATTTTTTTCAGGCCTTCTCGGAGATTGTCCAAAAGTTTAGTAATTCCAGAGACATAATAATTGCACATGGTTTCTAGCTTTAGTACTAGCATTTTATAATTTTGCTACTCTTATGAATGCAATCTTTTTATTATATTGTCTTTTAATATTTTTTCTATTAGATTGTTTTTAACAATAAAGTAATTCACAGTGGTGAAGGGAAAAAAATGTGCAGTTCCTATAATAAGTAGAACAATACAAATACATTTGCCCTGGGGCCCCTAGACAAACTCCCTCCCGAGGGAGTGGGGTGGGCAGTGCACTTCCTGCATGAGCACCTTTACTCATATATAGGATTCTCTAACAATCATAATTCAGTGAGCCAATTAACCAGCAGTTTTCTATTCCTATCCATCGACTTGGCCCCTCAGTCAGCTCTGGTGCAGGAAGAGTCCTGTTTCAACATCTGTTACAAAAGTATAAACATGATTGTGCTGACAGCCTGCACGCTTGGGCTCCACACACAGTCGCAGTAGGTTTGCTTTGAGCTCAGAGCCGAGGCATGGGGGCGCTGCAGATGCTCAGGGTCACACTGGGAACACAGTGACAGGGACGGGACACCTGGGGCAGGGGGTTTCCTCCCATCTCTCTTCTGGTGCCTGCTTCCCTCTGAAATGCCCCCTCTTATATCATGTGTGTGTGTGTGTGTGTGTGTGTGTGTGTGTGTGTGTGTGAACATAAGCACAGTCCCACTGGCAGTGAATAAGGGCACCTAATTCTCAGAACCAATTGCCAACATAAATCCTCATTACTCTGTCTTTTTTTTTTTTCTTTCTTTTTAACCAATCTCATGACACCTCATGGCTGCCATCATTTTCCGGTGACTGTGAATTTGAGGATGTTTCCACCTGTTTCTCAGCCTCTTGGTGTTTATCCTTCTTTGTTTCTCCTGCTGACACTCTTTGCACATGTTTCATTGTGTTGATTTTTTTCTCTTACCGATTTTTAGATACTTATATTTTATGAATATTATTGCCTACTGTAGGTACTGCAAATACTTTTTTCACATGGCATTTTGTCTCTATTTTTAACAGATTTCTGGAGGTATAATTTACACACCATAAAATGTTCCCTTGGTAAAATTAAAAGTCAATGATTTTTAATAAATTTACAGGGATGTGCAACCCTTACCACCATCCAGTCACGAACATGTCCATCACCATGAGAAGAACCCACACGACTGTTTCTATCCATCCCACCCCACCCCCTGCCCCAGCAAAACGCTAACCCGCCTCTTCTGGACATTTCATATAATGGAGTCATTCAACGTGCAGTCTTTGAAGTCTGACTCCTTTCACGCAGCAAAATGTGTCCAGGTTTATCTGTGTTGTAGCATGTGTCAGTATTTCATCCCTTTTCATTGTCAAAGAATATCCCAGTGTATGGATATCCAACATTTTTATCTAGTCACCAGTTAATGGGCATTTGGGTCATCTCTATTTTGTCTATCACGAACAGTGCTGCTATAAACAGTTGCACACTTGGCTTTGTGTGGGCTTATCTTTTCATTTTTCTTGAATAGATGCCTAGTTATAGAATTTCTGGGTCATATGTAAAATTGATGTGTGACTTCATAAGAAACTGCCGAACCGTTTCCCAAATTGGCTGTGCCGTTTTATACTCCCACCAGCAATGAATAAGGTTTCCAGTTGCCCCCCACTGCCACCATCCTTGTAACACTTGTTACTGTCAGTCTTACACTAGAGACATCTAATTGTGGTTTAGTGTGTGTTTCCCCCATGACTGATGATCATTTCATGTGCCCATTGGCCATCTACACATCTTTAGTGGAGTGTCTGTTCAAATGTTTTACCCGCTTTTATTATGCTATTTGTCCTCTTAGAAGTGAGTTGTAAAGAATTCTTTATATATACTGATACAAATCCTTTACAAGATATATGATTTGCCAGAAAAACGATCTGGTCTTGTTTTTCTTATTTTCTTAATAATGTCTTTTGAAGTGAAACAGTTTTTAATTTTGTAGAAGTTCAATTCATCAAAGTTTTCTTTATGGATCAGTCTTTTGTGTCATAGCTAAGAATTTATTGCCAAATAAAATGTCCTAAGGACTTTTTCTATATTTTCTTCTAAGAGCTCTATAGTTTTAACTCATTTTTTGTCTATGATCTGTCTTAAGTTTTTTGTATGGAAAAATAAAAGGATCCAAATTGATCTTTTTAAGATATTTCCAACATGATTTGTTGAAGACTATCCTTTTCCCCATTGAATTGCCTTGATATGTTAGTTAGAATCAGTTGATTGTGAACGTAAGAATGAATTTGTAGACTTTCAGTCTGTTCCATCGATTTATATATCTATCTTTATGCCAGCTTCTACTGTCTTAAAGAATTCAGCTTTACAGGAAGTTTTGAAATTAAGAAACTTAAGTCCTCCAATTTTATTCATTTTTTAAAAAACCGTTTGGCTACTCCAGATGCTTTACATTTCCATATACATTTTAGGATCAGTTTGTCAGTTGCTACAAAAGTCTGCTGGTATTTTGATAGCAATTATATTGAATCTATGGACCAATTGGATGAGATTTGCCATTGTAACAATATTGAGTCATCCTATCCATGAACATGAATTGTATCTCCATTTATTTAGCGGTTCTTAATTTTTTCTTAAAATTTTTATATATATTTTATAGTTTCCAGTACACAAGTCTTGTGCTTTGTGCTAAATTTACTCCTAAGTATTTTATTCTTTTTGATGTTATTGTCAATGGAATTGTTCACTTAACTTCATTGTGGATTGTCCATGGAAATACAATCTAGTTTTGTATATTGATCTTGTATCCTACAAATTTGCTAAACTCACTTATCAGTTCTAGTAGATTTTTAAATGTGTGTGAATTCCTGAGGACTTGCTATACAGAGGATCATGTGATGATCCTGTCTGTGAATGAAGATGGTTTTCCTTCTTTTCTATTCTGTGGGTCTTCTATGTCTTTTTCTTCTCTGATTGCACTACATAAACTCCCCAATATAATGTTGAAAAAAGTATTAAGAGTGGACCCCTTTACCTCATTCCTGATCTTAGGGGTGATACAATAAGAAATATATGTGTGGCCTTTGTCCCTGTTTCCTGACACAGAGCTCCTAAACCCCTTGGAATTTCTCGAGTAATTAGAGTAATAGGAATGGCTCTCGTTCTAGGTGACCCTTGGCAGTCCCCTTGACAGCTTCAGGATAGGGTCACCAGAAAGACAAGGCACGATGAGAAGGCTGGAACTTTCATCCCCACTCAACTCCAGGGGAGGGAGCCTAAAGATTGAGTTCAATCACCAATGGCTAATGATTTAATCAATCATCAAATGTCATCTCCATAAAAACCCTTAAACAACCGGGTTTCAGAAAAGTTCCAGGTTAGTGAAGTCATTCATGTGTCACGAGGGTGTACCCCTCCTTCTGGCTTCCAAGTTCTGTGATCTGTTCTAGCAAAGTACAGACCCTGACCTGAAGCTGTGGTCTGAAGTGGGTCTGAACCCTGGCCCTTTGGGGTCTACACAGACTCTGGGTAGTTGCTGGCAGAATTGAATTGGATGGTAGGACACTTAATTGATGTCCAGAGAGTTGGTGAATTGGTCTTTGTGGGGAAAAATTCACACAGTTGGTGTCAGAAGTATTGGGAGTAGAAACAGCTCAGAGGAGAAAGTTCTCAGTCTCACCATTAAACACGATGCCAACGATAGGTTTTTATTGGTTTCCTCTATCAAATTGAGAAAATTCCCTCTATGTTTTGCCTGTTGATTTTAATCATAGATTTATTGTTTGCTTTCCTTTATTTTTTATTAAAAAATTAACTTTAATTGTACCAAAAGATACTGAGGTTTCTATGTTTCTTATTTGCCTCTTATATCCCTTTTAAAAGTGTTGAGTTTAATTTTCCTCTTTCTGGAGTACTCCCTGTAATCATTTTAAAGAACGAATCTTTTTTAAAAGAGATCTTTTAAAGAGGTGGTAAATTTTCTGAATTTTTTTATTTTAGACAACCTTTACTAACCCTTCCATTGGAATAAGACCACATTGAGCTATAGAATTTCAGGTTTGTGGTCTTCTTTTTTTTCCACCTCAGAGATCATTTGGGTGTATTTCTCCATTGTTGCTTGTCAATGAGAAGAATCCTGATGGCAATGGCGATCAGATTCCCGCTTGTCTCTCTATCTTACCATGACGGCCACCACCACCCAGAGCACTTAACGTATCTCTCTATTTTTAGTTTTCTAAAAGCCTCTCCACTGTATCTTATTTCATGTCCCACACACAGCACTCAGTGGGCCATTTTGATCTAAGTCCTACCTTGTCCGGCTCTGAAAATGTTTATTTTCGAACATTCTCTCCCCTCCATTCTTTCTGTCCTCTTCCTGTGGACCTCCTATGAGATAATTTAATCTCAATTAACTGCAAGGTGACAGCATGGCAAAACATTTAAAAACCCTGTGCCATAAAAAAGGACAACAGAACAAGGTACCTGGAATCTCTATCAATTCAAAGCAATAAGCTTCAACCAAATGTCCAGGGAAGGGTGTCAAAAAATAATTAAATTCCCAGTAGTAAATTGACTTTTGGAAGGTTACACTCTCAGGGACAGCATGAGATTGATGTTATGGTTCATGGGAAACATGATAATTTTTTCCTTTCAAACTTCTATCAAAACAACCACTGCTTCCTTGGGCTCTTGTGCAGATAGATGAGCTCACCACAGGGGGTGTGTGTAAGAATTCTCCAGATTATTGCAAAATTTCTTTGATTAATGCCTCTTTCTTAGTATCGGTACCTCATTCTGTTTGTGGTGGGTTTGCTTTCTTTTTCTTTGTGAAATATGTCCACTGACATATGGAAATATATCACGAACATAATTCTGTAACCAAGCTTCGGTGGAAAAATCATTCATTTTATGACACCTTTGAAGTTTCAACAACAGGCAACTGGAGGTTTATTAAGCACATCCATTGTTCATTTATCACATTTACGGGTCTGATTTGCTTTTTTTTTGGCCATGCTATGCGACTTGCAGGATCTTAGTTCCCTGACCAGGGATCAGATCCGGGCCACGGCAGTGAAAGCGCAGAGTCCTATCCACTGAACCGCCAAGGAATTCCCTGCTTATTTTCCATATTACTTCTGTCTGGTGGTTGAACTGAGTTGCTTTTTATCACATCGGTTCTCACTGTGATAAAATGTAGCGACAGTGGTGAGGCCTCCCACTGCTCACAGGTGAGCCAGGGTCTGTGGTGGGACAAGAGGGCGTCTCGGGGGGGCCACTCGCCAGGCCCCCGCTCGGCCTGTGACCCGCACACCTGCCCCTCGTGCTCGTCCTTCAGCTCCTGCCTACGACTCCGGCTTGATCCCCTACCTTCTGATCTGACGCCTTCCATAAGACACACCTCAAGCGCCTCTTGCCCAGGAAGTCTTCTCCGCAGCTTCTCTGGAATTTCGAGCTCAACTTGTATAACATTTACAGGCTAAAAAAGCAAAAGAAAACAACGACATGATTCCACAATATCCTCTCCCCACCCACAGACAGCGGATCCAAAGATCCTCATGCCAATGTCATCCACTGTGTCTTCTACATAAAACATTTTGGACAGTTTCCTCTTTCCTCTCAAAGCTCTCATTTCATTAATAGTTCACTTTTACAGGGAAGAAGGCTGAACTTTTACTTGAAAGACCTGTGTCTCAAGCCCACTTCCACCCTTACTGGCTGGCAGCTTTTCTGGGCTTCAGTTTTCTCATCCGTTGGATTAGAAAACTAGAAAAACTTCACAGGATTATTGTTAAGATCAGAGAAGATGATGCCTGTAAAAGATCTGTAGAAGCTACAGTGTGAAACACAAAAGTGGGCATTGTTAGGTCCCCTGTTACATTGTAGACAAAGGGCACTGGAGGCCTGTGCTTCATCACGGTCTGTATCAAGTCTTCTCATCTCATCTGTAGAAGCTAGTTCTGCAAGGAACACGTGTCTCTCTCCACGCAGCAATGAGCACATGCACCACGACAAAAGGTTTAGGTTCCGGGGTCATAAGATGGTTCATATCCTAAATCTGCCACTTCTGGGTGTGTGATCTTGCAAAGTTGTTTGACTTACCTGATCCTCAATTTATTCATCTATAAAATGGGTGTGGTGGTGACAAGGCTGTAATTCAGCAAACTTAGACTCAAGACAAAGCTTCATTCCCAGCCTCCCTTGCCATGATGTTGGGGCCTCAGGACTGGGTCCTGGGAAGCTGTGTATGCTGCTCCCTGGCCATACATCCCCCTCCTAGGTCTCGGCACTCTCTCCCAACCCCCATAACAACTGCATCTGTCAGCTTTCACTGAATAACAAATCACCCCAAACTCAGTGGCCAAAGTACGTCCCAAGGCCAACCCGGATTCGAGGAGTGGGGAGTGGGGAGTAGGGAGTAGTGTCCAGCTGCTAATGGGCAAGTTGGGAAGAACCACGTCCGTTTCTGCAATCTACCACAGCTCTGCGGAGCAACCATTGAAGAGGGCAGCGTCACAGGCCTTCCTGCTGACTGCATTCGAGTATAACGCATGCCCCGAGGGTGGGGCTGTTTGTCACAGCAGCCCAAGTGGCCTGATTACTGCAATGTGTATGAGAACCCTTTGCTCACAGAGCTCTTATCAAGACTGAATAAGGCAAACTCTGGCAAGTTCTTAGCACAGCATCCTGCATGTGCTCAGGGCATGGCGGTTATTTGATGATTTATTTTATTATTGTTATTTTTATTAATAGCATTGCTGTTAAAGATTTATGACAAACAGGTCCTTAGTAGAGCCATAATTATGAGTCTTGATGGTCATGTAGTTCTGGGGTCCCACACCCAGCAGGGTTTGTGGGAAGTGCTTGATAAATGCTCCCAGACCAGCTTGGGCTCTGCCATTGGAGGCCCAGAGGGTATCTGCACAGCGACTCTCCTCCAAAGCTGTAGGGACTTTGCTCCTTCCCTCGTTACAAGCTCAAGACCCTCCTCAGGCCCCCTCGACATTGCTGCTGACCCAGAGAAGACCCCAGTGGCAGGTTCCAGAGGGCAGAAATCAGACCAAACTTGGTGAGAAGCAGCAAGATGTAGGGGCAATAAACACACTTTCTAAACCAAAAACTAATACCTGTTAAGCAAAGGTTAAATGAACACGAGTACACAGGGTAAGATTCCAGAGGATGTGCTGTATGATTCCATTTATATACAAACTAATCTACATTGTGCAGTCAGGGCAGTGGCCCCCTCCAGGAAGCAGGGAAGTAGCTGGAGGGGGGTGGAGGGCACAAAGGGCCCCTGGGTGCTGCTGACGTTCTGTTTCTTGATTTGGGTGCTGGTCACACATCTGTGTCCTGCTTGTGAAGATTCATCAAACCTTACATTTACAATCTGTGCACTTTCTATATATACATTACATATCAATAAAACGTGGAAAAAGGATGTGTGCTTTGATCATTTGTAATTAGTAGGGATATTTGTATACTAGTATTAGTAATGCATTAAATATGTGTATTAGTAACATATTTGTGAAATTATATCAATTAAATCCTATTGAACCATGAGTTTTTGTTTCTTTGTTTTATTATTATTTTTTTATTTATTTTTGGCTGTGTTGGGTCTCCATTGCTGCGCGCAGGCTTTCTCTTATTGTGGTGAGCAGGGGCTACTCTTCATTGCGGTGCCCGAGCTTCTCATTGCGGTGGATTTTCTTTTGCGGAGCACGGGCTCTAGGCGCAAGGGCTTCAGTAGTCGTGGCACACGGGCTCAGTAGTTGTGACACATGGGCTCAGTAGTTGTGGCTCACGGGCTCTAGAGCACAGGCTCAGTAGTTGTGGCACACAGGTGTAGCTGCTCCATGGCACGTGGGATCTTCCCGGACCAGGGATCGAATCCGTGTCCCCTGCATTGACAGGCGGATTCTTAACCACTGAGCCACCAGAGAAGTCCTTAACCATGAGTTTAAAAATCTTTTTTTTTTTTTTTTAAGGTAAACTAACTGTCCTAGAAAGCCCAGAGGGTGTGATGTTTGCTGCAGTTCATGAAGCAGGCAGCTCACCACCCCCCTGCCCATCCTGGTCCTCACACATGCATGGGCAAAGACAGGCACAACAGCTAATTATTTGGAACTTTATAAATTACAATGGTTTTATCTATCTATCTATTTATGTATTTATTTTTCACCTAGCCACATGGCTTGCAGGATCTTAGTTCCCAGACCAGGGATTGAACCCAGGCCCCATCAGTGAAAGCACCAAGTCCTAACCACTGGACCACCAGGAAATTCCCAAATTATGGTGATTTTAAAGATCACAATTGCTCCCAAATCACAGCTTCTGCTTTCATTTTCATTTCTCGATTTTTGTCCTATTTTTTCTTTGCCTGAATTTGATTGATTTTGTTGTTTTGTTTGGCCTTAGAAGCATAACCCTTTCTTTCCTCCGTCCACTTCATGATGTGGGAAAAGTCATCAAAAGGGCCATATTATGGTGAATTTCTGAGTCCCCCTAACAGTGTCTGCGATGTAACAACAATGACCAATGGAGACGATCAGGCAAACTCCTGGTGGGAGGCTCTTCGGGGACAAATGTCACAAACACCCCAGCACCTTGGGACCAGCAGCCTGGAACACACGGCAGGTTTGGGAATAAAGTACCGTGTTAATCCTATAAGCATCCTCTGGCTCTTTTTCTATCATATCATGTAGGAGACTGAACTCAATGGAAGAAGGATATTCTTAAACTGAACTGTGAGATCTCTTGCCTTTGGCCTGCATTCTCCGGGACAGCTGCTATGAAACCCTCGGAATTTTCTTTCTGGGGGACAGGGAACCTGGGTATCTATCCAATGACTCCTGTGCCTCATTGGCCAAGGGTTGTCCCTGGTTGACCCTTCCAGGATGCCCTGCAAGTGCCCAGCCAGCTGCCCTAAAGCTGCAGGGAGCCACAGGCAGGGATGCAGACCCCCGCAGGTGCACAAGGAGAGGTGCTCAGGACACGTGGAACCGACCACCACAGCTCCAGGTGAACTCGGGGTACAGGTGGGCCCTGGACACATCGGCCACAGCTCCTCAGCTGAGCGCAGCCCATGTGACATCCACGTCCATGTCCACACCCACCCACGTGCTCAGCCTGGAGTAGAAAGCACCGTTGGGGCTGCAGAAGGCATATGGCAGTCGCCTCACACATCCCACTGAACCAGCCAATTACGCGGGAACAAATAACGCTAGAGGGCAGACCCGTCCCCAAGCTTTACGCATCATGTGTGCGTTTGCTCGGAAAACATCTGGGCCCCCGACTCACCGAGTCTTCCCAGTTATCAGTATTAAACATCACACCCAGAAGAACATGAGCCTTCAGCTCTACGCTAGGAAGTCAGCCCCTTCCTTGGTTTACAGGAGACAGGGGACAGGAAGAATTCCTCCCTGAGCTGAAAAGTGATGTTTATGCCAAAATGATCCATCTGAGTCCCTTTCTGTGCAGAGTGGAATTTTCCCACTAGTCTTAGAACCAGATTATTCACGATTTGGGGCAGCTTTCCTTGGCGGCTTTTCTAATTTTTAAAACCAAGACGTTAGCTGTCTGTTTTGGGGGATAAATGTGTCCGCTAAATCCACTTCAGGCTCAACTGGCCGACAGGGACCTTGAAGTCGGAAGGAAGTGATAGGAGAGACTAGACCTGTGTTCACTGACAGAGGATGAAGGACAGCGGAGATGCCCAGGCCCTGGCCGAGCTCCACCTGGGGAGCTCAGGTCATTGCCCTCAAGGCCCATCCACCCCCCAGCCCAGAGAACACCCCTCCCTGTTGACTCGTAGGCGTCATGAAGGGGGCTGGGTTCTGAGGCTCTTTCACTGTCTGTTTCCAGCCAGTGCGGGTCTGGAACTCCTCCAGCTCTGTGCCACCACAGCCCAAGGATGGAGGGTCTACCCTTAAACCGCCTATTGAAACAGACAGATCTTTGGCTGTAACTACACCTAAAACAGCTCATGTGGAAGATGGCTCTGGGGTCGGCCCTAAGTGCAAAGGCTGACCCGGCACCAGCCAGCTGCACGACCCCGGGCAGGTGACCAGTCCTCTCCAAGCCGCAGTGTCCTCATCGGCAAATGGAGGGGACAATAGGATTTACGTCTATGAGCTGCTGTGAGGATTCGATGGAAGGCAGCCTGGAAGGCTGGTGACAGAGGCCCAGGCACATCTGCAGCGTCATCATATTTGCCCCAAGCAGCCACCAGGCTTGGGGTCTGCTCCTGCCGTCTTCACAGCCCAGGGCTGCCTGCTGGGACCCTGGCCATCAAGGAGAGGGCCAGGTGGCCCGGCCATGTTGTTTAGCTGCCATTCAGCCCCTCCTGGGCTAGGCTGACCTCAGGAGGACGAGCCAAGCCCACTTCTGTTCTCTGTCGGGTGGATGACCAGCTCCAGAGAAGAGGACTCCGCCCCCTCTAACCCTGGGTCCCGCCTGCCGGGCTGTAGCCTGGACAGCAGGTGCTCCAGGGATTCCAGGGAAAGAAAACCAAGTCCTCTTGGAACTCCAAACATCCTGCTGAGCAGGCATGGGACCTCAGGGAGGCAGGGTCATGTTCTTCCACACAGAAGAAAGTGGTTCTCACCCAAATGTGTTAATTAATAAATAAAACGGAAGATCTCTGACACAGGGCAGTGCTTCTGAGGTTAGGTGCACGTGACTCACAGGGGAAGGGAGTCTTGTTAAAGTGTAGGTTCTGCTTCAGATGCAGGTCCAGGTTGGAGTTGAGGGTCTGCTTTCCCAATAGGCCTCCAGATGTTGCCCCCAAGGCAGGTCTGGAGACCACACTGCAATTAGCAGTGTTCCAGGACCCCAAGATCCAACACAGGTGAGGCCCTATTTATGGTGAGGATTTAACTGGGAAGTCCCTGGATGCAAGATCCCGGGAAGACACTACAAACGTGAGGGGTAAGAGTATTTCTAAAACCTTAGCTGAATTTGGAGGTCAGCTCAGAAATAAAGACCAGTTGGAGTGGCATCCGGCCCTCAGAGTGACCCAGACCCTCAGGATTTACTGCAGACCCTGCCGGCCCGGGGCACTCGGAATCTCGTAGCAGAGACCCAGGTCGGGCTTGGGAGGGGAGTGTACATCTAGAGGGAGCCATGGATTTCTCCACTGTGTCTCTGGATGGTGCTCGTCTGCCTAGCCAGGGAAGCAGGGCCAGGAAAGGCCTCTCCACTAAGAAAATGCATCAACAGTTGCATTGGCAGGACAGTGTCAGAGGTCAGAGGTCAAGTGGAGCTCTGCACAAGGCTCCTCGGAGGCTCAGGCATGAGGTGGCTAAACCCACCAGGACCAGGACGTGGGGAGGACTTTACAAGTGAGGGGGTGAAGGATGGGGGGATTCTGCCAGAGAAGAGGACACAGCACATTACACTCCATCTGTCTTTCAGGTCTGAGTTCTGCCCTCCAGCCTTCCAGGGTTCATATTTCTCAGAAAATAAAATGATGACTCATTGTGCTTTGCTTTTATAATAAAGGAGGTGTGAAAGTACTTCGAAAACTTGAAAATATGATGCAGATGCAAAGTGGAGTTATTTTTATTTACCTGCATGTAACCCAGACTATTTGTATTCATCAGCAGGTAACTCAGATTGAAACACATTCGGAAAAATGTACACATGTTCTTGCTGATACAGTTAATTTAGGACCGGGGATTATCTCAGCATCCTAGGGTGAATAATTCTTTTGTTGCTGTTGTTTTCATTCTCAAGCTAACGGTCACTAAACACCGTTAGCAGAGGCTGCTGGTGACCTTTAACTGGGCTGCGGCAGCCAGGCCCCAGCTGCGTGAGCTTCTCTGTGGGGTTGCCCTGGGCTCAGCCACACCTTCACCTGGGGATGCTGGGAGGCTGCCCTCACCCCCCAAGGAGGGCTCACAGTCCCCAACCGGCGACGCCGGGTTAGCAGCTCAGCCCCTTGCTTCTGGGTGGACAGCCGCCCTGGAACCACTCACAGCCCCGTGCCCTGCAGGACCGGGCTGAGCTCGCAAGCCTCCTGAACCATATCTTTGCCCAGAGTCCACCGCCACCCCCAGCCCCCCACCGCCCTGCTTCCCTCACTCCCCTGCAGGCTTCTCCTTAGAGCCCGCCCTCCATAAATCACGTGCTCATGCTCTGCTTCTAGGGAACTGACCTCAGATGACTCTAAAACACTTTACTGGAAGACCTCCCTTCATCATGACAGTGAAACGCATGCAAGTACATAAGGTGCCCATTATTACTGCAAATGAGGTAATTTTCCCAAACTCCTGCAACTAGCATGTGTCAGAGCTGGAACTTGAATTCAGCTCACCACGTGACTTACAGCCTCTGTTTTCACCATTAGGTCTTTAGAGGGGAAGCTGGTTATGCATCAAAATGGGTCCTATTTTCAAGTATCCATTGCTCACCACGCCTTCTTATATTAACAGAAAAATTAAAATGATGCTGCTGCGTGTAAACCTCAGAACAGTCCAGCCCTCAAATAATTCAAGTGTGCTGAGCGCAGAGGGCAGAGTTGAGACTTTCATCCGCCCCTGGAGGTCAGGTCCACAAAGCAGGTGCACATTCATTAACACACGTGCAGATGGGACCACGAAGGCCTCCGTGCGGCTGGGGGGTTTCCACCCATAAAACACTGATGTCTTTGGCCAACTCAGAATGATCAGAAACCAGAGTACTAAGGGCTTCGGTCTTTTATTTTCCTCTCAGGTGTTGGAGCCCAAGCACATTTATTAACCTTCAGACCCAGCGCGGCCGTGCCGAGTGTTTCCAGAGCAGCACTCTGCGCTGGTCCATGCCCCAGAGATGGCAGTGCAGCTCTGTTCCTCACAAACACTCATCTGCAAGTGGGCCTTCCCTCAGCTGATGTCGGGATGGGGCCAAGGATGCTGCATCCCTACCCGTTCTCCTGGTGATACTGGTGTGGCTTAAGTGGAAGCATCACTGATCTGGAGGAGAGCTTTGATATTTAAAATAGGCTTGACCTGATGCCTGTTACAGAGCTAAGAATCTTGAATTTAGTTTAGTTTAGTTTAATAGCATTTAATGAATTTTATTTCATTTGATCAGATAAAATCATAGGCTGTCAGAGCTGGAAAGCATCCTAGAAAACATCCTGTCAAGTCCATATATATATATATATATTTTTTTTTTTAACATGGAATCTTTAATTTTAGATTGAAAAAGCATTCTGCCTCTTCCCTGCAGTGTACAGTGTGGAGATTGGCTGGAAATGGTCCCACAGAAGCAGAGAATGTGCAGGAGGCTGGGCCCTGGGCTCCCACCAGCCCCTTTTCTGACTCTGCTCTTGTGGGAACCCGTGAACCTTCTCAGCCTTCCTGCAGCTGTTGGTACCACGATGCCTGCTGCCTGCCTGCGGGGATCAGACCAGATAGAACACCTCCTCTCAAATATCTGAAGCCTGCACTTTAGGCTTTGCAAGCTACAGAAATGGACTTCTGAGCTCTCCATTTAAGTGAATGGTAACAGAGTCACTGTTTGCTTTTCCTTGGGCTCCTAAACTAGGCACCCATCCTAGGATTCAGAGAAGGGTCTCTTCCTTTTCTCCGGAATTCCCAGGCCAGCCAAGTCTGCAAGTTTTGCTCCCAATTCTCTTGACTTCAGTAATCACAGATTGTCCCCAGATCTTCCAGAAGTGATTCCAGTAGCTGGATGGAGCCCACGCTTGATCAGAGTGATCACAGGGACAGTGACTGCTCTGGGTGACCCCAATGCTGCAGCCCCAGTGTCCTTTGGGAACACTCTGTTGCTCCCTCCCACTTGAGGGACCCCTGGCGTAAGTGACCAGTCCTCTATCCTGATGGTCCTTTTGAGAGTTTAAGGCAGAGCTGGATAATGCTGCCAGCAACCAGACCACTGACCCCAGCAACCTGGATTTCTGGGTTGGGGATGGCAGACAGCACTTCACTGGCCCAGTAAAGCCCACCTCCTCGAGGGAGAAGCAAAAACACTTTCCAGGGGCAGCCAGAGGAAGGCACTTTCAGGAGCTTCATGCCAAGTGGAGGGTGAGGACGGATGTTGGCAGGGGAGCAGCAGGCAGACCCGGGCCGTTTCTGACCCTGGAGCCGCACTCTGACTCTTCTTCCTTGGAAGAGCTCCTTATAGACAACAAACAGCACCTGAGCACGAGCAGTGGGGATGTCACAGGAGGGACTGGAGGGCTGCCAACCCCCCAAGGGAGGCCTGGCTTCCCCTCCAGCAGCTGAGAGAGCTGAAGACAATGGCCTAGCATACAATGTAAAATTACTAGACACACAAAGAAGCAGGAAACCATGATCTGTAATCTAGAAAAAAAAAAAGCAGTCAGTAGAAACACACCTAAAGCTAACACAGATGTAAAAAATAGCAATAAAAGCATTGAAGCAATGCTTATAAATGCATTGAAAGATTTAAAGGAAAAGTTGAATAGTAGTGATTGAACAGAGAATCTCAGTAGAAATAGAAATGGTAAAAAAAGAACCAAATGGAAATTCTAGAGCTGATCATTACAACATATAAATTATAAATTCCGGGCTTCCCTGGTGGCGCAGTGGTTGGGAGTCCGCCTGCCGATGCAGGGGACACGGGTTCATGCCCCGGTCCGGGAAGATTCCACATGCCACAGAGCGGCTAGGCCTGTGAGCCATGGAGGCTGGGCCTGCACGTCTGGAGCCTGTGCTCTGCAACGGGAGAGGCCACAGCAGTGAGAGGCCCGCATACCGCAAAAAAAAAAATTATAAATTCCCGTGGGTTATAGAAGCAGATTATAGATTGCAAAAGAAAGGGGTCATTGACCTCAAGCACAGATCAATAGAAATTGTGCAGTCTGAAGAATAGAGAGAAAAAAAAGTTTGAAAAAATATAAACAGATCAAAATATATTATGATCTTTGCCATAATTTCTTTTGGGTAATCGGAATTCCAGAAGGAGAGAATAATGAGCATGAGGTAGAAAAATATTTGAAAAAATAATGACCAAATATTTCCCCCAAAATGGAGAAAAACCTCAATTTACAGATGAATGAATCTTGGCAAATCCCAATCAGAATGAATACAAGGAAAACCACCAGACCTGAGGTACATCTTAAAAGTATCCAGAGGAAACAGATGTATTATTTATGCAGCACTAGTGAGGCAAATAATCATGACTTCTTATTATAACCATGGATCAAGACAGAGCTATGACAGCTTTAGGGTGCTGGAAAAAATACATCAATCTATAGTCTATATATAGCAAAAATATCCTTAAATATGACAGTGAAATAAACACATATGCACACAATTAAAATCTGAGGAAAGTTGTTACCAACAGACTTTCACAATAATAAATAGTAAAGGAATTATTCAGGTTGAAGGGAAATATACCAGATGGATAAATGAATCCAGAGGAAGGAATGAAAGCATTGGAAATATTAAATTAAAGGATTAATATAAAGATTATATACTTTTTCTTCTTATAATTTTCTTAAAAGATACTTGAAGGTGGGGGGTTACAAAATAGATGAAGAAGAAGTGCAAACTTCCAATTTTAAAATAAATAAATCCATGGGAATGTAATATACAGCCTAAGGAATAAGGTCAAGGAAATGATAATAACTTTGTATGAGAACAGATGATTACTAAACTTACAGTGGTGATGATTTCATAAGGTATGCAAATGTCACATAACTGTAGTGCCCCTGAAACTAACATAATATTGCACATCAACTGTATTTCAACTAAAAAAAAGATACATGAATGTTTAAAGAAAATATAATAACATGATGCTAGGGGCTATAACATATTTACAAGGAAATATATGATAAAAAGTATGAATTATGTGGGGTAAGTGGAATTATTCTGCTGTAATATTTGAATATTTTACATGAAATGATGCAATGTCAATTATATGTAGACTGTGCCAAATGAAAGTGCATACTGAAATTCCTAGAATGACCACTAAAAAATAAAATAAAATTATAGTAGACAAGAAAATTAAATACTAATAATTTGATTAGCTCAAAAGAAGCTGCCTAGGAAAGAAGAGAGAAATAAAGATTGAGGAACCAACAGTAAAATGGACCAATTAGTAAAATTGTTTATGGTGGATAAGTATAATATATATTTATAGTTATAAATATGTTATGTATTTATATGAATATAATAGCGTATACCATAGAGTTATATATACATATATACTTATATATAAATATAATGTGTATTATACATAAGAGAATTTTTGAAATATAAGACTTTGTCACTCAAAGAGAGGGATCAAGCTTCATCAAATGGACCCACTGAAACTATGTTAAATGTAGGAACAAAGCAACCTAAAAACACTTCTCATTGGTGATCAGTAGTGAGAACCATAAAAGCATTGCATTCATAAAACAAGAACAGGCTGCTATAAAAAAAGATGCATTCGGAAAACAAGATAGAGGGCAGGAAAATTTAAACCACTATTACTAATAATTTATGTATATGTACTGTGTGTGTACATATGAAAAGCAGAACGGACAGTAATAAGCAGAGTCACACAAACACAACCAGGAAGCATTCATCTAGAAAGAAGAGCATAAGGGTGAAATTGTACTTTTTCCAAAAACACTGAGGAACTCAGAACACGTGGGTTCTTGATAGTCTATTATGATCTACAGCAGAACAAGGCACCCCATGCTTTTACTAATCACATCTAGGACACATGGGGAGAGCCCAGACCCAGGGGAGGTCAGAACCCTTCCCCAGGAGCCCTGAGCTCCTAACAGGAGTATTAGGAACTGGAGGGGTGACAGCCATGAGCAATTCCCCTAGGAGGCAGTGGGATAGTGGAGTGGCAAACGGGGCTGGGATCCCTGAGCAGAGGGAGGAGTGTCCCCTCCATCCACTCCCCTCTGTGCTCACTCACCAAACTCACCTCCCCACTGGGAGGCCCCAGCCTTCCAGCCAAAACACGCCCTCCCCTTCCTGGCTTTCATTCTGTTTTTCTGCTGAATAAATTGAGAGTGGGGTGAATGCACATTCTCTTAAAGAAATTATTTAACTCTGCCTTTTTTCTTGACTGTGGAAAAGCCTTAGGGCAAAACAATGGAAAGGAAATGATTAACAACCTTAATTTGTGTTTCTGAAATTCTAACTCCAAATATTTGTCTACTTAAGAACTCCAATAGAATCAACCGACCGAGTAGTGGAACTAGTAAGGGTACCGAAGGTGGCTTGGTAACAACTCTGTAGAAAAGCCAGCCGAGCTGCTCACCGGCAATGGTCAGGAGAAGAAGAGATGGCATTCAAAAGAGTGAAAACATAATAAAATACCCCGGAATAA
The DNA here is from genome assembly GCF_949752795.1 of Hyperoodon ampullatus. NCBI lineage: Eukaryota > Metazoa > Chordata > Mammalia > Artiodactyla > Ziphiidae > Hyperoodon > Hyperoodon ampullatus. Next base: position 5,341,944 of record NC_136927.1, read on the forward strand.
GCCAATTAAGAAATGCGTACACAGCGGGTTAAAAAAAATCCATACCCACATGACTTGGTCTACGTTTACGGGGGTGTAAGAGACGCCGATATGCCCTGTGCTGTAAAAATGGAAATACGCTTAAATCTATCAGTAAACTTAAAAGTCGCTATCAAAATCCTGTGGTAATTTTTAATGAACCTGGGCAAGGTGTCTATAAAATTCATATGGAAAAGAGAATATAAAAGAATAGTAAGAATTTTTTAAAATATCAATATTAATGAGATACTTGCCCTACCAGATATGAAAACAGCCTAGGCAGTCAGAGTAGTGAAATCTGTGTGGTGTTGACACAGGGCTAAGCAAACAGATGAGCCATAGAGAACAGATAATCCAGGAAGAGATCCGTATGAGATACACGCAGGATGTGCAACAGTGGGGAAAAGATGGATCATTCAATACATTGAATTTTGGCAAATCCACTCCATTTTGTGGTAAACAGAATAATAACCCCCAAAGCCCCCAACCTACCCCCTAGACTCTATGACTTACCATGGCAGAAGGAACTTAACAGACTTAAGTTCATGGACCTTGAAATGGGGAACTGACCCCGGACTATCTGGGGGGCCCAAACCAATCCTGAGAGCCTTCGAAAGCTGAGCTGTCCTGGCTGGTGTCAAGGGTCGAGGATGAGGCGGTGCTGCTTTGAAGACGGAGGAAAGGTCCTGAGATGGAGGAACATGGGCACCTCCAGGGGCTGAAAAGGTGAGAGCCTATCCTCCCCAAGCCTCCAGGAAAGAAAGGGCCCACCCACATCCTGGTCTTTGTCCATGAGCCTCATTGGACTTCTGGTCTACAGAGTTGGAACACAGTAACTCTGGTGATGTAAGCCACAAAGTCTTTGGTAACTTATCACAGCAGCAACAGTAAACTAATACAACTTGAAAAAGTAAGATTTCTACCATTCTACATATAAAAATAAATTTTGGATTGATTAATGAGCCAAATACAACAAAACATCTGGTTCGAGAGTTACAAACACACAGGTCAGTGAGATGTGCGTGGCGGGGCCGGCAGAGAATGGAAGCAGCTTCAGTAGAATGTGTGTACACCCTTGAGGTGCAGGAAAACCCTCTTAGCAACACAGAAAGTCCAGAAGCAAGAAAAAAAGAGATGGATAAATTTGACTTCAAAAAAATTAAAATGTGCTCATGGACAAAATAAAACAAAATTAACAAAAGCAGCCTGGCATATATAATTGGCAAAGTGATTTCTAGCACATGTAATTGGCAAAGGGATAGTTTCTTTATTGTAGAAAAAAAAGACACTACAATATTCAAGAAAAATAATAGTAACTGGATGGGGAAAAAATTATATAATATGAGACTAGGTAATTCCCAGAATAAGCAATTCATATGGCTAGTAAATGTATAGAAAAGGAGGAAATCGTAAAGAAACTAATGATGATAACCATCAGATTGACAAAACTTTCAAATATTGATAGCAGTTATTGATTGAACATCACGTAAAGATTTTTCTTTTTTCTATCATGGTGTGTAAATATTTGAACTATATGAAAATGAAATAAAATAAAGTAAAACATTTTTGTATCTAGCTTACGCTATGGTTGAGTCAACCCAAACACACGTGTGCACACACATGCATGTCCACACGCGCACACACACACACACACATGCACTGGCACACATGCACAGGCACACACACAAGGGTCATGGCAACTGAGCTGAGTCTGAAAGAGCTAAAATCCCAGAGGTGATAAGTAGTCAGATGCGGTGGCTTAATTCTGCCATTTCTGTAAAGTTGTGTAAACCGCCCCCTGGACGGACCACATCGGAGGGGAGACCTGCTTTGATTCTTGCTGCCTCTCCTGCCCTTGCCTTGTGGCTGGTGGGTTCTTCCAGCCGCTGGTGGTAACATTTTGCTTTTGCCCTTTTCCCTTCTTGAGGGAGCTCTGAAGGGACGTCATAGGTGGGAGAAAGTACAACTTGAAGTTTATTAATTAGAGACATTTCTTGTGAGATTCTCTGCCCAGGGCACCATGTCTGAGTCTAATAAAAGGACTCAAAGTGAAACATGAGAGCCCGGGCTCTACCCTCCCCACACCCAAAAGAGGGAAAAATCGGACTTCTCTTGGCAGTGTGAATTTGGTGCGGCATTTGGGAGAGTGATGGGGCCCTAGCTGCTCCTGAAGGAGAAGAAAGACGTCACTGCAGCTTGGCTTATACTAAGAAGGAGGGAATGGGAAATAAGCCAGACAATCACGGATGCCATTATGGCTGAATAAATGATGCTTCACTGTTAGGTACTATGTTGTGTGCGTGCACCTCGGCTTCCTTCCATGGGCCGCCCGTCCACTGTGTGGGGACTGAAGGAGGCGGCCTCCACCACAGCCTTTAAACACACTCAGGGCAGATGGCAAGGGCTTTGGCAGGTGCTGGCCTAGGGATCCCTCACCTGCCTGCAGGTCCTCCTTCCTCCTCAGGCAAAGCAATGTGTCAGCAGGTGTGTAGGAAGGGTGGACAACAGAGTCCCTCTTACAATAAACCATGAAGGTGTCTGCAGCATTCTGTCACTTCCAAGGGTGGGGAACAGGAATTCTCCAAAATGAGTATAAACATGGTGTGAAGCTTCACGCTTTGGGTTTGAACCGTGGCTCTGTCGTTTGCTAAGCTGGCAGCATTGGACGATGTATTTTATTCTCTTAACTGGCTGTCTATTTTACAGAAGTGCTGCGAGGACTAAAGTAGGTAAATATATGTGAAAAATCGATGGTGCAGGATACTAGACAAATGCCTCTTGCTTTTTCTATCCTGGAGTCTATCTCTGGAGTCAGCCATGGGCCAAACCCCACCTGCCACCAGTTTCTGTAAATATTTCATTGGAACACAGCAAATCCCCTTGTTAGGTGTTGTCTGTGGCTATTTTTGAACTACAAGGGCAGAGCTGAGAGCTCACATCAGAGAACATCTGGCCCACCACTTCTTTTTTTAATTAATTTTTATTGGAGTATAGTTGATTTACAATGCTGTGTTAGTTTCTGCAGTACAGCAAAGTGACTCAGGTATACATATACCTATATCCACTCTTTTTTAGATTCTATTCCCATATATGTCATTACAGAGTATTGAGTAGAGTTCCCTGTGCTATACAGTAGGTTCTTATTATCTGTTTTATACATAGTGGTGTGTATATGTGAATCCCAATCTCCCAGTTTATCCCCACCTTTCCCCCTTGGTAACCATAAGTTTGTTTTCTACATCTGTGACTCCATTTCTGTTGTGTAAATAGGCTCATTTGTACCATATTTTTAGACTCCACATATAAGCGATATCATATGATATTTATCTTTCTCTGTCTGACTTACTTATATCCTTATATCCAGGTCCATCCATGTCACTGCAAATGGCATTATTTCATTCTTTTTTATGGCTGAGTAATATTCCATTGTATAAATATATCACATCTTCTTTAGCCATTCTTCCATCGATGGGCTGGCCCACCACTTCTTAAAATCTGCCCCTGTGTCTGGAAAGATCTAAGAGAAATTAGTGATGCTGTTTGCTTCCAGGGAGCAGAATTGGCTGGTTGGGGACCATGGAGAGAGATTTTTACCTGAATATCCCTTTGAGTTTTTTCATTGTGAGTCATATATTACCTACTCATAAAAGAAAATAAATTTAAAGTTTCAAAAAAATGTTTGGCCCACAAACACAAGCCAAAAATATGCACTTCTGGCTCTAAGCAAAAGTCCCTGCTAAGCAAAAGTCCCTGGACTATCAGATGTTTTTGCCATCTCCTTGTCTTTCTTAACATGAGTATCACAAATTGATGGCATGTGTACGAAAATATTATTACTAATGAGAAGTGTCCACTTATGAATAAGGGTCTTCTTTATAATTTTATTGGTAATTATACTTTTAACTTTGTCTAAGTCATTTTCTTAGAGCTTGTCTATATACGATAACAAGCTGAATTTCCTTATGTGTTAAATTTCCTGCATCTTTTATTGAAAGGAGACTGTAAACTCTTTCAATATAGTCTCAAAAAGGCAGCTTTAGTTAAAGCACATCTTGTCAAGTAGCATATGCTTGGCTGCAAGGAACAGAGCACAGAACTCAAAGTGCTTTAAGGATATGGAGCTGATTCACCTCACAACCCAAGGGTCAGGGCTGTCCACATGTCCAGGGGTTCTGTGGTCTCACTGTTATCAAACCCAAGTTCATGAGCCCGACACACAGTGAGGCCAAACAAACCAAAATGTCAGAGTCTGGAGCAGAGAAAGTGTTACTGTAGGGCCATACAAGGAGAACGGGCAGCTCGTGCTCAAAAAGTACAAGCTCCCCGATGGTTTTGGGGCAAAAGTTTTTCTAGGCAACATTTGCGGGGAGGGCTGCAGGGTGTGTGACCATCCTCTGATCGGCACCTGTAGATGAACTCAGAGAGATGTATCAAACTGTTATGTATGTACCTGGAGGAGGAAACAGGACCAGGCCCCATGCTGCACTACTCTTTCTTTCTGTATTCTCTCACTCCCCTAACTAGTCACTGTTTGAATCTGCCCTTTGGAACTCAGGGAAGGTCGAGGAGGCTGAAACCTTTCTCCTACAAACAAGAAACTGGGGACCTGGAGGGGCTTTGGGGCCTGGGAGGGCCCCAGGGTCCTGCTCAGTTTCATCATCAGTGGTCCCAGCTCTTTTCATCCTTCTGCTCTGCCATCCTCGGGACTTTGGATTGTCACCCAAATACCTTTGTGCCTCACAGTCAGCTCAGGACACCCACGTCCAAAGCAGGAAATAGGGCTGGGGTGGGAGGAGGGAAGTGGCAGCAAGAAGTCTCCTTCCCCAGAAATCCTGCAGCAGCTCTTCACCTTACCTCTCATTGGTCAGAACCAGGTCACCTGATTCCTCCTGGCTGTCAAGGATGCTGGAACTGGGTGTCTGGGATGAGACAGGTACTTGCCTATTTAGACAAGGATTTACCTATTTAGACAGGTATTTGAATTTGGATGACCATCTGGGTGTAGGGAGGTACAGATGCCTCTCTGAGCAAATGAGAAGAGGTTGGTCCATGTCTGCTGGGAGGCTGGCCTGTGACTTGACATCGCTGTGCAGGTAGACACACATCCTGGGCTACAAGCCCGCTAACCCTCCTCTGGGTGGGTCCTTGCCCTCCACTCCCCTGTGTCATCCACGTGCAGTTATTGGCAAGGAGCACTTTCAGTGGTGGTTTTCCAGAAGTGCAGACAACAGTGATGGTCCGTCCGGGTGCTCAGGGATGGGAGCTCTTGGCTGTGCTTTGTGCCCCAGCCCTGGCGTTTCCTCTCTGTCCCCTGGGATGATGGGACTCCTCTCCCAACGATGTGGCCCCAGCAGGAAGCCACAGTCCTCTGTCTCCTTCTCACCAAGGCCAGCATCTCCTCGTAATTGCGGTGGACAAATGTTTCCCCTTCCCTCTGAGCATCGGTCTCTTCTGTAAGTGAGGCTTTATTACTTTTTTATTACAAAGTCCTGCTGCAAGATTTCTCAAGTAGCAACAGGCTTGTGCAGTCTTCAGAGCTGGAGGAAATTTCAGAGCCAGGAAGTCTTGTATTGCAGAGGTGACATCGGCTCATGAAAGGAAACCTTGAGGCCGGGGCCCCACTTCCCCTCAGCAGGCAGTTCCTCCTATCACGCTCACCTGCCTGACATGTGCAAGACGGAGTTTTGCTTCCGCAGCTCTTGTGATACAGTTGCCCCTGGAAAAGCAGAGGCTTCTGCTCTCAGGCAGATGTAGTTTCTTTTGGATCACGGAATACAGCAAGACTCTAGTTTTTACCTTAATTTCATTCCAAATGTGGTCGGGCTCAGAATTTTTCTCTCCAGGAATTGGCTTCCCAAACAGTGTTTCTTCCTGTATGCGGGCAACACTTCCTGATAAGTTCTGTCCTGCCTGCTTCCTGTCCAAACCGGGATGGCTAAAGAGCATCTGTGTTACTGTATTCTGCTGGCATCACTTCACCAACAAATCATTAAATACTGATTATTCAAAAGAAAGGAGAGTTTTGAGGATAAAAAATAAACAGAAAAATGGCTAATTGAATAATCTAGGACAGTGATTTTTCAAGGTGTGGCTTTACATCCCATCTCAGAAGATTGGAAGCCTCGACTGACAAAACAGGGGAGCTGTGCATCCACATGGAAGGTCTAAGCCTCCCCTTAAGCTTGTTCCAAATCAGTGGCCTCAACCCCAAACAGAGAAGAGATTTGGAATCAGCACCTCATGGTGTGCGAAACCAAACAAACTCTGTAGTAATTTCAGGCAAATTATTCTTTAATAATAAGAATTATTATTCTTACTATACATCTTGAAAAAATACTTTGGTTCAACTGTTGAATAAAAAAGTAGTGGGATAAAATACATATGCACACAATGTCCTTAGAAAACACTCGGCAAGGAGGTAAAAGAGTGGAATGGATCAACATTTAATAACGGCGGTTTTGGCGTCTGGAAGCTCCATGGTAGACGTCACTTGATCTTACATGACTTGTTCAACCATCGGCACGATTCTAAAGAACAAGGACAAGACCATGGAACATGTGAAGTCTGCTGTGCGGATGATGCAGGCAATAATATCGAAGAAACGTGGAAAAGTGATGGAGGAGATGGAGAAACTCCTCAGTGTGTGGGTGCAGGATTAGCATCAGTGTTGAGTCCCGCTCAGCTTAATGGTGATTCAAGAGAAAGCTAAAAGCCCTTAAGACGACTTGAAGGAGAAACATGGCGAAGAATCAGAGGGCACGTCTTTTAATGCCAGCCATGGCTGATTTCATTGGTTCAAGGCTAGAGCCAACCTTCACAACCTAAAAGTAAGTGGCGAGGCAGTGAGTGCAGACCAGTAGCTGCCCGGGAATTTCCCGAAATGTTTCGAGAAATTATTGATGAAGGCATGTATTTACCCGAGCAGGTTTTTAATGTGGATGAGACAGGACTATACTGGAAGAGGATGCCAGACCGAAGTTACATCAGTAAGGAGGAAAAGTTGATGCCAGGCTATAAAGCAGCAAAGGATAGGCTAACTCTGTTGTTTGGTGGCAATGCTTCTGGTGATACGAAGCTGAAGCCTCTCTTAGTTTATTTTTCAGAGAACCCAAGAGCCCTTAAAAACATAGCCAAGGGCTCTCTTCCTGTTGTGTGGAAGAGTAACCCCAAAGCCTGAGTTACACGGGCCATTTTCCAGGACTGGTTTTTCCACCACTTTATCCCAGAGAGAGAGAAATATTTCTTGGAGAAGGACACGCCATTCAACGTTCTTTTGCTGCTCGACAATGCTCCGGGCCACCTCCCGTTCATGGACGACTTTCATCCCAGCGTCAAAGTAGTGCATCTGCCACTGAATATTACATCGCAAATCCAACCTATGGACCAGGGAGTTACAGCGATTTTCAAAAAATATTATTTACATCACACTTTTTGCCAGGCAGTAAAGGTGAGTAACGAATCAGGAACAACCTTGAGACAATTTTGGAAGGACTATAACACCTACAAGGCCATAAAAAACATTGACTTTGCTTGGTGTGAGGGTATGGCCGTCCCCATGAATGGGGTTTGGAAGAAACTTTGCCCGCAGTTTGTTCATGATTTTCATGGATTTGAGAAGGTGGGTGAGGAGTCCAAAGAGGTCTTCATCAACGTAGTGACCCTCAGCGAGAAGCTGGAGCTAGATCTGCAACAGGACGACTTCATTGAACTCCTTGCTATGCAACACGAGGAGCTTACTAATGAAGACCTGATGGAATTGGAGGCCCAGAGAAAGGACAAAGAGAGACAAGAGGAAGAAGAAGTAACTGAAGAACCAAAGAGATTCACGACGCAGGAAATGGCAAGGAGATTTTCTTTATCTGAGGAGGCACTGTTAGTTTTTGAGGCACAGGACCCAAACCTAGAATGGTACACGAAGTTTCAACAGCCATTCAGAATTCAATCCAGTGCTACCGTGTCATCTATGATGAGGTAAAAAGAGCTACTACCCAGACATCACTGGATCTTTTTTTCAAGAGGGTAGGTAGAATTGAATCTAGCAAGGAAGCAGAACCTGTGCCATCAATGTCAGGCATGGGTGAAATTGCAGCTTGCCCTCCGTCTCCTATTGCTGAAGATCCTTCAGCTCTACCATCTCCCACCTCCTCTCCCTCCTCCAGTCAGTAACTCTTCTTGCCTGTTCACTCGATGCCAGGCCCTGTGTGCCAGCTGTTGTGCTGTACTACTGTACTTTCCAAGATACTGTACTGTAAGATTAAAAATGTTTTCTTTATTTCTTGTTTGTTTTTTATGTATTTTTTGTGTGAAAAGTATTATAAACCTATTACAGTACAGTACTATATAGCCAATTGTGTTAGTTGGGTACCTAGGCTAACTTTGTTGGACTTACGAACAAGTTGGACTTACAAATGCGATCTCAGAATGGAACTCGTTCATATGTACGGGACTTAACTGTATTGGAATTTTAAGTGAATTTTATTTTCTTATAATTTTCCATGTTTCTAGAGCAATTTTGAATGGATAGGCACAGTTTTTACATTAGAAACAGAAAATGTTTGTTATAAGGACACAGCCCGCTCCTCCCTTCCTCCTCCCCCTGCCCCTCCCCCTCCCCTGCAGGCTATGACTCTGCATAGGACCTCCTGAACTTGGCAGCCACCCCGTAAGGAGGAGACGGAGGACCCTTTAGCATCTCTAGAAGCAGGTGCTGCCACATTGGCAGAGACACAGGAAATGCAGGGATCTCACCTGATTTCACCAAGGAGTAGTTTTAAAAAACATTTTATATAATTGCCATAAGATGTGTGTGTGTGTGTGTGTGTGTGTGTGTACACATGCACTCAACCACAGCAAGAAAATCTAGGTTGTGAGAATAAGATACTAAATATATTTCTTTCTTTGGGGGCCAGTTATTTCCTCAGGGGTCTACCAGAAAGGTTACCTACATTTTCTTTTTCATCACCTGTCAAAGGATATGGCATCCAAGTTCCCTTTAACTACTGGAGGCTAAATAAATGCCCAGACATGTGGGGTTTTCAGATGAGAAATCCATGCCCTTGGCCCATGTCACTCTCGCACCCATCCTGGGCCTCAACAACCATGACGAGGGGGCTTCCACTGACCCTGCACGTGTGCACAGACCAGCACGTCCACGGGGCCACACAGCTTCACTTCCTCCATGCTGGATGCCTGTATCCTCCCAGCCTATGGTCCCTACCTCAGGGAAGGTGAGCCCCTTATCCTCCCAGGAAATGCAAACAATTTTGGCCTCATTACTTTTCTCAGAGGCTGGTTTTCATTCCGGAGCCTATCACCTCTTGGGTCTTTATTTCTCTACAGTGTGTTCAGGCCCAAGAATTTATGTATTGAAATATGCATGGGATCATCATAACTTAACAACTGTTACCTCTCCTTCATACTATGATTAGGGCATTAAATTGATTTGAAATTTGAATTATTTGAAACAATGTATGCATGTGAGTTATACCATCTATAAGCTTCATTTTGGAAGGGAAGAGGGGGGTTAGTTATTTCTCCTAAAAGGGAGCTGAGGCCCGGGGCTATTACCACGTCTCTCTAACTGGCCGGATCAGTTCCCTTCACTGGGCAAAAATATGAGTCCTCAACTCAGCCCCGTTCTCTGGGTCCGCTTTTACCCACAAAACACTGAGATGCTATCCACCTGCCCTTTGTGGGTATTTGTCAAAATGGTCCAGAAAGCAGAAGACTGGGTCTTCCAACCAGCAGTGTGAATCAGGGTCATCGGACAGGCTGCAAGCCCAGCAAGGAAGCCTTATCTGCCGAGAGGAGAAAGTCTTGACTACCTGCTTTCGCTTGCTTACTATTGTGCCAGGCGGGGAGCAGAGACCCCATCTGGACTCTTCACAGGCTTGCTGCCACCGAGGCTTTCCTTCTCTCAGTCACCAACCGTGTCCACCGACTGGCCGATCTTCCCCGGCAAAAGTACTGGAAATCGTAGCCACATCCTAGGATGAAGAAATGGAGGCACAGAGAGGTTAAGCGACTTGTCCAGAGTCACACAGCTTGGATTTGAACCAAAGTCCCCTACTGCCTGTGGCTGAGGGTGCTTTCACAGGTTCCCTTTCCAGAATTCTGGCTTTCTCCCTGTGTTTGGGCGAAGTAAAGCCTCTGCCTGAAAGGGAAGCAGCAGACAGGGCCCTCTCTCTGCCTTGCCCAGGGCACTTCCAGACCAGAGGTGCCTCCCTCAGGAGCATTTCTCCCCTCACTCGGGGGCACTTCTGACCCTGCTGGAGACAGACAGACGTGCCGTGTGGACTTGCTGTCCTCCTCTCTGTCAGCTTCTATTGAGCTGAACACCCCCGGTCACACCCCTTCCCCAGAGCGCACACGTACGCATCCTGCCCGTCTTGACAACCCTCGCCTGCCCGGTCTCACTTCTCAGTGTCCCTTTCAAACTGTGGCAGCCAGGGCCATCCTGCTAAATGTTTTCTTCTCAATTTGGGGCCAACTTCTGGCTTTTCAAGGCCATTTGAATCCTGCTAGTTCGTACAGAAAATCATCCATGCATTTCTGTCCTTCCACACCCAGAATGTGTGTTTGTGTCTAAATAGACATTTGCGTCGGGCCAGGTGTCAGTGGAAACAGTGGACTCAGCAGAGCGAGGAACGAACCTACGGCACAAGGACTAAGACCCTCCCGCCACCCCGGCCGTTCCCCCCACTGCTTGCACACTCGCGCTCACACTCACACATATCCACACCACTCGTGGCGCCGTCCCCCCACCCGCTGCTCCCCCCTCGGCGCCCGTGCTCCTCAACCCTCTCAGCCACCCCTGCTCTGCCTGCCGTTCCAGATCCTCTGCCAGCCCCACTCAGATTTATCTTGAAAAATGTCCAACACGTAACCCACTTTCCAAGGGCAGGTCTAGGAGGGAGTAATTGCTGTTATATAGGGCGAGCCCCAGCGGCTCTCAGGAGATGCCCTGGTTTCCATAGAGCCCGTGCTCTGTTCACCCCCGGCCCCACCCCCACCCCCACCCGGAACCCACAGTTAAGAACGTAGACAGAGACCCACAGCGGGAAGGGACACCTAGCTGGCTGGCGTCAGTGCTCAGAGGGCAAAGTCAGCGGACAGTGCTCATTGGTGATGGGGCCTGAGTGCAGAGATTCTTGGCAAGTCTTGAAAAGTGAAGAGTTGTTGGAATTGGGCAGAGTGTATGATGAAGTAGCCTTGGATTGGTGGGTGCAGCAAAGGGAGGGTCTCGAAGGAGTCCCAAAAGCAGAGTCTCTGCTGCAGCTCATCTTCCGGGACCAGGGCCCCAGGAGCAGGCAACCTGGCTGTCGTTTTGTCTGCTGGTTTGTGTGCTTGGTCCCAGCACCATGTAACACGGGGACAGGAAATCCTGTTGGTTTCAGTGCTCAGTATTAATCAGAAGGAAGGCAAGCTTGAATCCATGCAAAAGGAAGTCTGTCTGCTTGGGAGGGTAGATGACAACCCGAATGCTCACGATGAAAGAAGGGATCAGGCGGAAGAAGCGTCCTTGCCCCCCTGGGTTAGCTGCTAATTTTTATTTTAATGTTAAACCGTTGCATGATTTATAATTAACTCAATCTATTCAGCACAGTTTAATGAATCAATCGGATATTTTTGCAACAAGTGAGACATATTAAGAATATGAATGTATTAGTGAATCAAATGACTTGTTCTAAATAATGCAACATGTCGGTGGTACATCTAATTAGAAATTAAAATCGGGAACCTGATTAGAGACAATCATAAAAGTATGTTGATTTTGTTAAATATGTAGAAGGTGGTGGGCTAGGAGAATACACACTGACTGTTCACAATAGTGCTTCGCCAAGGGAGCAGAAGCAGCAGAGGTGAACCTGAGGCGATGGTGGGCCTCACCTCTGGGCATCACATGTGGGCATCACCTGTAGGCATCGCCTGTGCTGCCACCAGAAAGCTCAGCTGTGATGCCACAGCTCCGAGGCTGCCTGGGAAGATTTTAGTAAATGCTTTCTCCAAATCCAGCCACAACGACAGCTAACTAACCTCCTCACTGAGTCTGGGCACCAAATCAAGTCTTGATTCAGTCCCTTACTCTGTATATTTGTGATGTAATAAAATAGAATCTTCTTTCTGGGAAAAACTTTTATATCATGAAAATATTTACATTGATCACAAAGCTACATGGGAATAAAATAAAACATAATGTCTGCAGGTACGCTTAGTTTTCAATCATTTTAGACCAAATGTTTAATAAAATAGTTCTTGTGGGGAGACCATCGTCTGACCCCAGGGGCCTGAAAGGGCTGACTGGGCCTGGGGCCACCCCACCGGTGGGAGGAGCATCAGACAGCATCCCTCTCTCGGCCCCCAGTCCTCTTACCCGGCCATTCCTTCACAGCATGCCTTTCTTTCCTTTGCACATTCTTGGCTGTCTCCCTGCCCCCAGCCTCCTAGATTATGAGCCCTCGCCAGGCAAAGGCTGTGTTGGAACCATCTCTGTATCCTGTGCGACATCTAAGGAGACGCCCTGAACCACTGTGTGTGTGCGGGAACTGCGTCCACCCTCTGCCCGTTGACCTGGAGGAGGGACAGTTCTGTGGATTCAGACCCACCTCCTCCAGGCACGGTTCCGTGGCCGCTCAGGAGCTCCTGCTGGTCAAGGCTGAGGACTCAGCTAGCCCTTCAGGAGGATGGCCTGGCTGGGGATGAAGAAAGAGACAGGAGAATGTAGTAGAAAAGAGCAGTTGTCTCGGCCAATTGAAATTCAACAGATCCCCTGGGGATTCATTTTCTAAATGGCTTCTAATTTCCCTAAGTGTCTTGTCCTTTTCTCTCTTATATTCAGGCATCCAGTGAGCAGGCACTGGTCATACATTTCTGACATTCCCTCCCTGGCAAAATCCGGACCACGGAGAGCCAAAAGGAAGAGTAAATGACATCACTTTTGCTTTACCATTGACTCCAGGAATGAGTCTTCTCATTCCTGCAGAGCAGAGTCCTCCCTCCCCGACCCTTTGCAGGCCAGCGCCTGGTGCCTGCGCTCAGCCCACAGTCCCTGAGTTGGGGGCCTGGAAGGGGCCCTGCGTCTCCCGCTCCCGGTGACCCTTTGCAAAATATCAGACAGTGTCCCCTGATGGGTGGGTTTCTCCACCTGCTCCCAGCCCCAGGCGGCGGGAGGGCGCTCCTCCCAGAGACGGGTGCCCTCAGGGCTATGACCTAGGCAGGACGGGTATGAAGGACAGAGGGTTAAAGTGCGTTGGATGCCACTGGGAGGTCCCACGCCAGACATGTCACATGATGTGGCATTTAATCCTCCCAACACAGTGAAGAGACCCTGTCGCCACCTCCATTTTACAGATTAGACCTGAGGCCTGGAGAGATTAAGTGCTTGCCCAGGGTTTGTCTTTCTTTCTCTTTCACACACGTGTGCACACAGACATGCAGACACACACACACATGCACATATATACACGCACATGCACATGCACACACAGACGCATACACATACATATACACATACACACAGGCACACACACGCACATGCACATATACAGCCCTCATAGCATACACATATACCCCCTCATAGCAGTCTCCTTTCATGATCTTGGTTGCAGAGTCTCGGAAAGTTAAAACTGGTAGAAACTCTAGTTCAAGTGAGAAATCCAGCCCAGGAGCTGGTGGACAGCGCACTGGAGGTCACTCAGGGAAGGTTTGCCAGAGAAACTATCGGGAACGTGAGCAAGTCCTGAAACCCAGCGTCTCGGGCAGGATCTCCCTGAATCGGCCCCGAGATGGGGACCCACAGGCAAGTGGCTGATTACAGAACAAGTCCTAGTTGGGGGTCAGGAAGGAAGCAGGACAAGGGACGGGAAGGGAGGCAGGATCTCGGAGGGGTCCTACAGAGGGGAGCCTCAGCCGGACACCCAAGGCTCTGGAGGGCGGGCTCCACCTCTGACTTTGTCCTGCGTGGAAGCAGGGGCCCTGGACTTTCAGGTCTCGTCCTGTCCTCACCGGCCTCCAGACAGGACACCACCCTCAGGCACGTCCAGCTCTCTGAGTTTGCAGGGCAAGCAGCCCCTGTGGCCTGAGTCCTCTGAAGAAAGTACAGTTTCTGGCTTTAGAAACTTGTTATGGTTGTTTCAGGGCCCTCAGTGCATCACTTGGCCCCCTCCCCTCCGTGGGAACAGTGGCAGTGGCACCAGGCCCTGCCGTGTGCCATCAGCGGCACAGACATGGTCAGAGCCAGGAGCAAGCAACGGAGGATCCACCGGGATGACTTTAAATGAGAAGCACAGACCTGTGCCCAGGGAAGGCGGCGTTCGCTGCTGCTCAGAGGAATTTCAACACTCGTCTGCTTGAGCAGAATTCACGTTGAGTCAACACAGTGGCATTAGGGGACACCCGAAGCATCCTGGGTATCAGCTCAACTGTTTCTATTTCTTCCAGTCATTCACGTGGCACCTTGCATCGCATCAGGGCTGTGTGGGACTCGGGCCCATCTGTCTTCCAATGCCCCGGGGTGTGAGGCTCAAGCTGGGGACAAGCAGCCCCACTTTATAGACACAAAAACCGAGAGAGGTTGGAGTCACTGCTTCCTGAATCTGCAGCACGAGCAGGTTTTGTGCCTGCCCTCGCCTCCCATCTCACATTTCCGTTCTATGAGCAAAGCCTTCAAGGCACTTCATTACTCTCCCTGCTCTGATTTTTTCCCCTCAGATGGAGTCCTCCAAGGTCAGCGAGCCCAGGTGCAGGCCGTGGTCTGGAGAAAACCCAGACTCTGGAGACCCGGATGCAAGCATCCATTCTGCCACTTGGCAAATGTGACCTTGGGATCCTCAAGGCCATGGGGAGCTCCAAGGGCTGCCCATCCCCACTTCTAGGAATAAGGCCGTGCTCCCAGCCGAGAGGGCTTTGCAGGCAGGCTGGTCGGGGTCTGGCCCCAGACCTGCAGGTGGGAAAGGCAGAGGTCTGAAACCGGAACATGGCTCAAGCCCAAAGACCAAGGCAAAGGGAGGTAAGTAGTGGATGAGTTGCCGGGAAGGTGGAAAGCCAAATGAATCGGGGCAACACCGGGCCTGGGGGTGTGGTCCAGAGCCAGGACCCCTCATCTCCCCTCACACACGACAGCCCAGGAACCGCGTCTCTGCACGCGGGTTGTGATGCCTGTGAAGGAGCCGGCCTGAGTGCGCAGCCCCGGAGTCCAGAGACCTGCCCAGTACCCAGTGCAGCCCAGCGCCTTCTCCCACCATGGACAGTAGACCCGCTCCTCCACGTGCTCAGTGCCGGAGCTCACCTGTGCCCCGCAACAATGCAGAGCCCGGGGAGGGGAGAAAAGGAGCTGTAGCCCGGCCGGCACTGCTCCCACCACCAGGCCGAAGGGAGGATGGGCCCCCAAGGTGCTGTCCCGGGAGTAGGGATGATGGAGATGGGCCTGCCTGTGGGCAGACGCAGTGCAGCCCATGTGGGCCGGGCCAGGGGCAGGTGGAGACGCACGCCTGATGCAGAGCACAGGAAAAGCCACGGGAACTTGAGATGCTGCCCTGAACCAGTGGGTCATGGCACCTGCTCCAGAGAGGACTCTTTCCTTGTGCTGTCAGCCCCAAAGTGGGTTATTGCCGTGGCCACACTCGGCCCCTGCTGTAGGAGGAGATCATCCTGTCCCCTGGTGTCCTGACATCCAGCAAACCATATCTAAGGCACCCTGGGCAGGACCAGCTGCTGATGTGCATGACAGTCGCCCAGGGAGCACAGCTGGGCACAGAGGGCAGGTTCCGGCACTTGCCCATGGGAATTCCTTTATTCAAAGGCATTCTTTTCTTGAAATGTGAGTGATAAACTGAGAATCATAAGAAGGAAATTGCTTGATTTCGTGGGGTTTTCCCTCCAGTTCCACATCCTGCAAAATTACAGAAGTGGTTATTTTTGCCATAGAATTCTCTCCTTTTTTTGCAGAAAAAAAAGTGCATGTAGCAAAAAATATATTTTCTTGAGCCAAAAATGAGTTTGTAGGCTTTTTGGAAAATGCCAGAAATCATGCTAATAGTTAATGATGGTGTTTGAATGCTTAGTGTTGCACCAGCAATGTTTTCATGGACTCCAAGCTCTCAGTTTCTCATTATGCTAGAGCCACACCGGTACACACAGTTCTTTTGTTCATCAAGAAAAACATGGTCTTCTTTCGTCTGAGTGAAGGAGGTGCACTGTCCACTTTGGTGCATGGATCAAAGTGGGTTTATGAATCCATTTTTTGAGGCTAGTGCCTCTGAACACATGGTGCAAATTCTGGCCTCACAGTCCATCCTGAAAGCAAGGTTTTGTAAAGCTAAGCTTTTCCTAATTATTTTTCTCTCCAACAGTCTTGGAAATAATCATATCTTCCTGCTTTCAGCTAAAATACAATTTCTTAAAGACACTGATTATTCTGATACTGTCCTCTGTCATGATAATAGATATGGGTTATGGATCATTAACTGGATCATGGAAATTAGTCACCTGCCGAGGCAGGTCAGGGGGAGAACAGAGGACCAGCCCTGCTGGCAACAGAGGGGCCGGTGCTGGAGGCTCTGGTGTGACAGTCTGTGTGGTCACCTGACATCATGTATCCAGGAGGTCGTGAGGCCAAATCTGTGTTCAGGTCGAGGAAGAAGAAATAAATTGTCAAAATCAGGAGAGGGAATGGGTGAGGGTGGGAGACCCCCAGCGGAAAGGGTTCCCGATAGCATGGAGAACAGGGGGGCCCTTGCACTTGATCTCTTTCCTGGTTGGTCCCTGACTGCCTGGTGTGTGTGGGCTATTTCCTGGGAAAGGTGTAGGATCGATCCCAGCTGGACAGCATCACCACACCTGCCCGCTTCACTATCGCAAGTGTGTCCTGTGTGTCCTGTATGTGTCCCACGTGTGTCCCGTGGTCCTACACTCGCTGAGCCGTCTCTCCGGACTCTGACTTTAAAGTCTGGGGCAGGGTGGAGCACGAGCCCACGTGTTCACGCTTTGATAGGAGAGATGAAGGCTGTTCCAGGATGAGAAGCCAAGAAACATGCAGGGGTGGGTCCTAAGCAGCAAGGCCCATGGGAGCTGGGGCAGAGGGAACCAGACAGAAGGACCTGGAGGATCTGACAACAGACTTGGCCTCACTCAGCCTCGAACCCCTTGAAACAAGAAGCACTTGGATGAACGAAAACATCAACCTCCCCTCTCGTGTGGCATCTGAAGGCCTTTCAGCACCAGCATGTTTTGTGCCAAGAATCTAGATTTTGCCATTCCCCTCAACTTCCCTGCAAAAGGTCCCCAGCAGCCCCGCAGTCTTGCTAACTGTCTTTAAAACAATAACCCACTGTCCCTGCTCAGGAAACACACTGCGCGCGTGGAGCACATCTTTATCTGTACACAGCCAGGCAGCAGATACTATAACCGTGCTCATTAGACAGGAGGAAACCAGGCTCCCTGCGTGAGGACAGGCCACAGGAGTGGCAGACACCTACTCCCAGGCTCGCTGAGCCCCTCCCCGTGGTAAGCCTTCAGCCCGCCCCTGACGCACACCCTCTGTGAAGGCTGGCTGCTCCCCGAGCTGAGGACAAGCCAGATCTGAGACCCGTCCTCACTCACTGGCTGCGAGATCACCGGGCCAAACACTCAACCTCTTCATCTCCTGGGGTCACTCCTGCCTCCCCACTGAGCTCAGATCCAGATTCAGTGAAGTCACGTGCATTAAGAACAAATCTCGGAAGGCAGGAAGATGGTGGAAGAGTAAGACGCGGAGATCACCTTCCTCCCCACAGATACATCAGAAATTCACCTACACGTGGAACAACTCCTACAGAACACCTACTGAACGCTGACAGAAGACCTCAGACCCCCCAAAAGGCAAGAACAAATCTCACTCTCAGCAGCAGCTGATTGCAAAAACAGCTCCAAACGCCTCCCACTCCCATGCATCCCGTCTCCAGCAGGACCTCACGACCCCCCATCAAAAGCCGCAGGCTGTCTCCCACGTCCTGAACTTGGGCCGTGCGACAGCTTTGGTAAAGGAGACCTCAGCCATGTGATGTGGGCTTGGAAATCCGTGTGCACTGGGCCCACAGCGCTGAGCCTCACCAGCTCTGTGAGGAGCCCTGGGCCAGCCCTGGGGGAGCAGCGGCCCATCCCCCCAGTCCACAGCCAACCACCCCGGACACGTGAGGAAGGCTTTGGTGGGCAGCTGACCACGGATGCCCAAGGGAGCACAGGTGACACCACCCAGAGGCTCAGCCCTCATCGCCACCCTCAGAACTGTGAGCCAGCTGCCGTTTTCAGCCACAACATTTGGGCTGGCTTGTTTGCAGCACTAGGTAACTGGTCCACTGCACCACAGAGGTGGCTTACAATTTGTTAACTTACTGCCCTCCTTGATTCATTCCAAAGTGGTGTGACCGATGCAGAGCCAGACTGCAAAGTCTGTAGCCCAGACCTGGGCTTCACTCCCCACTCGAGCCACCTGAGAATCAGAGCGCCATACCAGGAGAGCACCAAGAACTCCTCCAGCTCTGATGTTCTGGGTGCTGGTGTGTCTTTTCCTGTTCTAAACTCTCACTTCAACATTGCCTCAAAATTTTGTGTAAGTTTTGAATCTCTCTCCTTTTATTTCTGATACCAATTCACATTTTTCTTAGAGCCTCACCTATCATGTCTACACTGAACATCTGAGTGGTCATCTTTCTGTCCTTCTAAGTCCACAGGATTCTCCTGTGATAAGACATTGCAGCTTTTCAATTCCTGGATGTCATCAATCAAGACAATTTAATAACAGATCTGGGGAGGAGACAAGAAAAAACTGGATGAATGACATTGCCTTAAAATTGGGTACACCCTCTCCATTGTTAGTATTACAATCAACGCGTAACAAGGCTGAGCATTTCACACGTTTGATCTAAAGCTGGTTGAGAAGGAGCCCCATTGAGCTGCCGGCACCACGCAGGGCACGGCAGGGCACGGCAGGGCACTTCATAAGCTCTGCCTGGTGTCTGGAACCTTTCAGTTCACAACGTGTTGAGGAACGCCTCCTACCTGAAGACCTCCAGTCCGTGCTTCCTCTCATCTGGCTACCTGCCTCTGGGAAGTAACAGCTTCTCTTGAAAGTTGTCCAGAAGCCTGACAGCTGGCTGGTGACTGAGCGACAGTCCACAGCACAGGAATTGGCCCCAGAGACCTCTCTTAGCTCTGTCAGTTCTGTAATCTCTCCTAAGAGATAAGCCTTGTCGAGAAGGTTACCCGATACCCAGGAGATTTGGTGACTTCTGCTGTCTCCCTCTGCTCAGTACGTGACAGCCCCTTGTTTGCTTTCCTATTTCAGTGCGGCATCACAGCACAACAGTGATGGCAACATTCCAAGCAACAACCAGGGATCCAGACTCAAGAGAAACCACCCTATACGCGCAGCTACCTACCATCCCAGACCAGCCAGGTGCCCACCAGGAGCCGTGGGTGCCTTCCCTGAACTGCCACATCTGTCAGGAACAGGGGACACCCCTCTCTTCATCTGAGATTCCTGGCCCTGGCGAGTTTCTTATGCAACGATCGGTAACACCCACTGGGATTGCGGAAACACTAAAAGTTGTGTGTGCATGTTCAGGGTCAGGGTCTAGAAAAGACAACATACTTCTGGAGACCTTGAAGCTATGTGAGTGGTATGGGAGAAATTAATAATAATAATAATAAACAACGGGCTTCCCTGGTGGCGCAGTGGTTGAGAGTCCGCCTGCCGATGCAGGGGACACGGGTTTGTGCCCCGGCCCGGGAGGATCCCACATGCCGCGGAGAGGCTGGGCCCGTGAGCCATGGCCGCTGGGCCTGCGCGTCCGGAGCCTGTGCTCCGCAGCGGGAGAGGCCACAGCAGTGAGAAGCCCGCGTACCGCAAAATAAATAAATAAAATAATAATAATAATAAACAACCTTCCACATCATAAACTTTTCCCTTTTCCTCCAAATTACCCTCTTTCCTCAAAGACATTTAATTGCACCCTTCCCCCATCTAATGCAGTCAGTCTCTATTTGTTCAGTGCCTGGGATGTGCCCAAAAGCTGTATGAGAATAAAACACAGTGACTTAAGGGGCCCACCATATTCATTCCACAACAGAAGACCCTGGGAATGTTTAAATGCTAGATTGAGTGAGGTGTGTTATGAAAACAAAGCCTTAGAAAATGTCAGGAAATGTATCCTCCCCCACCCCCCACGTGTACCCACGCTCCACAATTCACCTGGAAGAGCCGGGGTACTAAGTTCCAAAGCAACAGCCTGGAATGTTCCAGAGTACCAAGGCCACGACACAGAGGCAGGCCACAGAACTCCACACAGGAGGCCACCGTGGGGGCATCCCCTTCCTTTCACTCTGCAACCCTCACTTTTGGAGGGAACAGTGCACGGGTAGCCAGTGACAGCCCGGGGTCACGTGTTATGCTGCTCTCATGAGGGCCCGCCTGGTATATCATGAAAAGTCCAACTGAAACTGCAAACCATGCCCTGGAGGCACAGGCAGGTCCAGCTGTGCCCCAGGCTGGTGTTCTCTCACGCAGAAAACAAAACTGGCCCCGAAGCGAACCCAAAGTCTAGATACACAAGTGCTCTGAGAGGTGAGAACGCAGGTCAGGCCGCTCCCGAACTCTGGTGGCTGCGAAAACCCCAGGTGATATTTTTCAAAAAGCAACAGCTTCTTCATCTGATCAACAGGAGTAAGGATTCTCCACCTCAAAGGAGTCCAATGATATCTGCTCAGCTCAGTGGTTCAGATGAGAGAATGTAATGTTCTGATCCGGAAAGGATCCAGGGACAGTGGCAAGTTTACTAGGATACGATGGCATCTTCCTCCCATCTGAGAAGTTCTTCAAGCCGGGAGGAGTGGACGGTGGCTTTTTCTGAGTGTTCCAGACCACAGCCTTGCTGCTCTGGGATCTGGAGCCAGAAGCCTGGCTGTGCTTTGCCACGCTAGAGATGGAGGGGGGATGGCATTCAGGTGGATAAAGACAGAGCACAGATGGTGCCGGTTCCACTGACCTGCACCTCCACCCACCTGCCCCCTTACAGGTGCACTGGGACTTGAGCTTTCTCTCTGGGCTGCTGAGGACCCACAGGAGCCAGTCCCACAAAGGGAACCCGGGGAGGGACCTGCTGTTCTGGTCCCACCTCCGACCCCAGCCCTCTGGAAACTCCACCGCAGGAGCCCTGGCAGAGGAAGAGGTGCCTTCTCAGGGCCAAGTGGTCGGTGACCAGGCAGGGAGAGGCCTCTGCACCAAGGAGGGTTTCCTGGGGCATAACAGACAGTGAACACCAGGGTGCAGCCAGTGCCAGCCTGGCTGGGGCACCGGGCACTTCTGTGCCTGTGACAGAAGTGGGCTCACAGATTCTTTTCCTAAATCACTTTTGACTCCCTTCTGGCACTTCTTTCCTCCTCACTTCTTTCTCTATGAAATCCCAGCTGAAAACACCACTTCCCCCGCCTCCCTCAACGTTGGAAATGCAGACTATCTTGGGAGGTGCGCTCCCTCGCTCCCTGCCCACTGCCCACTCTCCTCACCAGGCTTATGCCCAGCCCCCTTCTCCCGACAACCTAGTTTTCCTCTCAATTCCCACTGCCCAGGGCCAGCCCTGCACGCACATCAGACCGGTTTGACACTGGGTCGAGGTCCCGGAGTCTGGGCCCCGCGCCTGGTTTCACGGGGTTGATTGGCTGGTCAGGACCCGAGGAGATTCAGGCCTATAAAGTGGGTCCTTAGGAACCTCAGAAAGAACGCACCAGAGCCTGGGGAGGCCTTTAGGACCGAGGGGAGCCATCTCTTCTCCGAACCAGGCGGCAAATCCGCCCTCCTAGTCCCCAGTGGATGCCCCCTTCCCCCAGCCTGTCACCCACATTCCCAGACACAGGGCCCGGGCCACCTGCCAGACGCGATCCCCCGCGGGGCCCGGCGGCCTGGGGCAAAGTTGGCGGCGCCTTCGCGCGGAGCCGTTCCCTCCTCCTTCCTGCCATCCCCAGAGCCCGTGGCCGCCGCCTCCGGCACGCGTGTCTCCAGGCTCGGGAGCCGAGCCGAGCGGCGCGCCCCGGGCGCCCCTCGCCCACCCGCCGGCCGGGTGCGCGCCGCGGGAGTCTCCTCTCACCCTCCTCTCCGGGTGGCAGGAGGGCCGGGCTCCGCCCCGCCGCCGCCGCTAGCTCGCTCCAGCAGCCCGGGCCGCCGCCGCTGCCCCGCGCCCGGTGCTCCAGTACGCGCGGGGCAGCCGGGGGCGCGGGCGGCGAGCGCAGGGCCGAGCGGCAGGGAGTGGGCGGAAGGGGAGAAGCCGGGCGGCGTGGGAGGTAGCCGGGAGCAGAGGCGGGCGCCGCACACCCCGCGCCCCGCGCGCTCGCTGCCTCCGGAGACGTGCGGGCCGCCACCGGGCGCACTAGTGGGTCACCTTGTCCGGGAGGTGAGTCCCGACCGCCACGGCAGCGCGGGCAGCGGAGGGGCCGGCGGGAGCAGGGCGGGGGGCGCGGGCGGGCGGCGGGCGGGCGGGCGGCAGGGAAGCGGCCCCCGCGCGGGAGGGAGTCCTGGCTCCGCCTCGGAGCGCGCAGACCGGCGGCTCCGGGGTGAGTTCGGGTGGTCAGGGCGGCGGGACCGGGGAGGCGCGGGGTCGTCAGGCGCCAGGGAGAGCGGAGCGGACGAGGAAGATGCGGAGGAAGGGGCCGGGCGCCGGCAGCCCGGGCTGCAGCTTGGCGCCTCGCCACCCCAGGAGCCCCGGCGGCGCGGAGGCGCTGCCGTGCAAAGTCGGAGGGAGCTGCTGAGACCAAAACCAGGGAGCGCGGCGGAGCGGGGCTGCCCGGGGCGGTGGAGGCGCGCGGCGGGCATTGGCTCTGAGGGTCCGGGAGACCCCCTCCAGCGACCCAAAGGAGACCGACTGGGGCTGGTGAGCGGGGCCGCCGCGGAGCTCGGGTCCGAGGTCCATCTGGGACGGGGAAGGGAAGCGGGCTTCGATTTGCCGAGCGGAGGGAAAAAGGAAGGCGAGGGTGCGAGCGCGCTGGGGATGAGGACTCCTGACCGACGACCGGGACGGAGACTGGGACTCTGGGAGCCCCTCGGTTCCGCGCGCTGTCTGGTCCCTGGCAGCCGCGACAGCCCGCAGCCCTGGGAGCCGCCAGCCACAGCGCGGAGCGGCGAATGAGTGGATACGTTTGGGGTTCAAGTTCTGGTCACAATTTCCCTGGGTATGATTTCTGCCTCTTCGTGCGCGCTCTCCAGGTGCGGGGAGAGGGAATTGGATTACAGGCAGAATGGGGCATTTTTCCGGGGGAAGGGGCTTTGATCGCGATGCGTTTTCTGCGAGACTCCAGTGGAGTGGGCGCCTACAGTCCTGCTTTGGGGAGGCTGCCAGTGGGGTCGCTTGGCTTTCCTGAAGGACTAGAGAAAGGGGTCTTCTCGTCGCCTTCGTCCCCTTGGGTGCCCCTTGCACGCAGGGGCGTGGGCGCCTATCACCCAGACTTCAGGTGCGTGCAGCCCTTCTGCGGCGTCAGATGCGCTGGCGCCGCCAGGCTCCTGGCCGGACTCCTGTCTGCGCCTTCCCGGGCCACCTCCCGGGTTCGGGTTTGGTGCAGCGGACACTGGCTGAGGGCTTGGCAGATTTAGGGGCTGGGGGTAGGTGGCTCCGATTTGCAGTTATAATCAGGCTCAGGCAGTGGGGCGAGCACCTGGGTCAGTGTATCTGTGGGTCCCCCTCCTGCTGGCCAGTGTGTTTGGTCAGAGCCCAAAGGGAGCGGCTTCTGCCCTGAGCAGAACTGCAGCCTGTGGGGCGAGCGGCCTGTAACAAACCCCAGAGCCAGCCAACTTTTCCTTGCTGGGGAGAGATTGCTGGGCAGTCAGCGCTGGTGCTGGGATGTGGTCTCCTGAGGGGGTCTGGCTCCCTAAATGCTCACAGCAGCCAGAGTGGAGAGCCAGCCCGGCGGTGGGGCTGATGCCCGTTCTGGCTAAGACAGGAAGTGGCTGGAGCAGATTTTCGGATGAATTATCGCCTGTTGTGTGCCTGGTGGTTGTGTGGAATGTCTTTCTGGAGATCAGACCACAGGTGTGGGCCTCTGAGACGTCTGAGGGTGAGCCCTCCACCTCCCTCCCACCCTCTCTCCAACACCCCAGGGTCCCTTTGCCTAGAGCGAACGTTGGTTTGTCACTGATCTGCTGCCCTCTCCCACCCTGCCCCCACCTACTGCATGAAAATGGAATCGTCATAATCAAGAGGGCCTTGTTAAATAAAGGAAAAACTGGGGAAATCTATGTCTAAAGTTTTTCACAGTGGAAAATGTCAGTGGTTCGCAGAGGTGGGAAAAACAGCGCACTGACCCTGCAGCGTGCCCCTCATCCACCCTGCTGCCTTTCCCTCCTGTTTACCACCCTCCTGCGAGTTTGGGAGGCCCGTGTCTGAGGAAGGATTTGGAAACTTATTCCCAGCTCACTTCACTGCTAAATGCGGCCCATGAATCTCCAGCTGCTGACATTTCATTTCGTTTTCACATAACCGTCAGCAGAAACAACTTCTTTGAATGATTCCATTAGAAATAGGTGATGTTAAAATAGAAACGAAGGTGCTCCCCTCCCCCCCGTCCATCTAGGGGTAGAAAAGAAACCTGCTAACATTTCTGGAGGCACAAAGAGGAGGGTTGAAGGAGGAGAGGGAAATTCAGACCCTGAGAAAAGAGACGTCTGAAACAATTGCATTTGACTCGTGCCAGCGGACGTGCGGGGAAGAAAGAGATTCCAGCTGAACCGATACAAGCAAAAGAACATTTCTTTTTTGGTAAAAAAAAAAAAAAAAAAAAAAAACTTTAAAACTCAATTCCTAAGTCATAAGCAGTTCATTTCTTCCACATTTAGCATCGGCAGAAATTTAAAGTGCTGCACTGACTTGCCTCCCTCTCTCATTAACTCTAACGCATATTTTCTCAGGAGTTATTACTATTATAAGAGAATAAAAAGATATTTTCTTATGTAAGTTTTCTATGGGAGACACTAGTTGGTGCTATTCTGAGGCTCGTGAGAGTGCTGACATCTCATCTCTCAATTAGAGAACGTTTGCTCATCACCTGGTCACATCTGGAGACTGCTCCCTCAGATGGGCTCCGAGTGTGGAGTCTGGTGGCTGGAGAAGGTAGCCTGGGACCGGCCTCCAGAGGCCGTGGGAGGGGACCCCCATACCTATGTGCCCCCCCTCACTCTGCACACCTCCGCACATTCTTTTACAGAAAAGCTGTTCCTAAAAATTGTCAACGACGTGCTTGGAGGATTTGGGAAACTTTTGAATACCTTGATAAGGTGCACTCTTTAATGGCATCCTTGGCCAGCCTCTTGTGATACGAGTAACCATCCTGTAGGCCAGCACCTTTATGTCCTCCTTCCGCCAGGTAAAACCAGAGTGACCCCTAGCTCCTCCTTTTGGCCTTTGTGGGGCCCGTGCACATGGGGGATCCTCTCGGCCAAATGGGCCGATCGCAGTGCTGTGACCTATAGTCTGAACAGACTCACATCATCAGCAACACCCTCGGACTGAGGGGGCCAAGGTGCAAAGATTGAAGCACGGGGTGTTGGGTTGTCAGCATCAGCACAGCCTGGGGCTAATGAGAAGCAGAAAGGCCTGGTCCTTCGGTGGGAAGTCACATGAGGCTGTTTGCGGGGAAAGGTGCTGATAGGGAGGGACACTGGAACCACAGCTTTGGCCCAGCATCCCTGCACTGGAGGCATTGTGCCAACATGTCAGAAAACAAAACGTGAAAGGGGTTCAAATATTAAATATTCTGAACATTGACCATAGGCTGACCCAGATCCTGCCCATGTCAGCAGAACTGGAGTAACGTAGGTAGTAGTCGGTAGTTTAAACAAATGTGATTCTTCTACATTCTCTGTGCAATTTCAAATTTTCCCTGAGAGCTTATAACCATGTTTGAAACAGGAACAGCTGTAAGTCTTTTAGGCACTGGGCTACAATTCAGTGCCCTCAACATGGCTTAGTTTAGATCAGGCAGCCTGAGGACCAAGGCTGGGAGGGAGGAGGGATGGGGGAGGAGTCTGGAGACACAGGTGGCTGCCCCACCGCAGGACATCGTCTGGCATTCCCGTGCCAAGACAGGCCTCCATCTCCAGGCTCTGCTGCTTGCCTGTTGAATGATCTGAGATCACTTAACTTTTCTGAGATTCTCTTTCCTTCCATCCATGTTCCTTCCAGGATTTTGAAAACAAAATGTTTATGGTTTTGCCCCAGTTTTTAAAATGGGGATGACTCTGGTTTAGGAGCACTTTAGTTAGAGTCTCTGGATGTCTCCCTGGGTGGAGTTTGTGTCCCCATGGTTCTCAGGACACACTGTGGGCCCCGGCCCATCCTTGCCCCTGCATCCCCCAACTTCTTGTTGGCAGGAGTCAGGTAACGTCAGGGTCACCTGTCCATGCGGGTATGTCCTCACGTAGGAGCCGCTGGAGTGGTGTCAACATTCCCGTCGGGTGGGTTCAGAGGGCATGTGTGGGAAAGGTTTATGAAAGGTATCTCTAACACAACTTGATTTAGACTCACATCACATTATAAAAGTTACAGGATGCATGTTCTTTAGGATAAAATGTTTTAAAGCAGGTTCTCAGCAAACCACAAGGCACCACTTACAATGCATGAGGTTTTAAGTTACAAACTTTGTTTTGATCAAAAGTCTGAGTCATCTTAAACCGTGTTATGATAAATAACCTATTAAATTGCACAAAATGAAATAAAATAAAATACTTAAGGGAAACAAAAACAAATAAGAGAACTGTTAGAACTAAGAATAACACCACCAGGAAACAATATACATGTGTAGAAAATAATAAAACTAAAAGTGGCTTCCTAAAGATCAACCCAGGGGACAACTCTGCATATTGGCTTGCATAAAAGAATTTACCGAGGAGTTCAATTAACATTATTCCAGAGAGGTGGAGGTTTTGCTCTTGTGGTTCAAATCAATATTCAGTGTAAAACATTTTGAGTTTTTAGTTCCCAGTTGGATCTTATGTTCATCACAGACATTTTTCAACATAGTTCCTGATAATGCTATAGTGACATTTAGGGGCTGTGACTCTGAAGGAGAGAACATGAGTGTTTATTGATTGCAGGTTGAGTCTTTCATGAAGGGCTTGCTTAGTTTAAATTCTTTTTTTTTTTTTTTTTTTTTGCGGTACGCGGGCCTCTCACTGTTGTGACCTCTCCCGTTGCGGAGCACAGGCTCCGGACGCGCAGGCTCAGCGGCCATGGCTCACGGGCCCAGCCACTCCGTGGCACGTGGGATCTTCCCGGACCGGGGCACGAACCCGTGTCCCCTGCATCGGCAGGTGGACCCTCAACCACTGCGCCACCAGGGAAGCCCTAAATTCATATTTTTAAAACGTATTCCTTCTCAAACATTTGACCTCATTGAGTAACCACTTTTCAAAAGTGCCTCCCATCTGTTCCTTTCTTAAACTTTTCTGTTGGGAAGTGTCAGTGTCCAAAACAAAACCAAAAAGCAAACAAACATTTCAGACAGAAACACAAAAGTTTTATTCCATTGCCTTAACTTTAAACCAAAGATACTTCTGAAGGAGACAAATAATCTTACCTCAAATATGTTGAGGCTTCACCCCTGCTCAGGGGAGCAGAAAAACGAGCATGTGACATACACTTACCGTCTGCCTCAGGTACAATATACAGTTTTTAACTGATTCTCCTGATCCTGGCCCCGCCCCCAACCTTGGTGCCACGGGCTCTCAGCTGTGCAGTGTCTGAAATAAGAGGGTTTGCTTTTGAGGATTATAACATGATTAAGCCCTAGGTCAGGGCTGGGAAATACAGCCTTGAGGGCTGGGCTTAGGCTCTCTTTAGCATCAGAGGGACTCCACAGATGCCCAGGTCATGCCACCAAAGATTGCTACCAATACTTCTGTTTCTGCAGTGTCTCAGATTGCCTTTAAGTAAAGTATGTGCATCTCTGCAGCCAACCTTAGTATCTGAAATTTCTGCCTCAGCCCTTTCCCAAGTGTTTCCCTTAGAGGGAACCTATCCGTTCCAATTGGGGTAAGGGTGCTGTGTCCTGTGGGGCAGCAGGAAAGGTGAAATGAGGCAGGTCAGCTGTGTGCTCTGGGTCTGAGACACCGTCTGAGCACAGGGTCTGGCCTGTGCCTGTGGCTCAGGCATTGGTAGATGTGGTTTAAGAGCCAGGCGTCTGCTCCAGACTGTGCCCCATGTGCACGCAGACGGTGGAGAGGCCCCCATGCTGGGCAAGCCCACCTCTCCCATCCCAGCCCCAAAATGCCTTCCAGGGCCTCTCGCCTGCAGACGACCCCATCCCCACTTCTCTCTCCTATTCTCTTCCTCTCCCCTCGTGTCCTCAAGCAGCTTCAAAACACGGGCTCTGAGCGGATGAACTAACATGCTCACTGCCTCACGGCTTTGCTTTTCTACACTAAACCCAGAGACACAGAACACCCGGCTCAGTTCTCCACGCAGGATCGTAGCCCCGCTCCATCACCAAGATGGATTTCTGTTAAAAACCAATTTTAAGTAAAGGGAAGTCTTCTCTTCTGTTATTTCTAAGTTCATTCTCTGCCTTTCACTCTTGATATTTTCAAAGCTGTGGATGGAAAGTGCCACCTGACACATGGGCACCCACTGCCTTCTTCCCTTTGCTCAGAGCGAGATCTCAAGACTCTTGCTGGCATCTCTCCTAACATCCTTTGGACTCAGCACGTACCACCCGAGCGACCCAGAACAGGAGGGCCCCTGATGTGAGCGCATCCCAGACCTTCTGGCGTCCCCTTTAACCCCACTTGTCAAGTCCTCTGCACAATACTCTTGGCAGGATTGCTGATCTGAATGTTCGGGGTACAGGTGCATTACCTGTGAATAGGGACACGTGGGTATATTTGGGGACATCACAGTCTGTTCTAAAACCATAGAGGAAAATGTAATGTGGACTCAAACTGTGCAGAATAATGCCCTTTCCTTCCCTGTTGCTGGACTTGAGCAGTGATTTGCCAAGTGTCTTTCCAGGAAGAACACATACTTCAGGCTCTTGGGTCACAGACATGAGTTTCTTCCCAGATTCTAGTCGTCTCTGTGTGTGTGCAGGACAGGCCCGCCTGCTGGGCGAGTGGCTGCAGTGCAGCTGTGAATGCGTGGCTGTGCCCTCTGCCCACAGGTGTTTGATCATGGTCCAGAGCAGGGAGGTTTTCACGTGTTCACGTACCCAGCACCAGCGCTCCATCAGGAAAGTGGATGCTTTGGAGGCACCTCCGCCCCCGCTTCTTGTTCACCTCTTCGCCCCCAGACTCAGAAGCTCCTCGGTGGGCGCAGGCTGCATCCCGCTGGCTCTGAGCTCATCCCCACTCGGAGCTGCTCTGCCTTCTCCGGCTGCTCTGTGTACCCAGGACTGCGGCAGCCAAGCTTCCAGACGTGCGAGCAAAAGGGCTCGCCGGTGACCTTGATGAGGGTGAGCTCCCGAGCTGTGGCCCATATAGAGCCGCCCATGTCTTGTGCTCCAGCTGTTCCAGGGCCCTGGGCTCCCACACAGGTGTCCGGTGGCCTTCAGATTACCTCGTCCATTACCTCATCCAATTTAGAAGTGCAGCCACGTCCCACTGTGGGCTGGAGAAACGCTGCCTGGTGGGAGGGACCCTGGTCTGTCTGTCATCAGCTCTTCTGTTCTGCTCGGGTGCTGGGACGTGGGGTGGGGGAGGAGGAGGAAAGGGGCCAACAGCTTCTCCTCATTGGAGCTTTGGTTGTTCCCCTCTCTGCTGTCAGAGAGGCACCGGCAGATCCTTCCCCAGGGCCCTCCCAGGGCACAGCTCCCGCCCCCAGCCCAGGTCTCCCCACCAGCCTTGAGTGTCGCCACTCCGTCTGCAGAATGGGAGTCTGGCCTCTGCTCCTGCAGCCACCCTCACCCCAGGATCCGTGCTCCGGGCTTATCCGCTCAGCTTCCGGGAGAAAGCGTATGACCTCTCGGAAATGTGTCCCCAGACCTGTGGGCGTCTCTCCATCCTCGGGGTGAGGGCCTGTGGGCATGTGGATGCGTGCGTGCCGGAGGCTGGGGGCAGCATGGGGGTGACGTGGGCCTGCTTCAGGAGTGGGTGAGCACAAGAGGAGAGGGGCTCTTGGGGTGACCGGGAGATTCTGGACCATGGACGTGGCGGTGGCAGAGCCCTGATCAGCCAGGAGGGCAGGGACGGTGAGCCCCCTGGGCTCCTGCCCTCGTGGCTGCAGTGGGTCCTGGGTGCCGGGGGAGCTGGCAGCTCTTCAATGGAAACGGGGGCTGTGGGATCAGAGATGAGTGAGGCCTGGCCCAGGGAGGCCGAGAGCTGGCAGGAGGGGCCCCTCCTGCACCGCGGGTAGCAGGGGCTCCAGGCCCCTGGGGTCTGGACCCACCTGCAGGGATGCAGTCCTCAGCTTCCCCTCCCTGGGCAGTGGCCCAGCTCTCCATCCTCTCTCAGGTGGAGCTGCTGTGCCCATCTGAGCCGGTGCCTCACCCCAGGACTGGCCTGGCTGCACCAAGGGGACCCCACTGTCCCGTTTCCAGGTGAAACGAGGCGAATTCATGAACTTGGAGGAGTCGAGTCTGAAGGGCCGGACTGAAGCTTTCACAGCTCATCTGCAGCTACTCCAGTGCTTATTCCAGGAAACCCACAGGAGCTTCTCCTGTGTGCCCCGTACTGCGTCTCCCTCCCAGGCAGGAAGGGAGGATAATGGTGGGAAATGTGTATATCATTCCGTTTGATTGGGAGTCCCGATCAAACCTGATGGGGTGAACCCCGGGGGTTCCCAGCCCGATCTGCAGCCTCATGTCGCCAGAGGAAGGGCCTGTGTGTGGACCCTTCAGGGATCTGTTCGTTTAGTGTTTGTTTCAAGGTCACGTTTGCCCACCCCCAACCTGGCACTGTGCTTGGTATGAAGCTCAGGACAGCTGCCCGTCCTGTGTCATCGCTGGACAGACACGCAGATGCAGACGTTCCATTCTGCAATAGAGGCCAAGTGGGACAAATGTAGCTGGGTCATCTGTCCTTCTGTACTTTGTGGTGGTTTCCTGGGAGGAGAGCGCCCATGCAGGTCACCAAACAGTGACCCAGGGTGAGCAGAAAGCCCAGCTGTGGCCCAGCTGGGAGGATGTGTGCCTGCAGCTGTCCAGGAGAATAGAAATCTCCTGCACGACACACCACGGTCAGAGGGGAAACTGTTTCCTCTAATTCCACAGGCCCCAGATGGCACAGAGAACATCCAGATATATTAAACAGGATGGCAGGCTGCCCAGCGAGACCTCCTTCCCGCTCTGGGCACAAGGCTTTCCCCAGAAGATAGAAATGTCCTTAGATGCTGCCCAGAAATGCTGGTCTTCCTGGAATTAGTATTCAGAGCTTCAGATATTTCAAAAATATATTTCAGTGAGTTAGTCTCTGCCCATTGCTTCCCTTTCTCCTTAAGACTAAACTGGTGCCTTTCTTGGAGAGTAAAGCCAAGATGAACTCAAGTTGTTTCTTGGGGGCACAAATCAGAGGTACCCCATCTCCACTGGAGTTCAGCTCAGCCCTAGAAAACATCTTGGGAGCACAGTCCTGACCTGCACCTCTCTCTCCTCTGAATCCTTCTTCCTCACCCTGACCTCCTTGTATTCCCCACCCTCTTGGCCAGGATGGGTGAGCCTGGCAGGAGCCCACTGTTTTCACCCTCCTCATACTCTGACCAGCTGAACTGTCGTGGAAGCATCACGTTTCTTGACTTCAAACTATATTACAAAGCTATAGTAATCAAAACAGTATGATACCAGCATAAAAACAGACACATAGATTGATGAGACAGAATAAAAAGCCCAGAAATAAACCCATACATATATGGTCAATTAACATATGACAAAGTAGTCAAGAAAATGCAAGGGGGAAAGGACAGTCTTTTCAATCAGTGGTGTTGGGAAAACTAAATGGTCACATGCAAAAGAATAAAACTGGACCACTATATTACACCACACACAAAACTTAACTCAAAATGAATCAAAGATTTGAATGTAAGACCCGAAACCACAAAACTCCTGGAAGAAAACATAGGTGGTAAGCTCCATGACATTGGTCTTGGCAATGATTTTTTGGATTTGGCACCAAAAGCAAAGGCAACAAAAGCAAAAGTAAACAAGTGAGACTCCATCAAACTAAAAAACTTCTGCACAGCAAAGCAAACCATTAACAAAATGAAAGGCAACCAACCTACTGACTGTGAAAAAATATTTGCAAATTATATATCTGATAAGGGGTTAATACCCCCAAATATATAAATGACTCATACAACTCAATAACAAAAAAAAATCTTATTAAAAATGGGCAGAGGATCTTGGGGGCTTCCCTGGTGGTGCAGTAGTTAAGAATCCGCCTGCCAATGCAGGGGACATGGGTTCAAGCCCTGGTCCTGGAAGATCCCACATGCCGTGGAGCAACTAATCCCGCATGCCACAACTACTGAGCCTGCGCTCTAGAGCCTGCGAGCCACAACTACTGAGCCCACGTGCCACAATTACTGAAGCCTGCGCACTCTAGGGCCCATGCTCCACAACAAGAGAAGCCACTGCAATGAGAAGCCCGCGCACCATGACGAAGAGTAGCCCCTGCTCACTGCAACTAGAGAAAGCCCGCATGCAGCAACAAAGACCCAACACGGCCAAAAATAAATAAATAAATACATTTTTTTTAAAAATGGGCAGAGGATCTGAATAAAGATTTTTCCAAAGAGGACATACAGATGGCCAGCAAGTACCTGAAAAAGTTCTCAACTCACCAATCATCAGGGAAATGCAAATCAAAACCACAATGAGACATCACCTCACACCTGTCAGAATGGCTATCATCAAAAAGACAATAAATCAGGTGCTGCTGAAGATGTGGAGAAAATGGAACTCTCATGCACTGTTGGTGGGAATGTAAATTGGTGCAGTCGCTATGGAAAACAGTATGGAGATTCCTAAAAACATAAAAAATAGAACTACCATATGATTCAGCAATTTCACTTTTGGGTTTATCCAAAGAAAATGAAAACATTAACTCAAAAAGATATATGTACCCCGTATTCACTGCAGCATTATTTACAACAGGCAAGATATGGAAGCACTGATAAATGGACAAAGAAGATGTGATATATATAGCTATAGAAATATACACATATATACACAATGGAATACTATTCAGCCATAAAAAAGAAGGAAATCCTGCCATTTGCAACAACGTGGATGGAACTTGAGGGCATTAGGGTAAGTGAAATAAGACAGATAAAGATAAATACCATAGGATCCCACTTATATGTGGAATCTGAAGAAAACACAAACTCTGAACTCATAGATACAGAGAAGAGATTGGTGGTTGCCACAGACAGGGAGGGCTGGGTGGGGAAAATGAGTCAAGGGGGTCAAGAGGTACAAATTCCAGTTACAAAATGCGTGTCATGGGTTGTAATGTACAGCATAGTGACTAAAGTTAACAATACTGTATTGTATGTTTGAAAGAGCCTAGATCTTAAAAGTTCTCGTCACAGGAAAAAAGTTGTAACTGTGCCTGGTGATAGGTGTTAGTTAGACCTATTGTGATCATTTCACAATATATACAAATAACGAATCATACGTTGCTCACCTGAAAGTAACATAATGTTATATGTCAATTATACCTCAATAAAACAAAAACACAACTGTGGAAAGGATTGCTTTGCTGCTTCTGGTACTCAGGAGAACCCCATCTCTGGGCACGAGCTGTGGGGTGGGTACCAGACGACCCAGAAGCCTGCCATTCAAGAGCCCAGGGGATGCGGGTGAGGCCACCCGACTCTGGTGCCTTCCCATCTGTAAAATGGAGAAGATGCCTACCCACCTCTTTCTTGGAATTACTATGAAAATGCAAATAAAGGATGAAGTAGAGAGAGAACTTAGGTAGGGGAAGTGGGGAGGTTCAGTCCTAAAAAAAAAAGAAGTTCTGGAGATCTGTTTCACAACAATGTGAATCTACTTAACAATACTGAACCGTACACTTGAAAATAGTCCATGTGGTAAATTTTATGTTGTGTATTTTTACCACAATAAAAAAACCCTATATTAATTGGAGCGCTAAGGTTCTAATTACTAGCAAATAATTGACGTGGACTCTTCTGATGTAGCCTCAGGAGTAACTCCTGCCACATCCCATCAACTATGTGTGAGTCACAAGTCACATTGTTTCTCAAAAGTATAGTCTAGCATGTGATACTATTTTAGGCCCATAGTCAGAAACTGGGGCATAGGTTAATAGCACCAATTTTGCACAACACGTGTGTACATTAGTTATTACGTGAGTGCATTCTAGGTCTTGGGAATTTTGTTCAATTCCATCATTCTCCAGTGTTTTCACTGAAGAGATAAAAGGGACAGGTGAGAAAAAATGGAGACGTTTCATGTCCTCGCAGGTCTATTAACTTCTCCAGATTTACATAGAAATCTGGCAAAGCTGATTTGGATCTAACTTTTTTGCTTTTTCACTTCTC
The DNA here is from genome assembly GCF_949752795.1 of Hyperoodon ampullatus. Taxonomy (NCBI): domain Eukaryota; kingdom Metazoa; phylum Chordata; class Mammalia; order Artiodactyla; family Ziphiidae; genus Hyperoodon; species Hyperoodon ampullatus. Next base: position 5,376,467 of record NC_136927.1, read on the forward strand.
ATTTTCTTCTTTTCCTTATTTATGCGCAAAATAAAAAGGCCTGTTTAAGTCTAGGTTAGAACACAGGTTCTAACCTATGAACCTAGAAATGAAACAGCAACAATGACAGAAAACCAGGGGCACGGGAGCTGAACTATGGGGGTTATTTTTCTGACATGATACGAGCCTGGATGTGGGAGGTGCTGAGTCGGCACCTCAGTGGAGTCAGGGCTGCATGTCTACCACCTCCTGGTTCCCAGATGGCTGCTGCAGCCCTGGACATCACATCTGAGATCAAGGCAAGAGGTGGGAGAGGTGGACAGAGCCCCTCAGAAGACATTTGCCCATAGTAGTCTTTGGCCAGAGCTGTGTGTGTGACCACTCTTGGTTACAAGAAAGCCTGGGGTGAGGAGGAGGATTTAACTTTTCCAGCCTCCAGGTGAAGGTGGGCAAAGATGATATCCTGTGGTGGGTTCTCCACTCAGCCAGTGACTGTTGCCTACCTGTCAACGAGAGGACTTGACAGGGACAGGGGTGGGATAGGAAGACCAGATCATGTGTACTTGTGAACACAAGAGAACACGGTGGTTTGCTGGTGATAAGTTGTGTGTAGCGTGTGTGGGATGGATGGCAGGCAGGTGGGTACAAGGGAGGTGGCAAACCTTGGACTTGAGCCAGGCAGCCAGGACTGAGGCCAAGCAGAGCCGCTCAGCTTGAGTGACCACACGCATCTCCTGGGGGCTGGTAAATGCAGGTTCTGGGACAGCGGATCAGGGCAGGAGACCCTGCATCCCCGCCAGGCACCAAGCTGTTGATGTTGCCTCACTTTGAGTGGCCCAGGTCCAGGTGCTTCTCAAAGTTGGCTGCACAGTAGATTCAGCAGGGGATGTTGAAAATTGGTTTATACACAAATAACGTAAGGAATACAAATTGAGTTTAATAATGTTAAAGGAGGAGCTGAGTTGGCTTTTCTTACTGAAGCACCTGTTAAAGCCATGCTTGCCAAACTCTAATGCACACAAAACGCCTGGGGATTTGCAGACGTTCGGACCCGGGCTCAGCAGGTCTGGGTCGGAGCCTGAGCTCTGCATTTCTAACAAGTGTCCAGTGATGAGGATGCCGCTGGTCCCAGGTCGCCCTTTGGGCGGGCAGGTAATGAAGGGCTGAGGTGGTGGGAGAGGGTGGGGGCGTGGAAGAGGAGGACGGTGCCCCTTGTCCCTGGTCTGAGCCGAGGGAGGGTCCCGGCTGCTTAGTGGGAGATGCCAGCCTGCCGACGACAATTACCTGTCAGCTTACGCACCTTACGTAAACTTGCATAGCCTGCATTTGGGGTCAAGAAATAGAATGTGCTTAAAGTTTGTCTTATGTAATATTTGTTAAAAACCAAGTTCTTAGTGTCTCTTTAATTTACACACTTAGAGGTAGAAAACAAATGCTAGAGTTGGCGACTGCTGTGCCTCTGGGTTTCCTGGGGTGAGCGTTGCAGGGGTCGTAGCTGTGACCCAGGCTCAGAGGGGCTGTCCAGGCCATCCTGCCGTCTCTTACGTCTGTGCTCTTCTCTCTGCACTTCCAAATTCAGACCAGTGCTGTTTTCTCAAAGAAAGTGATAGAATGTCTCACAAAGGGTCCAGCGCACCTCTTGGCAGCCAGCGGGCATAATAAACACATGAATACATGTCCACATGTATCGACACACATAGTGTGCATGTATCCATGTATGCATGTGTGCACACGCAGGAATCATGCATGTCTCCTTCCTTCCATAATATCTTGCCCGGTGGGAGGTACAGTAGCTTGTTTGCAAACATGGGCGACAAGGTTCCTCTCATCTCCCCACACCCCCCCTTTGCACAGTGACACCCCACCCTCCCATCAAGAGGGGGAGTCTATTTCTCCACCCTTGGATGCGGCCTGGCCACCTGCCTGACTTTGACCAACACAGTGAAGTGGGAGGGTGATGTGCTGGTTCTGAGAAGCCCAGGCTTCTTCTGGACTCGTTCTTTTGGACCTTGCCAGGCTTGTGAAGGAGCCCAGGTCAGCACATGGTCCAGCCAACAGCTACCAGGAGCCACCAGCCATGCCGGTGAGGCTGTCCTGGGCTCCCCAGCCCCAGTGGAGCCCCAGTGACTGTAGCCTCATGAGTAACCCCCAGGAAAGACCTGCCAAGAGCCAAGTAGCCAAGCTCATCCCACCTGCTGACCCAGAGGATTGTGAGCAAATAAAACAGCTGCCATTTTAACCTGCTAACTTTTGGGGTGTTTGTTACATAGCAAGTAATAACTGACACGTGTGGCTAGAAAAGGCGGGCTGAAAATATCTCCACATAAAAATATATGTTTGTACTGAATTCAACACTGCAGCCCTTGAGCAAACGTCGGATGGGAGTTCATCAGGCCATTTGCTCCCGTGCAGAGAGGAAAGGTGGGAAGTGACTCAGCCGGGAACCCTGAGCCCCTGCGGGGGACCCTGCCCCACGTGAGCTGCTGCCTTCTCGGCACCAGACCTGGCAGCCGGGCAGACATCGCTCCTCCTTCACTCACACAAAGTGCTCAAAACAGTGTCTTGCCAAGCAACCTCCCCGTCGTCAGCTCTCTGTGTCCCTTGGTGACCTAATTGTGGCTCCACTGCCTGGAGCGGGTTGAGAACAGGTAGACCAGATGGATTAGCACTAGAGCAAGGTGGCAATAATCATGCAGGCTCCAGACCGTCCCGCGGGCTCTGGGACCAGCTGAGGGGGGCCTGGCGTCCTCTGTGCTGCAACCCGTGGACGTGGGTGCAGAGAGCCCACCCCGTGCGCACACTGGCTCCGCTTAGAGAGATGGATCCCTGCTGAGTCGGCCGTCGCTAAGGGCTCTGTATTCTGGGCCCAGGTGCCTTATCGACCAGCTGAGTGGGACCAGATGTGAGGGTTTGCAGAATAGGAGTTAAATATGGAGGAAGACTCTCCACCAGGATTCTCAGCTAGAAGCACAGCTCCCACGTTGGCCAGGGACACACCAGGGTGCTGTGGGCTCTGGGACGAAAGGGCCAGCGTTTGATCCCCAGGTTACATGTAAAAAGCCTTTCCATGTTAGTCATCGTTTCTCCTGCAGTGACTCAGCCCTGTTCATGGTTTTGGCAAGTCGGAGCTGCCTGTGGAGGCTGAGACTCCTGCAGGTACCCTGACCTAGAACTGGAGATCCAGCTCCTCTTAGAGGACAATATTGTAGGCAGACGAATGTCACGTTCCCTCCTCATTCCTTCACACACACGCACGCATGCACACACAGACGTATTCACAGAGACAACACTCACATACATATCAACACACACACAGACATGCATATGCACACACAGACATATTCACGTAGACACACATACATACCAACACACACACAGACATGCATACGCACACACATATTCGTGTAGACACACGCTCACATACATACCAACACACACATGGGTATATCCACTTACAGAAACACACACACTCACACCCTGAACAGTAGACTCTGCCGCCAAGAGCGTCACTTCTGGAAGGAGCTGCTCCCGGGGGCACCCGGGGGGACAGCAAGCCAGAGGACATTTCTGGGGACACAGACAGCCACGTGCCTGGACTGTGTGAAGACACCTCGTGGAATGCTTTCTTCTTCGCTAGGTGGCCCTCCCCCTAGTGCACCGGAGCCCCCGATTCGTCCAGCTGGCAGATCTGAACGTGGTCCCCAGGGCTGGGTCCGCTGCCCCTGTGCCCACAGATAACAGCAGAGGGCCAGCAGGGTGGGAGGTGGGCAGCCAGGAGCCTGAGAGCACATGTCGGGCGAGGACGTGGGCAAATCTGGGGCCCAGGCTTTTAGGTAAGCGGATTCTTTCCGTTCTGCTCCCGTGATGACCAGTGGCCGGCGGAAGCAATGGGGTTTCTTCTGCTGTGTTTGGTCCTTCTGTGGGTTGGTCTGTTTCCACACGGGGGGAAGAGAACCGTTCCTGGAGGAGTTTATATAAGGCTTATCTTTGCAGCTTCTTGATTGTTATTTATAGAGTTATTTTACCTAAAACAGCAGTTATGCTTTGCCTATGAGCCCTCGGGATGGGGTTTGCTTGTGGCCTTTGGGAAATGGAGAGAGGCTGGGCCGGAGGGACGGTGGCAGGAAGGTGGTGGTGCAAAGGGGCTGTGCTGGGGACTCTGTGGTCTGCCTGCCCGGGTCTGAGCCCTGGCCTACACCTGGCCCTTGGCAAAGTTATTCAACCTCTCTGTGCCTCGGTCTCCCTATGAATGAAGAGGAGGCACCAGTTGCCCCCGGTGTTGTCGTGACAATTACCTGAGCTGAGAGGGGTCAGCGCTCAGCAGTGTTAGCCGAAGTCGGGCCAGCTCCCAGGGGCTGGCGCTGCCTCATCTGGGGCCTTAACCGAGAGTGGGCTATGCACGGGGCGGCCAGGTGATGCTGGGAAGCTGGGCAGCCGGGGTCCCGGTGGGCACAGCGGAGGGGGAGGCAGAGGCCAAGTCAGCAGCCCCACCGGACACTCTGTAAACGTGGACCCTCTGTGTGGGCCAGAGCTAGGGAGCAGACAAATCCCAGGGGATCCCCGACCACCTCCCTGGCCCAGCAGAGGGGGCCCAGTCCAGGCGGTCCTGGACTTCCTCAGGGCCTGACTGCCGTGCAGACGAGGGTGGCCGTCGAGGACAGGTGCCAGGAGAGGGCAGGTGGAGCCCTTTGTAACACAAGGCTATGGAAGCACAGAGGTGTCCTCACAAAAGTTAGGGAAACCCTGACTATTTTGCAAAAATCATCCTCTTTCCAGTTGCTGTGAAACCAGTTTTGTTGGAAGAATTAATTACACCAGCAAACCTGACCACGCGATCATCCCTGCTCTGAGAATTTGCACATTCATAATTATCTGTAAACCTTGTTAAAGGTTAAATGAACTCACTTCCTACAACGAGTTCCCTTTGGGGCATGAAACCCACGTGTGCACACACTGCCGTGAAGGTTGGTTCCTGGTTTAAGTGGATTTATTTTAACGGGATTTTCCCCCAAATCAAATATCCTTTGGAAACAGTAATCTCTTATATTAAAATAGGTTCTGGAGGTTTTCAGATGGCCTTTCCCTAGAGTCTCCATGCAGGGCGGCGGTTGGTCTGACCTCCTTGGTCACTTCGGCTGAGCTGACACTCTGTCCTGGTCCCCTCTGAGTCCGGGGTCACGGACAAGGTGAAGCCAGGGCCCCGTAGCAGAGGCATGATGTCCACTCACAGCCAGTCCAGGTCGGAGCAGGACCAGTGTCTCCTTTCAGGCCCAGCAGTGGCTGGTCTGGAGGTGAATCGTGAACAAGCAGATTCAGGCAAACGCTCAGGTGCGAAGTGATCGTGGATGTGAATCAGTTACCTGGGACAGTGTGGACTGGAGCCTTCCAGAAAGACTGGTTTTCCATCCTGCCAAGAGCTGAGCGTTTTTATGAACCAGGCTCTGATGTGAGTGACCTCAGCTGTCAGGACGTGCATTCCTGGGTGGCGTGGGGACAGGCAGGCAGTCTAGACTGTGGAGGAAGCAGACTCACGTGACAGGCAGACGGGCCTTTGGAACGATCTACGTGGTGGACTTGGTTGGCATCTGTAAGAAAACGACTTCAGGGCTGAGATCCTAAGGACAGGAAGGATCCAGCCGAGACAAGACATGCTCAGAGGGTGTGGGCACGGCAGCTGAGTCCCGATGGACCCACACAGAGAGCCGGCCATGCTGAGGGAAAGGCAGGGCCGCAGGGCCTCTCCAGGCAGAGGGCCAGGCTGTGTTCTGAGTCCATCGGGACCCTCACAGGTGGTTGGAGCAGTAGCGAGAGGCTCTGGTTCCTGAGGTGTCCGACTCTGCTGTGTCCGTGAAGGGGAAGCAGGCGGGCAGGACATGGCCAGGGACTCCTGGGAGGGACTGGACTGCTGGGGTCGCGACAGGAAGAGGCGAATGGAGGATGGCTCAGGTCTAGGACCACGTGGCTGAGGGGCTTGGATGCCCATGAGGCAGGGCTCCTATTCGCTCACTGCTTGGTGTCCAGGGCCCAGAAGTCACCTGAATCCCAGCGGGCACTCCGAGCTGTGCAGAGCTGGGTCAGGGGTGGAGGGAGGGTGGGCTCTGCCTCGGGAGTCGGGGGCTTGGCCCCCTGGGATTGCCGGGCCAGCCGCCCGCTCAGAGGGGGCATGGTGGTTGCCAGTGTGGACACCACCAGCATGTGGCAGGTACTGAGCCTGAGGACTGGCTGAGCCCACCCAGGGGAGAGGCAAGAAAGGAAAGATGAAGGAAGGATCAGGCGTCATCCTGGCTTGTGGAGTCTGGAAAGGAGACTCAGGATCAACCCAGGAAACGGGAATAAGGAGCAACAGACACCGTGGGCTCGGCCCTGCGAGATCTCAGGCCACGGAGGCCAAGGCTGGAGGGTCTCAACCACCCTCTTCACTTACCAGGTGTGGGGTCAGGGAGGCTGGAGGGGGGCAGGGGCTTCGCCAAGAAAGCACAAGGGCGAGGGCATTGTGTGTGTGAGTGTGGGATAGTAACGATGGATCAGAGATCACACTGTGGGATTGGGGTGTGAGGTGATCAGACAGTGAGAGCTGTCAAGGTCCGTGGGTTGGAGCTCAGTGCTGGGGGCAATGGTGGAGGCCTGATGCTCTGGCAGGTGAGTGGAGGTATCGGAGAGAGGATGCTGAGGAGGAGAGGGAAGCCCTTGAGAAGCCGGGGAGCTGGGTGGACCCTGAAACCACAGAAGTGACATAAGAGGTGGCCGGTGGAGAGACGGTGGCAGGTGTGACATCGCCCATTTGTGAGCGGTTCCTGCAGGTGACAGGAGGGAGTGGGCGGGGCAGGGGCTACCAGGACTGGCCACGGGGAGGACCAGGGGCCCCATTCTGGTTGCTGGCCCCTCTGCTGTACAGAAGGCCAGAGTGGCTGTGCAGGGGAGCCCCTGCGTGCTGGGGAGGGGACCCCAGCGTGGTACCACGTGGTTCTGGCTCTCTTGACGCCCCTGGTTGGGGGCACATGGCAGCCCTCCTCTCCCTCCGAGCTGGACCCACAACTGCCCTTTATCCCAGGGGCAGGTGTGAGGTCCCTCCCAGCGTGCTAAGTTTCTGTGTCTGTGTAGGTGCCCCTGTTAGGAATGGCGTACACTGCTCAAATCAAGGTCCCAGAAATGCCATTTCTCATTTGCTACATAACACCGATCGGTTAGAAAGAGTTTCTATTTACTGGAACAGTCACTCATGCACCTACTATGATTGTGGTCATTGACATCGTACTGACTACACTTACACTGGGTGAGTTTAAACTAAGACAAGGATTTGACCTGGCAAAGGACCCGTGTATCCGGGTCCTAGCAGCTCCCCTGCTAGGATGGGATTTGCCAACTCAACTCTTTGACCTGTGGAGAGGGGGGACGGTCCCTCTGAGACGCTTCGGATGACAGGCCTGCCTCTGTGAGCAGGAAACATCCTTCAGACCCCCCCGCCTGCTGCCCAACTTGCTGGAGTTCAGCTACTTGACCGCCTTTTGGGGTCCCCTCCCCATCACCTCCTTTTGGGGAGATACAAAGCACCCACCTCCATTTATGTCCCGGGCATAACCCAGTTCATAATCTGAGCCCATAGCTTTCTATTCCCCTCAGCTAACTGGTTCACTGAGGGCAGCAAGCCTGGGTGTCACCTGGGGTGGGACCAGGAGGCAGCTTGGATGAGACTCACCCCATTGACAATCCCAGCCTCAGACAGTGTCGGTGAGGTTGGAAGAAACACGGTAGAGAACTTACTTTTCTGACAATCCGGTGGGGATTTACTCAGGCAGAACTGGGCCCAGATCCTGAAGCCTGGCCCTCACTTTCTTCAGGCGTAAAAGAGGAGCCGTTCTGTGTAATCCTAAACTTTTGGGGGGGTGGATCAAGATCACCTTGGTGAGGTATATGAACCCCTAGGCTACCAGTAACTGCCCGATAAATGGGATTGTTACTATTTTCTATTCAGGAACCTTTAGGTTGACCTATGATGCAGAAGCAGCAGGAGAAAACCCTGTCTCTTGCATTTCTGTGTGCATTTTAGGGTAAGCTTGTCACTTTCTGCCAAAAACCCAGCTCTGTGTTGCCGGGGTTGCATGAGATCTGCAGGCTGACCTGAGGAGTGTGACCATCGTGACAGCGCTGTTTCCAGTCTGTGAACATGAAATGCCTCTGCCTTTACTTCGTTCTGTGATTTCTTTAATGGAGTCTGATAGTTTTGGGTGTACGCATTTCAGCTTCTTCTGTTAAATGTATTTTATTCTTCTTGATTCTAAAAGCGTGGTATTTTATGTGATGGAATGAGGGTGGGCTTCCAACAGACCTGGGTGTAAACCCTGCCTCTGTTCCTGACCAGGTGTGTAACCAGCTTCTCTGGCCATCTGCTTCCTCCTCCATAAGTGGGCAGCATGTCCCATGCTGGGGTCGGCGAGCTGATCACCCTGTTAATGAACGTGAGAGAACTCAGCACAGTGCAAGTAAATACTAGTTTTACTCCTTCCTTTACCGAATCTGCAGTGAAAATGATGATTTTTTTCCACCTATGACATCTTGTCCCCATACACTAAGTTAAAATACCCCCAACAGAGTCGAGGAAGAAAAAGATCTGTCTGCTTTTGTACTTAAGATATTTTAAAATATTTTTTAAATACTCTTTTTTTAATTAAAATTATTAATGAGGTGGTTTACATTTTTTTAATTTTTCTTTTTTTTTTTTTGGCTGTGTTGGGTCTTTATCACGGTGCGTGGGATTCTCATTGCTGTGGCTTCTCTTGTTGCGGAGCACGGGCTCTAGGCGCGCGGGCTTCAGTAGTGGTGGTACGCGGTCTCAGTAGTTGTGGCTCATGGGCTCTAGAGCACAGGCCCAGTAGTTGTGGCGCATGGCCTTAGTCGCTCCCCGGCATGTGGGATCTTTCCGGACCAGGGCTAGAACCCATGTCCCCTGCATTGGCAGGCGGATTCTTAACCACTGCGCCACCAGGGAAGCCCTCACTCTTTTTTTCTTTTGAGTGATATAATTTTTATCCATTTCTAATTTTCAATTTCTCCTTATCCCGTACCCCCGAAAAATCCCTTTGAGGTTTTTTTTTTTTTGCCCTAGATCCAGCTTTTATGGGCTTACTAAAGAATTTTCTCTCTTCCAAGTAGCACTAATACAACTTTCGTCATTTACTATCTCATTGCTGGCTCATATTTTCTTAGAAGCATGGAATTTTTATAGGACGTTAAGATCCAAGGCGGGGGCTTCCCTCGTGGCGCAGTGGTTGAGAGTCCGTCTGCCGATGCAGGGGACACGGGTTCGTGCCCCGGTCCAGGAGGATCCCACGTGCCGCGGAGCGGCTGGGCCCGTGCGCCATGGCCGCTGAGCCTGTGTGTCCAGAGCCTGTGCTCCGCAACGGGAGCGGCCACAACAGTGAGAGGCCTGCGTACCGCAAAAAAAAAAAAAAAAAAAAAAAAAAAAAAAAAATCCAAGGCAGCATCCGCGTCCAGGCCCCATGGGGCGTCATGCTTCAGACACGGCTTCACCGTCTGGCTCCATGAGATGCTTGGGTAAGCACAGCTTTAAAGATGCTGACTCTTATCAGTGTGTCTATCTGAATATCAGTGCTGCCCCAGGAGGAGCACAGGACAGAGGACGTGGGATTTCTACTTAGAAGCCGCTGCTGGGGGAGATGCATTTCCCACAAAGCGGAATAAATTACACTCGTGATCTGCCGCTGCCAGTCGGGACACGCGCTCAGGACCCCCGGGTGGGACCCACAGGAGCATTTTCTAATCAGTGAAGAAAATGGAAAGCAGAAACAGATGGCTTACCAACTCTACCACACAAACACTAAAAAACTGAAAAACAATGAGATTTCCTCAAGCTAGCAAACATCTGGAATGATTTGGAGCTTTTAGGAAGAGAAGTATATATATCTACTGATCTAGGTACATAGTATATTTGCAGATTTCATATATTTAAGTATATTATACATTCTATTTTATACTTTATGTAGTACTATCTATGCTTTGCTTTGAATGTGCTTTTATAGATAATATACTAAAACGCTTCAAAGTTATTATTTAATCATGTTATGGACTGAGTGTTTGTGTCCCCCAAAATTCATATGTCGAAATCCCAACCTCGACTGTGATGGTGTTTGGAGGTGAGGCCTTTGGGAGGTGATTAGGGTGAGATGAACCCTCACGATGGAATATTCGTAGCCTTAAAAGAGGAGGAGAGAGGTCTCCCTTCTGCAGTGCAGGTGCCCAGGAAAGGCCGTGTGAGGAGGACACGAGGAGAAAGAGGCCGTTGCAGACTAGGCGGAGACCCTTGCCGGGAATACTGGCACCTTGGTCTCAGATTCCAGCCTCCAGAACGGCGAGAGGATAAGTGTCTGTTGTTTAAGCCGCCCTGTCTGTGGTACTTTGATGGCAGCTCAGCTGACTTTGCATCATCCTCGGCACCGGCCCTGGTTGACAGCTAAGATGTCGTCTGTGTGATGCAGATTCCAGCCTTCAAGTTGGTTCCAGGCCCTGAGGCAGGCTCTAAACAGCCCAGCCGTGTCCGTTTCTGTGCCCGTTTCTGTGCCCGGCTGCCTTCCTAATGGGGAGCTGCACAGAGCAGAGGTTGGAGACGGGGCTCTGAGGCCAGATGGGCTGGGTTCAAAGTCCACTTCGCACTTATCAGCTGTCTGACCCTCAGACTTTCTGCCGGTGCCCCCTCAGTTCCCTCTCCTGAAGGGGGGGCTGGCAATAGCAGCGCCCACTTTACAGGATGGTGGGGACAGACCAGCTGTGAGGGGCTTGCCCACCTTGCCCCCCTGTTATCGCCCATCACGCTTCGAGTGTACCCACAGAGATAAACAAGACGGCCTCGTGGTCTCGTCCAGGAGTCTCGTGTGCAGGTGCCTTTGCACCCTCACCTCTGGGAGCCCAAGTCCCTTATAGCAAACACCTGCCACTTTCTCCCCACCGCTCCTGTCCAGCAGTGGAAGCCCCCTCAGCCTGCACCAGGGCCGGGGAGCGAGGGCCGGAAGCGACCCTTGACCAGTGGTGGATGGGGGTTGGTGTGCAGAGGCCCCTCGGGTGGGATAACTCCGCCAGTGGGTTCCGCACGGTCCCCGGGCTCCCCGGCAGGATGGGGCCCAGCTGCCAGCAACAGAAGTGGCTTAATAGCACACACCTTCCTGGCTCCTCTCTGCCCCCCACCTTGCTCCCCACTACCTGCCCGGTGTTTCTGGAACCACCTCCCAGATAAACTGCTTACACTCCAGTCCTTGCTTCCAGCCTGCCCGGCAGCCTTGGGCATCACCATAGCTGTGGAGTCGCAGCCCCACTGAGATGGTGGCACTTCTGGGATGATGTGGTTGTCTCCTGCTCACGAGGTGAGCTCTGTCCCAGGCCGGCGAGGGCAGGGGCTGGGGTGTCACTGGGAGGCAGTGTCCCCTTGGGAAGCGGGCTTGCTTGTGATAATGTCACTGCCGATTCACAGAGCATCACAGCCTCTCAGGAAGAATCATCTCCCAGGCACAGACGGCAGTGAATCTGGAAGAGACAGAGCCTCTCCAGATGCTCACAAAGGAATCTTCTCCTGCAGAGCCAGCTGGGAAAGAATGTGACTTTGAAACCACTATTCACTGGCCTCGGCAGGCATTTTAGTGACTTTTAAGAGAAAGCGTCAGTCCATGGATATCCCATCCAGAATCTCTTAAGAACATGTAACTTGCATTTCCAGATCAAATGTACATCCCCACGTACAGCACCATTTGGTCAGGAAGGCATGAAGACCTGCTGGGCTGTCCTTGGCCATTAAAGGTGACAAAAATCAAAGGTCACAGGAGTAAGAAGAGCGTGCCAGCAACCGTATTACAAAGAAACATGTTTCTGGGGTGTCTGGAAAGCACCTCCAAGAGTTTTATCAGTATTTATATTTAGTCTGCTTTAAACTCTGACTAGTTAGGGTCTTCTCTGGATATTAAATTAAGTCTGACAAAGCTTGTTCCATGCTTATTCAGAAGTCAGGGCATTAAGCATGTCACACTTGTGCTCCAAGTTTCAAGGACCCTTTATACCAGATGCATGAACCATCCTTTGCCCCAGGTTCATGGTCAGGGTCTCAGAAACTCTGTGGCCTTGGAGCAAAGCTGGTGAGGAAACCACACTGTCCCCTCCTCTGAGCTGCTCCTTCCTGCAGGCTGTGGAGCAGGGCTGGCTTCCCTGAAGGAAGAGGGCTGCTGATGGCTGGGAATCTACAGGATGGGTTACGCGTAGCATCAATCACCCAGGGCGTGACAAGGATGCATGGCAGTTAACAAGACTGATTACCAACTATCCAGCCCATCCATAGGTGATACTAATGAGGTGAAGAGAAAAAAATTAGGGAAAAAATGAGACAGAACCAGGAGAGAGGTCAGTGCCCCAAATCCTATCATGGTGTCCAGAGCTGGCCGAGGGCTCACAGCAGCAATGCAAAGAGGGAGACACTGTCAGCAGCATGACTCATGGTGTCCAAGCGGTAAAAATAGCCCAGGCTCATGCGCAGCTTGTCTATTTCTGCTCCTGAGATGAGATGCAAAGTTCTCCTGGAAGCAACAATGCACTGCAACACACAGTGTCCCCCACACACCCCTGGGTGCCTCCCTACCCCGCTTCCAGGCCCTCTGCCCTGCTCCAGCCTGTCCACGGATCCCACCCATGTCACTCACGTCTGCCTCCCACCCTCAGGTAGAGTGTGGGCTTCATGAGGATGCAGCTTCCTCGCGTGGCCATGACATGCGTCCAGCACCAAGGACAGCGTCCAGCCTGTGTTCCTGGCTGAGTGGATTGAAGAACTTTTCCTTTCAGCAGGTCTGATCCTTGCAAAGAAGAGACAGGCCTCTAGGGCTTCCCTGGTGGCGCAGTGGTTGAGAGTCCGCCTGCCAATGCAGGGGATGCGGGTTTGTGCCCTGGTCCGGGAGGATCCCACATGCCGCGGAGCGGCTGGGCCCGTGAGCCATGGCCGCTGAGCCTGCGCGTCCGGAGCCTGTGCTCCACAGCGGGAGAGGCCACAACAGTGAGAAGCCCGCGTACCAAAAAAAAAAAGAGACGGGCCTCCAGCCCAAGCAGCTCCTGCTGTAGACATGCTTGGCCTGTGGGTCTCTGGTGGCCTGTTTAGTGCAATGCAGGCTGTGGCATTTCTAGTCCAAGGGTCAGATAAAGATGCCATGTATAAAGGGACCACATAAACAAAAAAAATGTTCTAGGAAGCCCATGGAAGGAAGCTAGAGAATAGAGGGAACTGAGACAAACTGAGGAAACCCATGCAGACCGCCTGTGGGCTGACCAGTCTCCACCTGGCCCCTAGGTCCCCACCTATGGCTGTGAGGCTATTAGGGGGCTGGTCCTTGGGGGGTTATTTTTCCCATTGTGAAGCATGGAAATTCTTAAGTTTGCAGTTTTCTTCAGAGTGGATCCAGACCCAAACTGAAATCTGTAGTTCATGAAGAGTAACTTTTACTCCAAGGAAGTGAACAAAGGCCAGTGGGGCTGGAGCACAGAAAGCTGGGAGTGGTCAGAGTTGAGGTGGAGAATTAGACAGGGGTTGGCGTGTGCTGGGCCTCTCAGGCCTTGGTCTGCATCCGGCAGTGGTGTCACTGACGGGACTTACACAGGGTGTCACCAGCAGCTGCCCTGGCCAGGAATGGGTATGGGAGGAGCTGGGAGGTGGCAGGGCTGGCCTGGGTCTCAGACGTAATCGCAGGACGGCTCAGTGACTTGATTTTGACTCAGTGAGGAGCAGATGGTGGTAAAATAGACTCCCAGGTTTGGGGCTCGTACAGGTGGTGGCTGTTCACGGACACAGGTGGGACGAGAGCCAGCAGAGGGCTTGGTGTGCATTGAGTCTGATGCTCTTGAGAGGTCCTGGTGGAGATTCTAGGGGGGTCTGGTGGGCAGTGGCACGTGGGTAAAGTTGGCACCAGGGGCGACAGGGAGATTACCAGGGAGGAAAGACTTAAACCCAGCATTTAAGGGCTGCATGGAGGAGGTTGGCCTGGCAATGGGGGTGGGGAGACCTGGGGTTGGGGGCACAGCAGGAGAGGGGTCCGTCAGGGGTGCCTCGGGGAGATGGCCTGGAGGACGAGGGGCTGTCGGGGGCTGTTTCTGGAGGTGGAGGTGATGAGGCATGAAAGCCTCTTCTTGGTCCATGGCGGGGTGGGGGCAGGACCAGCTTGGTCCCTGCACATCCATGCCCCAGATGTGCCCCTTTGCTCAGCCTCCCAGCTGGATTCGGGTGGAGTGCAGGCGACGAGATGTCACACCTTGGGGGTTGTTTTTTGGCGGTGCTGCAGCATCATTAACAAAAGTTGAGTTTAGCGGGATCCCAGGCGGCCCCCACCCATTCTGTTGTGTCACCCTTTGCCTCACTGAGCTGGCCGGGGCGATGTGCCGACTTGCAGGGCTCTGCGTTCTCCTAAGGGGAGGAGGTCTGGACATGAGAGCAAAGTGGGCTGGGGCTTCTCAGGAGATCCGAAGGCCCAACATGGGAGGTAAGGGCAGGCCTTGCCCGCAGCACCTGAGGCCAGGTTTTAGGCGTCTGTGGATGGTGACGTGTCATTCGAAGTTTCCCTCCTGCTAAATGCTGTGGCACAGGGGGAACCAGAGGCTGGGTCTAAAACAACATGGCTAAAGGAGATGGCTTCCTTTATCGGTCCAGAATATGTGTCCCAGGATGGCAGATATAAAAGAGGGGCTGTGACATAGTCTCAGTGCTGACTCTGAGGGGGTGTGATGAGTCCCACCTGTCCAGCCCTGGCCCCAATCTACCCGCATTATTCAGCGTGACGCGCCAGTCTCCGCTGATGGATCACCTCCGGGGGGGAATCTTTCTAGGAGATACAGCCGCGCTGGGGGCGGGGAGTGGGGTCTGTCAATCCAGGCAACTTGTAAGACCAAGGGTACGTGGGATGAGGTAAAGTTACACCTTTATCCCGAACATGCCCAGTGCCCAAGGAGCAGCACTTCCACGGCACGGGAAAGAAAAACACATGCAGGATCACAGGTCAAGTTGTCCGGAAACCGAGCCAGGTTTAGGAGAAACAAAGTCCCCGGAGACATGAGAGCATGACAGCAGCTGTCCCTGATGCCTCCAGGGTTAAAGGAGCCAACGTCCTGGTGTAACATCACTTTTTCCCCTGAAAGCTGGGGAAATAAAATCTCAAACTTAAAACTTCCCAAAATTCCAGTTTCTTGAAGTCGTATAACATTAAGGGCTGGCAGGAAACATCCTGATCCAGAAGCCCCAACGGGTCATAGCTGGAGAAGAGAGCATTCCAGGAATGGCCCCGCCCACAGCAAAGGTGCCTGGTGACCTCACTTCCAGGGAGCGGCTCTCCCCGGACCCGCCCGGCTCATTGTCAAGAGTCAGCCCACTGGCAACCAGGTCCAGTGTGTGGGGAGGTCACGGCACCTCGGTCCACGGAGCTGAGGCCACTCCTGGGCCACTGACTCCTTCCGCAGCCCACCAGACACCTGGACCAGAGGGTACCTTCTGCTGCTTGCCGTGATGAGCCCGCGGGCATACAGGCAGGGGCCGTCGGCATCTGCAAATCCAGGAATGCAAGAACTTTTCCTGATTCTTCGTCTTTATTTTCCGGTGGCTCCTGAGGGAGAAGCAAATAGAGGCAGGGTCAGTTTATCCCTGGCTGCTGAGAGCCTGGGCTTTTCTGAAAGATGCTGTTCAGAGCTCAGGCCTTAGGCACCCCCTTTGTATGAAGCCTGCTCCTAGCCTGGCCCTCTGCACCAACAGGAACCCAAACTCGCCATGGTGGGAGGGTTGTGAGCATGGGAGCCCCAGGGGAGGGGGCCACGGGGCCGAGAGAAAGCCCCTCGCTGCACCTGCTCAGCACACAGGGCAGGTGTCAGCGAGGCGGCAGGTCCCTCCTGTGGCTTCTGGGGACCCCTCTGCCGGAGAAAAGAAAGTGAGCCCCCGGTGGGTGTGAGCAGGGTGCCCACAGCAAGGCCAGCCTTCTCCACCAGGAGGGAAGCAGCCTGCGCTGGCCTCCTGCAGGCCGTCTGTCTCCTCCTGGTCTAGGACGCACTGTGGATGGTTTGCCCAGAACTCGTGGATCCCAAGCAAGGAGCTCAGCGCCAAGAAGGGCGGGAGTTCGGCAGGAGGTGCGCTGGTCCCACAAATCCAGGAAGCCCTAATCAGGAAGGTCAGCCAGCCGTGATCCCTGTAAGAGATCAGGCCCCCAAAGGGGCCGCTCAGGCATGACTAGAGAGAAGGGTCTGGGTCTCCCTCAGGCACATGTGGGCCTAAAAGCAAAGGCCAGTAAAGAAGTTAAGAAAACTGCCTGAGAAGAGGAGGCGATAAAACAGACTAGGGAGGTGAGAAGGAGGTTAAGAGGTGACCCAGTGGTTAACAGTGGGGAAGTGGAGAGTTAGAATTAGGAATGATATTTAACTGTCAGATAACTTAACACTCCAAGGAAGAAAAAAGTCAACGAGATGAAAAAGATTGAAAATAAATGTCAAAACAAACAAATAAAAAACATAGAGGCAACAAAATTAAGAGGAAAGCCTAGAAGTTAAAGACTGAAATTTAAAATAAAAACAAAAACCAAATGAGCACACAAATGTTAAAACAAGACTAGGAATTGGAAGCTAAATAGATACAGTTCTTCAAAATGATTTTTAAAAAAAAGACATGATTGTTCCAGCTCCCAACCCCACCTACCCACAGGCACGCTCTGGAATACTTGTGAGAATTGAAGGAAAAAGGAAATAAATCGAGGTAGAAGTAAGGAGCCTAAAGATTAACTTGAAGAGTATTGCCACCAGGCCAATAAGAAATAAAAACACAATTGCCGGGATGCCAGGTCCCACAACAGAATGCATTCATTGTGACTTAAGAAAGTAACACGGCGTAAAAAGACCATAAATAAAATGTATGAACGATTCCAAAGGCTTGCGGTGTAAATCTCTCTCCGGAGTATCACTTTACTGTATGATGTCCCTGGCTCCTTGTAATTTTTGCAGAAACCCCTGGCACAGATGCCAGTTGCTCAGAATTTATGACCAGCTGGGCTGCAGACAGGTTTTATTCAGCTCCAGAGGGGTTCAGCAATTCAGTGCCCACGTGCATACACACAGACACACACACACCCACGCACACAACTTCAATTAGTTGTCATTTTAAAATAAATCTGGGTCTCTTGTTTCTTGTGAATTGTTTATTCTTTTTTTCTCCCTCAACTTATTTAAAGGTGTACTTTTTATTCATATTGCTAGATATGACTCTTAAAAAATTTTTTTTTTTTTTTTTTTACGGTACGCGGGCCTCTCACTGCTGTGGCCTCCCCCGTCACAGAGCACAGGCTCTGGACGCACAGGCTCAGTGGCCACGGCTCACGGGCCCAGCCGCTCCGCGGCATGTGGGATGCTCCCGGACCGGGACACGAACCTGTGGCCCCTGCATCGGCAGGCGGATTCTCAACCACTGCGCCACCAGGGAAGCCCGACTCTTAAAATTTTCATGTTCATTCCTTAATGCACAAACTAGAGTTAGTGCTGTCATCGTCCTTCTCCTCAATGATATAAAGATCTTAGAATCCTCCTCATGCCTGGCATGATTGTTCAGGATTTCTGTTCCCTCTCACTTTGTGACACCAGAATTCATCATTATTGCTGCATGGTTGCTGTCATCTTCTGTAGTCAATGCTTATTAATGATTGATCACATTTCTCCCTTCCTTACGTCTTCATCTCATTTCTGCATTCTGCAATCAATTTCCTTTGGTCTGGAGAACATGCTTAAGTAGCCTTTTCAGTGAAGGTCTGTTGGTGGTTTATTCTCAGTCTTTGGCCAAATGCAGTTTGTTCTCATTTGTGAAGAATAGTTTAGTTACTGAATTCTAGGTCCAGAGTGTTTCCGCACTTTCTCTGAGGTCTTTTTGATTTTTTTACGGTTTCTATAGCTGTTGTTGAGAAATCTACTCTTGGTTTGCTTTTTTCCTAGAGACAATCTATATATTTTCCTCTTGTCGGGATCATATTTTTTGTATAGTTTTACTCTAAGGTGTATAGGTGTGGAATTACCTGCAGTATGTGCTTCTGAATCTGCAAATTTATATCTTTCACTAATTCTGATGAAATCTCAAATCTCTTTAGACGTTGCCTCTTTCCTTCTCAATGTTCTCTGGAATCCCAGTCTCTTCCTGCAGTATTTCTATCAGTTGATTAAGGGACTTTCTCATTTTATCTTCCTGCCTTCTCATCTGTGTTTCATGTTTCTCACTGTATGCTGACTACAGGCGGTAACAGCACTGCCCTATTACTGTTCCTTAATTCCCTCATCAGATATGTCCAGTGTGCTCATTAACTCCTCCGTCTTGTTTTAAATTCAATACCTACTTTTACTTTAGGAAATTCTAATTTGCCTAGACTCTTTTGATAGCGTGCTTTTCTCTGTGTGGGTTTAGTGCCTCCTTGTACACCTTGAACATCTTGAAAGCGACTTACCGTATCACCTCTTTCTTACCGGCCTTTATCCAAAGTTCTTGGGAGGCGGCTCCATCCGCTGATGCAGGCACACGGTGGGTTGTTTCTTGGTAAATTTTAAATGTTTATACTGTGATCCATCTCACTGGAACTCTGAAAATTCTGGCTGAGGATTTACTGAGGGGAAGGTGCGTCTGGCAGGTGCCCAGGGGGTCCCTGACTTAAGACCATTTTTTAATGTGACTTTCTCAGCTTGAGGGGTTTCCTGACCACGTGCATCATAACATTTAGGACCTCAGTTCTGCATGATGTGGAGTTTCCAGCAGAGAACATGCCACAGTCTCAGGCCCACACTGTGCTGATGGGCAGTGATTCTAGGCAGCGCTTTCACTGCACGTGTCATCCGAGGATCCCATCTTTATGTGGCGCCTCAGTCCCTACTCCTCCCGGAGGGACCAATACAACCCAAGCCTTGTTTACCGAGACTGGCCTCTCCCGAGAGAGGCAGCAGCGTCAGCTTGGGTTTCAGACTCTGTATTTCATGTCTGTCTTTAACATTTCTGCCCCTGAATATTTCCCTTGGTCTCTTGTGCGCCCAGCTCTGCCTTTTGAAGCATCTGCTGCTATGCAACGTGGTCAGATGCTTTGTTGCAGGAGGTTACACATTGCGTGCATAGTCTGCCTCAATGGAGAAAGCAGATTTCTCCCGAGAAATGAGATGATCTGGTGACACCAGGACTGAAATAGGCTAGAAACATGGGTGGGGCAAGTGCTCTGTGGTCAGCCTCTAATCTGTCACTTGGAATATCATCCTGGTCCCTGTGCTGGTGTTTGTGATCCAGCCTCATTCGGTGCCTATTTTTTCTAACTTTAAGGCTCACTGTGTCAAAGCCCGCCCGCTAAGACCAGCAGGAGCACAGCCTGGAATCAAATGAAATTGGCCGTATTCAGCCACTGCCACAAGTCATGGGGGGCTGCGTAAACTCTCCAGAGCATCCTCAGAGGACGAGGGTCCTGAGGCTTGGGGCTGGTGCTCAGTGATTCTCAGGAACAATTGGGGAGGGGGCAGTGATGGGGCTGACACTGCAGAGAAGCCCAGACAGTAAGCTGTGTCCAAGCAGCAGGGCTGGGACGGCCGTTGGTGAGAGAGGGCATCACTCAGAAGCAAAGGCTGAGGCAGGTTTGTGGCTGCAGTGGGTTTCTTGTGCAGAAACAAGAATTTTTCATAGGAATTCTCTGTGTCCTGGTGGAAACACTGTATCACCAGCAGGGCTGATTTTTCCCTTACCTCACGTCTTGGGACTTAACTAACCTTTCAGGGAAATGTTTTCCTCAAAGAGAAACCCCTTGTTCTGAAGGAAAGCTCGGCTCTTCTGAAGCTCCTGTAGGAGGAGCAGCTGCCCTGCTGGCCCTGCCTGCGTCCCAGCCTCTGGTTCCTGCCGCGTCCCGTGTGTGACCCACCACATACACGGCCTGAGCATCCCTGAACTTGGCGTCTGCACTCCTAAAGCCCCGTCCACTGAACATTGAGGAATTCACCTGAGAAGTAGCCGGTTCCCGTCTGCTGCAAGGTAACAAAATTGATGAAGCAGCCGGTGACCTGCGATGAGGTCCCCACCCCGGCTTCCTAAGGCCTTTGCCCTCTGTCGTTGGTCCAGGCCGGCCCAGCAGGCTCCTTTACTCTAGTTGTGTTTGCTAGGTGTGTGGAAGCCGCCAGACTGGCAGAGCGACTGAAAATATGCAGCGGGGAATAAGTCTGAGATGTCGCCCACGCCTGGGTGAAAGGTGACTTGCTCTCTCTAAGGCAGACTCTGGTGCATGCATTTCGGCTACTGATGTCGCACATTTCTCAGGCCGAGCTGGCCCTGGGCTTCTCACACCAAGGTCCGGAAAGCAGCCTGAGCGTTTATTGTGTTAATTAATCAGAAGGTGGGCTGTGGACCCAGTGTGAGATTGTGCTTCCGTGTCTGAATCCTTGTAATAAAGAGAGTGTGTTTCTGGGTTAAAGAAGCCCTTCGTTATGGGGAAAATGTGAGGGAATGTCATTTTTCGTTTTTAGGCTTTTAGTGTATTTTAGCAAATCTGAGGGTTAGTAATACCCCATTGCATGGGAAAAAGGCAAACCCCTCTCCCAGTCTGTTCTTGTGGGTCCCTGAGCTCTCGTGCTGCCCCCTAAGTGTCTTTCTGTAGACGGTTTACGATGTGAATGAGGACCTGGCCGTGTTCTCCTTCTGGATTCATTTCTGTGAATTTGGGACCGTAAGAAGCATGTCATTCTTACAGCTTTCTTTTTACCCTTTTCCATGAAATGGATCCTAGCAACAGCCAATCCACAGCCCACTTCTGTTTGCGTCTTCTCTGTGGATATGGAGGGGCTGCTGTGTGGCTCCTTTGATCCTTTGGTAATTTTATTCCTCATGAAACTCTGGTCTGCTGGGTGCACAGTCAAGTTCTCTCTCCCTCTGTCTCTCCCCTACACAGTCACGTGTGTGTGTGTGCACGCACACACACGCACACACATCCCTACCACCCCACAAAGCACAGGATATAACTACTGCAGGTGAAGCCCATTTAGTAAGCAGCCCACCCGAAAGGATTTTCTGGGTAGATGTTGCAGTCTGAGGTTCTCTTTAATATTGTATTTCTCCAGTTCTAACATGCACGGTCTTCACACTTCAACGTTTCTGAAATTTTGAAATAAGGATGCATCTTACTATCAATAGCTACTGAGACTTGTTGAAATATGACAAGGGTTTTCCCTGAGTGTATCTTTATGTATGTGAGCAAATTTAAGTGAATATTGACTGCACAAAACAATAACAAAGTATTATAGTGTTTAAATATATATATACTTAACATAATTATATATTTTTAAAATAATATTTTGTATATATTATATATATATGATTTTAAATAAGGGCAATAATAGTACCAAACTGGGAGACTGTAATCTGAATTAATGTGTTCTAAGGTTCTTGTATTTTCCAGAAAGTGGTAAAAGAACTAATTTATATTAAACTCAAATAACTTCAAATTTACTGTACCTTATTGGCTTGGATGCCAAAATTGTTGCTTCCTTTTTTGAAGAAAGTCATTTTTTTAATGTGGTTAAATGCACATTACATAAGATTTACCATTTTGACCATTTTTAGATATGCAGTTCAGTAATATTAAGTATATTCACATTGTTGTGCAATCATCACCCCCATCCATCTCCAGAACTTCTTCGTCATCCCAAATTGAACCTTATATCCATTAAATAATAATTCCTCTTCCACATCCCCCAGCCCCTGGTAACCACCATCCTGCTTTCTATCTCTATGAATTTGACCAGGAGGTACCTCCTAGAAGTGGAATCATACAATATTTGTCCTTTTGTATCTGGCTTATTTCACTTAGCATCATGTCTTCAAGTTTCCTCCGTGTTGTAGCACATGTCAGAATTTCCTTCCTTTTTAAGGCTGAATAATGTTCCATTGTATGAATGTATCACATTTTGCTTATCCTTCATCTGTTGATGGGCACGTGGGTTGCTTCCACCTTGTGCCTGTCGTGATTAATGCTCTTATAAACATAGTGTACAAATATCTCCTGGAGACCCTGCTCTCAGTTCTTTTGGGTAAATACCCACAGGTGGAATTGCTGGATCATATGCTAGTTCTCTGTTTAATTTTTGAGGAACCACCAAACTGTTTTCCATGGTGGCTGTACCGTTTTACACTCCTACCAGCAATGCACAAGGGTTCCAATTTCTCCACAATAAGTGATTTTAAAAATATTTTTGTGGTTATTTTGGCTAGGATAACAAAGGCACAGTAAAATATTAAGTAGTAGACAAAATTAGCAATGAAAATTCCAGACCTCTTACCTTGAGTCCTACCACATCAGTCATACCCCCATCTTGATCCCCAGAGGCCACCTGTCCCTCTCGATAGCCATCACCACACCTGTACTGCTGGGTGCCTCTGGTTTTTTCTTGCTCTGTTGGCTTTAGATTCTGTCCAGTGGACTCCCTGCTATGACGGGGGAATTTCGCTTACTGAAGGCTAGAATGAAGATCACTAATATTATTGCCCATCTCCTTCCACCTCCCCCAACCTTTCTGGTGTGTAATTTTGAGTTCTTCTGTCTGTTACTATTGTATCTGTAAATGGACGTGATTAAACCCCCACCTCCCATCTTCCTACCAGTCAGGAGGAGGCTGTGGGCAGCACGCTTGCCCACTCTTCTTCCCTCGTACCATGTGCCTTCCTGTGAGCTCGGCTGTTTCCTGAATTAACACTGGGGTGAGTGCGTCTCGCTTAGTGGCTGTGAGTCAGATCCTGAAATCAGGCTTCCTGGCTGTGACTCTGGCTCTGCTTGCAGGTGAGGGCAGGGTACTCAGCCTCTTGGTCCTTAGTTTCCACATTGATGGAATGAGGATAACGGTAATACCTACCTCAAGGGGTTATTTTTAAAATTAAACAGGATAATCCTTACAAAGATTTTAGCACAGTGCCTGGCATTTAGGAAATGCCTAGCACTTCTTGGCCAAAATGATGATGATGACAACTTGGTCAGGACTGGTAACCTTTAAAATCTGTTTTTTAATTATGTAGATTCCAAATGTTAAATTATTAAAGTTATCATCACGATTCTATAAATATTACTGACTGTAAACTCAAGTTGTAGTGATAAAATACTATTTCCTCGGTACTAATTGCCAGTATCAGACCTCCTGTACCAGAAGAAGAAATAGTCTTAGTGTCCAGGTCAAACAGGTTCTGCCCTTTTATGTTCCATAGCTGCCCCAAATAGTGAGAAATTTTGTTTTCTTTGTATTTAGACACATGGAACTCTTGTAGAGTTTTTCTGGTTGTGTGTTTCTCCTGCAGTTTCTAAATAACCTTGTTTTAACATTGAGGGAAGAACCCTGTGCCTTCTTCCAGCATCACTGGTGTCTTCTAGCACCGTGTTTGTTCTGTCTTTCCTGTTGTTGATGAAACAACACAACAAACATAATTTGCCTTTGTGAAGCCCACAGATGTTTGTTATAAATTAAACAGATTGCTGCAAGAAAGCTGCTATACAGGGATTTCTTTTTATTCATTTCTGGATATTCACTGTTTCTTTTATCCCTGATTACCCACTTCTTTGGTTTTCACAATCACTTTTTTTTCTGGAGTAAATGTGTGAGGAACTTATTTAGAGAGGGCGTGTGCGAGGTAAATATTCTGAGTGCTGAAAATATTTACCATTGTTGTTTGGTTTCCTTTTTGTTTTTGCTCACACTTGAATGATTGCTTGCTGGGGTGCATAACTTAAAGTTTTTCTCCTGACTTTGAGGGCACGACCCCACTGTCATTCCAGCCTGTGTTGTTCTAATGGAAAGTCAGGTGTCAGCCTGTGTGCCTGTCCCCTCAGCCACCACCCATGTCCCCTCGGATTCCAGGCTTTGGCCACTTCGTCCCTTCCTTCTTTCAGCTCTACTGTGGCTTTTCAATATTCTTTAAGTATTTGTTACTACTTTCTTTTCTAGTAAGACCTTTCTTATTCTTTTTTCTTTAATAGATCTTTATTGGAGTATAATTGCTTCACAGTACTGTGTTAGTTTCTGTTGCACAACAAAGCAAATCAGCCATATGCATACACATATCCCCATATCCCCTCCTTCTTGAGCCTCCCTCCCATCCTCCCTATCCCACCCCTCTAGGTCATTGCAAAGCACTGAGCCGATCTCCCTGTGCTATGCTGCTGCTTCCCACCAGCCAACTATTTTACATTTGATAGTGTATATATGTCGATGCTACTCTCACTTCACCCCAGCTTCGCCTTCCCACTCCATGTCCTCAAGTCCATTCTCTATGCCTACCTCTTTATTCCTGCCCTACAACTAGGTTCATCAGTACCATTTTTTTTAAGATTCCATTTACATGCATTAGCATATATTTGTGGTATTTGTTTTTCTCCTTCTGACTTACTTCACTCTGTGTGACAGACTCTAGGTCCATCCACCTCACTACAAATAACTCAATTTCGTTTCTTTTTATAGCTGAGTAATACTCCATTGTATATATGTGCCACATCTTCTTTATCCATTCATCTGTCAATGGACATTTAGGTTACTTCCATGTCCTGGCTATTGTAAATAGAGCTGCAATGAACATTGAGGCACACGTCTCTTTTTGAATTATGGTTTTCTCAGGGTATATGCCCAGTAGTGGGATTGCTAAGTCATATGGTAGTTCTATTTTTAGTTTTTTAAGGAACCTCCATACTGTTTTCCATAGTGGTTGTATCCATTTACATTCCCACCAACAGTGCAGGAGGGTTCCCTTTTCACCACACCCTTTCCAGCATTTATTGTTTGTAGATTTTTTGATGATGGCCATTCTGACCAGCATGAGGTGATACCTCGCTGTAGTTTTGATTGCATTTCTCTAATAATTAGTGATGTTGAACATCTTTTCATGTGCCTCTTGGCCATCTGTATGTCTTCCTTGGTGAAATGTCTATTTAGGTCTTCTGCCCATTTTTTAACTGGATTGTTTGTTTTTTTGATATTGAGCTGCATGAGCTGTTTGTATACTTTGAAGATTAACCCTTTGTCTGTTGTTTCATTTGCAAATATTTTCTCCCATTCTGAGGGTTGTCTTTTCATCTTGTTTATGGTTTCCTTTGCTGTGCAAAAGCTTTTAAGTCCCATTTTTTTATTTTTGGTTTTGTTTCCGTTACTCTAGAGGTGGGTCAAAAAAGGTCTCACTGTGGTTTATGTCAAAGAGTGTTTTTCCTATGTTTTCTTCTAAGAGTTTTATAGTGTCTGGTCTTACATTTAAGTCTTTAACCCAGTTGGAGTTTATTTTTGTGTATGGTGTTAGGTAGTGTTCTAATTTCATTCTTTTACATGTAGCTGTCCAGTTTTCCCAGCACCACTTATTGAAGAGGCTGTCTTTTTTCCATTGTATGTTCTTGCCTCCTTTGTCGTAAATTAGGTGCCCATATGTGCATGGGTTTATCTCTGGGCATTCTATCCTGTACCATTGATCTATATTTCTGGGTGTTTTTTTTTTGTTTTTTTCTGTACGCGGGTCTCTCACTGTTGTGGCCTCTCCCATTGCGGAGCACAGGCTCCGGATGCGCAGGCCCAGTGGCCATGGTTCATGGGCCCAGCCGCTCCGTAGCATGTGGGATCTTCCCAGACCGGGGCACGAACCCGTGTCCCCTGCATCGGCAGGTGGACTCTCAACCACTGCGCCACCAGGGACGCCCTATATTTCTGTTTTTGCGCCAGTAATTCTGTCTTAATTACTGTAACTTTGTGGTATACTGTGAAGTTGGGGAGCCTGATTCCTCCAACTCTGTTTTTCTTTCTCAAGATTGCTTTGGCTATTCGGGGTATTTTGTGTTTCCATACAAATTGTAAGATTTTTTGTTCGAATTCTTTGAAGAATGCCATTGGTAGTTTGATAGGGATTGCATTGAATCTGTAGATTGCTTTGGGTAGTATAGTCATTTTCACAATATTGATTCTTCCAATCCAAGAACATGGTATATTTCTCCATCTGTTTATGTCATCTTTGATTTCTTTCATCAGTGTTTTACAGTTTTCTGAGTACAACTCTTTTGCCTCCTTAGGCAGCTTTATTCCTAGGTATTTTATTCTTTTTGTTGCAGTGGTAAATGGGAGTGTTTCCTTAATTTCTCTTTCGGATTTTTCATTGTTAGTGTATAGGAATGCCAGAGATTTCTGTGCATTAATTTTGTATCCTAAAAACTTACCAAATTCATTGATTAGTTCTAGTAGTTTTCTGGTGGCATCTTTAGGATTTTCTATGTATAGTATCATGTCATTGGCAAACAGTGACAGTTTTACTTCTTCTTTTCCAATTTGTATTCATTTTATTTCTTTTTCTTCTCTGATTGCTGTGGCTAAGACTTCCAAAACTGTGTTGAATAAGAGTGGCAAGAGTGGACATCCTTGTCTTGTTCCTGATCTTAGTGGAAATGCTTTCAGTTTTTCACCATTGAGTATGATGCTTGCTGTGGGTTTGTCATATATGGCCTTTATTATGTTGAGGTAGGTTCCCTCTATGCCTACTTTCTGGAGGGTTTTTATCATAAATGGGTGTTGAATCTTGTCAAAAGCTTTTTCTGCATCTATTGAGATGATCATATGGTTTTTATTCCTTAATATGTTAATGTGGTGTATCACATTGATTGATTTGCATATATTGAAGAATTCTTGCATCCCTGGAGTCAATCCCACTTGATCATGGTGTATGATCCTTTTAATGTGTTGTTGGATTCTTTTTGCTAGTATTTTGTTCAGGATTTTTGCATCTATGTTCATCAGTGATATTGGTCTATAATTTTCTTTTTTGTGATATCTTTTTCTGGTTTTGGTATCAGGGTGATGGTGGCTTCATAGAATGAATTTGGGAGTGTTTCTCTCTCTGCAACTTTTTGGAAGAATTTGAGAAGGATCAGTGTTAGCTCTTCTCTAAATGTTTGATAGAATTCACCTGTGAAGCCATCTGGTCCGGGACTTTTGTTTGTTGGAAGATTTTTAATTACACTCTCAATTTCATCACTTGTGATAGGTCTGTTTATAGTTTCTAATTTTTCCTGGTTCAGTCTTGGAAAATTGTACCTTTCCAAGAATTTGTCCATTTCTTTGTGGTTGTCCATTTCTTTGTGGTTGTCCATTTTATTGGCATATAGTTGTTTGTAGTAGTCTCTTATAATCGTTTGTATTTCTGCAGTGTCAGTTGTGATTTCTCCTTTTTCATTTCTAATTATATTGATTTGCATTTTCTCCTGTTTTTACGTGTTGAGTCTGGCTAAGGGTTTATCAATTTTGTTTATCTTCTCAAAGAACCAGCTTTTAGTTTTATTGATCTTTGCTATTGTTTTCTTCATTTCTATTTCATTTATTTCTGCTCTGATCTTTATGATTTCTTTACTTCTGCTGACTTTGGGTTTTCTTTGTCTAGTTGCTTTAAGTGTAGGGTTAGATTGTTTGAGATTTTTCTTGTTTCTTGAGGTGAGATTGAATTGCTATAAACGTCCCTCTTAGAACTGCTTTTGCTGCATCCCATAGGTTTTGGGTCATCGTGCTTTCATTGTCATTTGTTTCTATGTGTTCTTTTATTTCTTCTTTGATTTCTTCAGTGATCTCTTGGTTATTTAATATCACACTCTTTAGCCTCCATGTATTTGTGCTTTTACAGATTTTTTTCCTGTAATTGATTTCCAATCTCATAACGTTTTGGTCAGAAAAGATGCTTGATATGATTTCAATTTTCTTAAACTTTCTGAGGCTTGATTTGTAACCCAAGATGTAATCTATCCTGGAGAATGTTCCGTATGCACTTGAGAAGAATGTGTATTCTGCCACTTTTGGGTAGAATGATCTATAAATATCAATTCGATCTATCTGGTCTATTGTGTCATTTAAAGCTTGTGTTTCCTTATTTACTTTCTGTTTGGATAATCTGTCCATTGGTGTAAGTGGGATGTTAAAGTCCCCTATTATTATTGTGTTACTGTCAATTTCTCCTTTCTTGGTTGTTAGCATTTGCCTTATGTATTGTGGTGCTCCTTTTTTGGGTGCATAAACATTTATAACTGTTATATCTTTTTCTTGGATTGACCCTTTGATCATTATGTAGTGTCCCTCTTTATCTCTTGTAACAGTCTTTATTTTAAAATCTATTTTATCTGATACGAGTATTGCTACTCCAGCTTTCTTTTTATTTCTGTTTGCATGGAATAACTTTTTCCATCTCTTCACTTTCAGTCTGTATGTGTCCCTAGGTCTGAAGTGGGTCTCTTGCAGACAGCATATATATGGATCTTGTTTTTGTATCCATTCAGCCAGTCTGTGTCTTTTGGCTGGAGCATTTAATCCATTTACATTCAAGGTTATTATCAATATGTATGTTCCTATTATCATTTTCTTAACTGTTTTGTGTTTGTTTTTGTGGGTCCTTTTCTTCTCTTGTGTTTCCCACTTAGAGAAGTTTCTTTAGCATTTGTTATAAAGCTGGTTTGGTGGTGCTGAATTCTCTTAGCTCTTGCTTGTCTGAAAAGCTGTTGACTTCTCCATCAAATCTGAATGAGATCATTGCTGGATAGAATAATCTTGGTTGTAGGTTTTTCTCTTTCATCATTTTAAGTATATCCTGCCACTCTGGATACTTCTGGAAACCTCTGGCCTTCAGAGTTTCCACTGAAAAATCAGCTGATAAGCTTATGGGGATTCCTTTGTATGTTATTTTTTGTTTTTCCCTTGCTGCTTTTAATATTTTTTCTTTGAATTTAATTTTTGTTAGTTTGATTAATATGTGTCTTGGTGTGTTTTTCCTAGTGTTTATCCTGTATGGGGCTCTCTGTGCTTCCTGGACTCGAATGACTATTTCCTTTCCCATGTTAGGGAAGTTTTCAACTATAAGCTCTTTAAATATTTTCTCAGACCCTTTCTTTTTCTCTTCTTCTGGCACCCCTGTAATTCGAATGTTGGTGCGTTTAGTGTTGTCCCAGAGGTCTCTGAGATTGTCCTCAATTCTTTGCATTCTTTTTTCTTTATTCTGCTCCTTGGCAGTTATTTCCACCATTTTGTCTTCCAGCTCACTTATTCATTCTTCTGCCTCAGTTATTCTGTTATTGATTCCTTCTAATGTATTTTTCATTTCAGTTATTGTGTTGTTCATCTCCATTTGTTTGTTCTTTAGTTCTTCTAGATCTCTGTTAAACATTTCTTGTATTTTCTCAAACCGTGCTTCCATTCTATTTCCAAGATTCTGGATCATCTTTACTATCGTTACTCTGAATTCGTTTTCAGGTAGTTGCCTATTTCCTCTTCATTTATTTAGTCTTGTATGTTTTTACCTTGCTCCTTCATCTGTGACATATTTTTTTGCTGTTTTTTTTTTTTTTTTTTTTATCAGTGGGATTGTGTTTCTGTCTTACTGGTTGTTTGGTCTGAGGCTTCCAACATTGGAGTTTATAGGCTATTGGGTAGAACTGTGTCTTGGTGCTGAGATAAGGAACTCCGTGAGACCTCACTCCAATGGATATTCCTTTGGGTCTGAGGTTGTCTGTTAGTCCAGTGGTTCCGACTCGGAGCTCCCACTGCAGGAGCTTTGGCCCGACCCCAGGCTCAAGAACCAAGATCCCACAAGCTGTGTATGGCAGCAAAAAAAAAAAAAAAAAAGAACAATAACAAAGTAAAAAATAAAATTAGACTAGGAGACTATAAGATATGTTAGAAAGAATGTAAAAATAAAAATATAGATGAATAAACTGGAAGGTACATCAGTACCACAATATAATAAAGAGGAGGAGGGAAAAGAAAAAAAAAAAGGAGGGGGAAAGGCCTTGACTGTGGATGGCAGGGCCTAAGCAAGGGCAAGATGTGGGCAGTGGGCAGGGCCAATTCTCAGGACCCATAGCGCTGGAAAAGCCCCTGGGGGCTGTAGGGGGTTGGACTTGGGCTCACGGAACAGAAGGGGCCCAGGCGTGCCCCCCACCCCGGCTCTCAGAGGGCAGGGGACCTCACCTGGGAGCACAGCAGGCTTCCTGGGCTCAAGTGGGTGGGGCAATCACCCTCCACTCCTCTCCCACTCCTCCCCGAGGGCCCCTCCTGCCTGCCTCTCCTGATCTCCCCAGCCTCTCTCCTATGCCCCCAGGGCCTACATGGCCTGGATGGGGCTTTGGAGGTGGGGTTCCCCCTTGGGAGCTCAGCAGGCTCCCCGACCCCAGTGGGCCAGGTGATCGCCCTCTGCTCCTCTCCTGCTTTTCCTGGAGAGTCCCTCCTGCCTGCCTCTCCTGATCCTGTCTGGCCTCCACTTCTCCTCCCCGCTCAGTCCCACTATGTCCTACCAGTTCACTTTGGGGTTCCTCCTGTCTCCTTGGGCATCAGAGCCCCCCACCAGTGGCCAGTAGGCACCCTAGGTGTGGGGAGAGGCTAACTCCACATCTTCCCACACCTCCATCTTGATTCTGCCTCTCTTATTCTTTCGGTAGTATTTTAATGAGGTCTCCATCCAGAGTCAGAAGCCCAGCTTGGTCACGGGCACCCAGCCTCTCATCAGGGCCACCAGAGGGTTTTCCAAAGAACAGACTTTGGCTTTGCTGGTTCCCTGTGTTGTACCTCTGCTTTCTATTTCACTATTTTTGCTCTTATCTTTATTACTACCTGTCACATGTATTCTTTCCCTTTGTTATTATTTTGGCTAATTTATTATTTGGGTGTTGACTCATTATGTTTCAGCCTTTATTTTCCTAATATATGCATTTAAGGCTATCTCTTTTCCTCTAAGTATCTCTTCACCTGTATCCTTAGGTTTTGATATGTAGTTTGTTTTATTTTTTATTTATTTATTTTTGGCTGTGTTGGGGCTTCATTGCTGCGCACAGCTTTCTCTAGTTGCCGTGAGTGGGGGCTACTCTTTGTTGAGGTGCACAGGCTTCTCAGTGTCGTGGCTTCTCTTGTTGCAGAGCACAGGCTCTAGGCTGCATGGGCTTCAGTAGTTGTGGCACGCAGGCTCAGTAGTTATGGCATGCAGTCTCTAGAGCACAGGCTCAGTAGTTGTGGCACACGGGCTTAGTTGCTCCATGGTATGTGGGATATCCCACTTCCCGGGCCAGGGATCGAACCCATGTCCCCTGCATTGGCAGGCAGATTCTTAACCACTGCGCCCCCAGGGAAGCCCCCAGGGAAGCCCCCATGTACTTTGTTTTAATATGTAGTTTTTTCACTGTGATTCAGTTCTAAATAAATTTATATTTTGTTATAATTCTTCTTTGGTCCAATGGTTCTTAAGAAAGTATTTCTTTTTTCTTCACTATCAAATGAGAGTGATTTTTACTAAATGTATTAACTGCTATATCAATGGTGTTGTGGCTAGAGAACATGGTCTATAAGATACTAATTATGTGGAATGTGTTGGTACTTCATGGCTTAGTACTTGATCTACTTTTGAAAGGGAGGGAGGAATGGACGGAGGGAGGGAAGGAAGGAAAACTAAGGAGAAACAGAGAAAAAAAATACATGTGCCTAGAAGAATCTATTCTTTAATTTCTGGATGCAGAGTTTTATATATGCTCATTGCTTAAAATTGCTACCATTGCTTTTTGAATATTCCATGTCTTTCTTATTTTTGGTCTATTTCTTAACATAATTTAGAGAGTGTTTTGAAGTCTCTTGCTCTGGTGGTGAACATATCCCATTATCCCTGTAATTCTACCAATTTTGCTTTGTAGATTATGATATGAATTGATTGTGTGCACAGAAGTTGATCATTGAGCCTGGTGAGTTGAACCTCTTACTATGTATTATCTATGTTGCTATGTAGTGGCATTTCCTACTCCTTGGTGTCTACTTTGTTTTAGATTCACTAAACTGTGCCAGGTTTATTTTTTGCTTAGGATTTTTCTTGTATACATGTTTTTCATCCTTTTGCTTTCAGTACTTCCACGTCCTTATGCTTTAGGTGTGTCTCTTATAAATAACATATGTCTGGATACTGTTTTGTTTATTTATTTATTTTTAAAGAGACAATTTTACTTATTTCCATTCTTTTTTTTTTTTTTTTGGTTACATTGGGTCTTTGTTGATGCACACAGGCTTTTTCTAGCAGTGGTGAGCAGGGGCTACTCTTAGTTGCAGTGTGTGGGCTTCTCATTGCAGTGGCTGCTCTTGCTGTGGAGCACGGGCTCTAGGTGCGTGGGCTTCAGTAGTTGTGGCACGCAGGCTCTGTAGTTGTGACACACAGACTTAGTTGCTCCATGGCATATGGGATCTTCCCAGACCAGGGCTCAAACCCATGTCCCCTGCATTGGGAGGCGGACTCCTAACCACTGTGCCACCAGGGAAGCCCTGGATACTATTTTAAACCCTGAGTAAAAATCCATTTTAACTGGCATTTTCAACTAATTAATGCCCATTGTGAATGCTGATATATTTTCACTAGTTACCTCAATTTTCTATTTTTATTTTTGTCCTGCTCTATTTTTTTCAGTCTTACTCACTTTTTCTCTCTCCCGATTTGAAATGTGTATACTATTTTTATTCATTTGGTAGCTATCCTTGAAATTTACCCAGGCATATTTAACCTAAGTCTAAAACTGAATAATTTAAGACATTTCTGCAACATTGAAAGGTTCTTAGTATCACCCACCTCCTGATTTACATACTATTGTTTTCCAGTGTTTAAATTTTTTAGATGAACCTAACAGTTCAGGGACAGGGGTCGTATATCCTCATTATTTGTTTGGATTCACAAATGTGATGTTGGTTGCTCTGTTCACCAGTCCTTGCCTCCCAAGCTACCTGCCAGCATTGTTTCTCTTCCTCCTGAAGTGCATCCTTTAGAATTTTTTTTGGCTTAAGTCTCTTCATTTCTTGATCTGTCTTATCTCACTTTGTTCTTGAAAGACGATTTTATTGCATACAGTTAAAGTTGGCAGCTACTTTTGATACACTGAAGCTCTCAGCCCATCTCTGTTACCTGATGTCGGTTGTCATTCGGATGTTTGTTGCTGAGCAAATTATCTGCGCTTTTCCTGCAACTGCTTTTAAGGTCTCCTTGAAGTTCACATTTATCAGTTTGACTACAGCATGTCCGTGTGGCATTTCCTGTGTTTATCTGCCCTTTCTTCTCTCTTTCTGGAACTCCTACTAGAAGTGGTTGAACCTTCTTATTCTGCACTCCACACTCTTAACCAACATTTTCTATTTTCTATCATCTCTTTTTCTTTTAATGATGCATTCTGGGTATTTTCTCAGATTCATCTTCTAGTTGTTGTTTTTTTTTTCCGCTGCATCTATTTTGCTATTTTAATTCTTCTGTTGTGTTTTTCTAACACATTAAATATTTTCACTTTTTAAAATTCAAGCTATTTTTATTTTTTCTGTTTATTTCTGATAGTCTCCTGTGACTTGCTCATCTTTAAATATTTCTATTTCTTTCATAAATATTTCACAAATTTTATAACTCTACATTTCTACAAATATTTCTGTAAATATATTATAAACAATTGTTCTATCTTCCTAAATATCTGAAGTCCTTGATTGTCCAAAGTGTTTTTTTTTTTTTTTTCCTATTGATTCTCACTCACAGGGACATGCAGTCTTTGTGTATCGGGAACTTTAATTGTCAGCTCATTGCTTGATCTTATTATGTGCTTAAATTTGGGGGGCTTTCAACCTTAGAGTTTTTATTCTATTTCTGCCTGTGGCCAGGGGTCATCACTTACTTGATGCTATGTCAGAATCTACAAACAGTGGGTCTCAAAGTGTGGTCCGTGGATCTGCATCCCCATACCACTGAATGAGAAACTCTGCTGGGGGCCTGGGAATCTATGCTTGGATAAGGCCTCCAGGTGACTGTAGTGTGTGCTTACACTGAGACCACTTCCATCAAGAGTCTTAGCCGAGAATAGGGGTCCAGTATCAACTTCATCATCTTGTTTCTCTACCAAGGCTGCATAACTCATTGTCATTGCTGCATTTGTCATCCTAAATCAGTGCAACTCTGCCCATCCAGTAGTTCTTTACAGAATGGCAGTGATCTTTGGTGATTTTGCTTCACAACCAGTACGTCTCCAAGTGTGTTCTAATCCTGGGTTTTATTTTGTAGTAAGAGAATCCCTTGGAGCAGCTCATCAACTTTAATGCCAGAACGGACAGTCTGTCCATTGAGGTTTTAATTTCAAAAAATGTAATTTTTTTTACTTTTAAAGTTCTAAGTCCTGCATTTTCAAACACAGTAAGCATGTTTATTCTACACCTTGTATCTGGTATCAATACCTGCAGCCAGTGTGATCCTGGTCGTGCAGCGTTTGCTTGCCCCTGCTGACTGGGGCTTATTTCCTCAAGTGCTTCATCCCAGACTCAGGTTCCAGAGCATGATCTATGAACATTTTCTGAGACCCGTCTTTAGCACATTCTTCCAGAAGGGATTTTCATTTGCTTCTGCCAAGAATCAGGGAAGGCTGGGGTGGAAGTTCCCAGCCTGAGACACTCCAAGCTGAGTATTCGAGGCACACGGAGGGTGAGGACTCGGGGTGTGAGTGCAGGCTTGTGGCTGCAGGTTCACCCACAAGATCTCAGTGACAAGAATACTTACTTGCAAGGCTTCTGTCTCTCTCACTCACTGGTGGGGAAGAATATTCTTGCTTGATCCTGTGTCCTCATTCACAGCCTTTTCACGGGATTCTTTGACCACGTGGGTGGCCTCCACGCCTCCGAACCATAGAGTGGTATGGGGGGCGGGGGTGGGGTGTCATTGCTGTTGATGGTGATGGTAGTGGCAACATCACTTGTGCTGATGGTGATGGTGTTAGCAGTGGTGGTGGTGGCATGGGAGGGGTTATGGTCAGGAATCAGTCAGCTTTTCCTGTGAAGAGCCAGATAGTAAATACTTTAGGCTTTGCAGACCATATGGCCTCTTATTAAAGATGCTCAACTCTTCTCTTTTAGTGCAGAACAGCCAGAGGCATATGTGAATGAATGGATGTGGATGGGGTTCAATAAAACTGTATTTATGGACACTGACTTTTGAACTTCTTAGTTTTCATGTATCATGGAATATAATTCTTATCTTCAATCATTTTAAAATGTAAAAATCTTTCTTAGCTTGTGGGCTGGATTTGTCCTGTGGGCTATAGTTTGCTATTTCCTGGTGGTGGTGGTGGTGGTAGTGATGTGATGATGAGGAATGTGATGATGAGGGTAGAGATGGTGATGATAGGAATGTTGGTGATAAGGGTGCTGGTGGTGATGGTGGAGACGATGGAGATGGTGGTGATGGTGATGGTGGAGATGGTGGTGATGGTGGAGATGGTGGTGATGGTGGAGATGGTGAAGATGGTGGTGATGGTGGAGATGGTGGAGATGGTGGAGATGGTGGAGATGGTGGTGGTGATGAAAACCTGGACGCTGTGAAGGTGGACATGGAGGTGCTATTGGAGTGGAAGGCTCTTCTCAGGACATCTTTAAGACTGAGATGGAGACCCACAAAGCTAAAGGAAGTTGACACAACTTTCACAGGCAGCAGAGGCCCTGATACGCAGATTTTCTCACTTCCGATATCACAGCATTTCCTCTCCACGTTCATGAATCAGAATCAGATCCCTGCACTCTTCCCAGAGGTGCTGTGACAGAGACTGGCTCCTGGCAGGAGTCTGAATCGGCTGTGTGAGCAGGAAGTCCCAGGACACCAGAAGTGATGAGTTGGCGTGATACAGCATTTTGCAATTGTTACATGCCATTTAAACGTTAAATAACAATAACTGATCTGGTTCTGA
Organism: Hyperoodon ampullatus; assembly: GCF_949752795.1. Classification (NCBI taxonomy): domain Eukaryota; kingdom Metazoa; phylum Chordata; class Mammalia; order Artiodactyla; family Ziphiidae; genus Hyperoodon; species Hyperoodon ampullatus. Next base: position 5,412,202 of record NC_136927.1, read on the forward strand.
ATGCTTCATTAACTATCTCCAGTGCCAAATCACAGGCTTTTCTGTGTGTTTGTGTTAAAGGCAAATTTTAATTGTTTTAATAAGGATTCGCAAGCAGATCTCTTCTCTCGACACTTGGGCATTGGTGGGAACACATCTATTATTTGCTTAGCAGGAGGGAAGTATTGCTGTTGACACAAAAGGCGTCTGACAGTGTTGGGGTTTAGGGAAGACCCCGCACCTGGTGCGCTCCTGACGTTTGCTGATTGAGCCGCATGAGGGCGGATTGTGTGAGGAACAATCCAGGCCTGTCACATGTCCCCAGTGTCGCGCTAAACGAATCTGTTAATTAGTTTCGTTTTCCCCATCAGCTGCCTAGCTACTTTGCTCTATTCTCTTTTGACTCAGAGATGCTGCTCTAAAGATGGTTTTATGTGTTAAATGTGACTGTTGCTGCACAAGATCTTTGGCACATAAGGGTCTTAATTAGCCACAGAAGCACGGACTTCAGGTACTACTTTGTGAAATTCCTCCCCCTCAACACACACACACATAAACAAGCCCAGCAGTGCAGATCCTCATGTCTTCCTGTGGAGGTGGGTGTGGGATGAGTGAGGGCGTGGGGCAGGAGGCAGATTTTTTTCAAAATCTAGAATTGTTCACAGGCTCAGAGAAAAGGACAACTCATAGGAAGAAGGCTTAGTCCTTCATCTGGCTTTCCTTTGTTGCTCATACCTGTGTTTGGGAATTATTACACTTACAACGCTGCTTCCCAAAACTTTCTTTTGATTATTTCCTAGTTATTTCCTCAGAGCAGAGCATCTATGAAACATTAGAAACAAGGTTGAGAAAAACACAACCTGGAATGTATAATCCCAGTTTCTACACAGAGAGGTCCATGTATAATTCTGCCGTGTTCATAATAGAGGATGCTGGTGGAGCATGTGTGTCGTGGGGCGAGATGCAGACGGAGCTCAGTATCGCTCAGACCCTGTTTCTGGTGAGGGAGACGGGGCTGAGGCTGCAGCCTGGGCTGCCTTGTTCTGAAGCACCTGCTGTATTTCTGCATCTCCGACAGAAAGTCGGAGCTTCCTGTCCAGTGGGGAGACAGGCCCAGCCCGTGGTGTTCCCTCCATCAGCAGGTTGTGTGGCCTGCCTGCCTGTGGGCTTTCTCTGGTCCAGCTGATGCAGGGGAGACCCCACCTCTGCTCGCTCCACACCTGTGGTATCTGTCACTCTGTGTTCTGGGCTGTATGTGAAATGCCTTTCCCATACTCCAGAGGCACAGGCTGAGGGTTTGTTTTGCTTTGTTCTGTCTTGAAGACAGTTTTATTCTATGTATTTGCCAGAAAAGGAGAGCTCAATTTTATCAACTGCTCAACAAGAGAGATGCAGTGATAATTAATCCAGTATCACATAGTATCTCAGTGAGAACACCCCCCCACCCCCAAACAAAATGCCATGCAGCCACACAACAGATGACCACTCTGCCATGGAAGGAAGGAAGCACTGACATGTACACACATGATACACCTTGAACACATGACACTCAGTGAGAGAAGCCCGTCAAGGAGACCAAGTGTGTGATTCTGTTTATGTGAAACGTCCACAGTCATCAAATCGTAGACACAGGACTTCCCTGGTGGCACAGTGGTTAAGAATCCGCCTGCCGGGCTTCCCTGGTGGCGCAGTGGTTGAGAGTCTGCCTGCCGATGCAGGAGACGTGGGTTCGTGCCCCGGTCCGGGAAGATCCCACATGCTGCAGAGCGGCTGGGCCCGTGAGCCATGGCCGCTGAGCCTGCGCGTCCGGAGCCTGTGCTCCGCAACGGGAGAGGCCACAACAGTGAGAGGCCCGCGTACCGCAAAAAAAAAAAAAAAAAAAAAAAGAATCCGCCTGCCAATGCAGGGGACATGGGTTCAAGCCCTGGTCTGGGAAGATCCCACATACCGTGGAGCAACTAAGCCCATGCACCACAACTACTGAGCCTGCACTCTAGAGCCCTTGAGCCACAACTACTGAGCCCATGTGCTACAGCTACTGAAGCCCGTATGCCTAGAGCCCGTGCTCTGCAACAAAAGAAGCCACCACAATGAGAAGCTCGAGCACCACAACGAAGAATAGCCCCTGCTCACCGCAACTGGAGAAAGCCTGCGCGCAGCAACGAAGACCCAACACAGCCAAAAGTAAATTAAAAAGAAAAAAAAATCCGTAGACACAGCAGGCAGACTGGTGGTTGCCAGGGGCCAGGAAAGGGGGCAGTGGCTGCTTGCTGTGTAGGAAGTGATGAAAATATTCTGGGATTAGATAGGCGTGAAGGTTGCACAACTCTGTGGATATGCTTCCCCAACTTTCTGGGTGACACGTGGGTGTCACTCCAGCTGAGCAAGGAGACAGTACACCTTGGAGTCAGATGTACCTGGTTCAAATCTCACCTGTTCCTCTTCCTGGCTGGAGCATCTTTTCCGTTTGTATTTAGATCAGCAGCTGTGATGACTTTGGACCTTGTAGAATTTGAAAGCCACCACCTGAGACATGGCCCCAGGCTGAACCTTTGAGGCCGCTGGGGGCATTCATTTTCTTGGTGAAGAGTCGGTGAGTCGGGGTCTCACTCTGGGCCTCAGAGGTCAGGAAGCCTAGTCGTTTCCCAGCTCATTGTGAGAGAATCTTTTAGGGTCAGCTTAAATGATCCCACTTTCTGAGACTGCCCTACGGAACCAACAGCCAGTTTATCAGATGGCAGTGAGCACGCCTCCTCCCCACACGCCCTGGCCCCATAACAAGGCAGCTTATGCATTTACAGAGAGAATTAACTGACTCCCAGGCTGCTTTTACTTTTTGCTTTAGAATGTGCTCATCCGAGCCAACGTGTTACCCTTCAGCCTTGCTGGCTCTTTGGGGTGGCCTCTGTTTGGGATGGGAGGGAAACATGTCCCCTCTTCTCCAGGTCCTGACAAGGGGAGCGAGCTGAGGTCATTAGGTGACATGGAGATGAGGTCTGGGGACACACGAGGTATCTCGCTGGTTTCTTGTCTGTGCAATAGCAGGGGAGGTACCTCATGGGCCTGGAGGACAAGAGCCTGGTGCATTGGGTTCCTTCCGCAAGAAGCAGGCCCAGGACAGGGATTTGGGGGGCACAGCAGTAGCGAAATAGGGAAGTGAGACGGGGCGCGACAGGCAGCAAAGCAGGCTCTGGGCACCAGGGTGCCGGCCTGTGGGATGGTGTGCAGGACCCCCCCACCCAGGGACAGAGATGCTGGGCATTTGTCCATCTGCCATTGGCTGGAGCTACACCAGGGCCTTAACCCCTCTGACCTGGCCTGTGTGAGCCAAGACAGCGCCATCAGGATGGTGGCAGCCAGGGCCTGGGGTGGGGTACCTGTGAGTCAGCCCACCCGGGAAATGTGGGTTCATCACCATCCCCAATTTTCCCAGATCAATCCCCCACCGTTTCCCACCTTGGCAAATAGCACCTCTGTCCACCAGGGCTTGGGGCAGGAGTAGGGAGTGGGGGGTGCTTCACCCTCACATTCTCCATGCCCCCCTTTATGCATATTCAAGGAGCCCCGGGCCTGCCGACCCTGCCCCCTGACACCTTCTGGGGTGCACTTTGTCCATTCGTGCCCCGTCCTGAGGTCCAGCTGCCCGGACCGCGGCCGGGATCCCTGCCTCCAGCTTCTCAGATGCCCACCCGGGCCCCTCCTCTCCAGCCCACCCCTCGCTGCACCCCAGGGCTGTCAGGATGCACTTCCCACACTCTCGTCTCCCCAGCCCTCTCTCCATCCAGCAGCTTGTTCCCTGCCTCCTCGTTCTCCCAGCCTGTCCCCTCAGCCTGGAACATGTCCCCTCGGCCTTGGCCCCCAACTCCGGCCCCAGCTTCACATCTCCCCGAAGTGACATCTGCACAGGAGGCTCTTTCTGAATCCCCAGACCCAGGTACTGTGTTCATTCCCTCCAGGCCGGCTTCACCTGGTCTGGAGCCCCGGGCTCACTTCCATGCTTGTTCAAAGACCATCTTCCCCTGTGCTGTGTGCAGCGCCCAGACCAGATGGCCTTCTGGCCCCCTCCGCTCCACCCCCCACCCAACACACTGCCCGCTCACCGTCGGTGCCCACCAAGAGCCTCTCGGTGGATGCACGGAAGTGCCCCTGCATGCTCGCCTCGCCAGGTACTAGGTGCTAGATTCCTGCCAACTTGCTTCCTCCCCTGGTTTGGGGGGCAAGAGTTCAAATTTCCTATTTTGAAACTTTTATAGGTGATGTTGCATTGGGGATTAAGGCCACCTCTGCTCAGGCCGCCGTCCACTCTGGACACTGGCTTTTGTCCCCTGGGAGCCTGACTCCCCACCCCCGGGATAGTTTCCATTTGTACTGAGAGGGGATCGTCACTGAGGTTGGGGGGCATTTGCTGGTCCAGGTTTAGAAAGCCTTCGACGGGCAGAGTCATAGGAAAACAGTGCTTCTATTATCTTTAGGCATTATTATCTTTCATTAAAATAGGAATGAGGTGGGAGTCATTGCCTGGATTAAGCCGGATCATGGACATTTGCTGCTCTTTCCCACCGGCGTCTGTGCAGACACCTGGGTGGGAACAGAATGGTAGGCCTTTATGCCAAAGGAAGTTCCAGGAAGTTTCTTGACGAACGTCCAACCCTCACACCAAAAGTATAGGAATATACTTCCCCTTATGACACAGAATTTCCAGCTGGAATGGCTTCTTCCTAAGGGAAAAGTTTATTTATAAATCAAGAAAAGCCACTAGCATTCAGTAACTTGATCTAAGGTCGGAGAGCTTTTAGGT